>NC_137125.1:39712149-40312149 GCF_949319135.1 Squalius cephalus
GTAGTGTGCAACTGATCATTGCTGTGGTGGTAAGAGATGTAATTTCAGTTCATCTTGCTGTAGTTGCAGTGAGGCATTTTCCAATAGAAACCCCGGCACAAACATAAGGTTTAAAGGGAAAATTTACTCAAAATTAAAATTGTGTCTTTATTACTCAATCGAATGTTGTTCCAAGCACGTAAGGCGATGTTCAAGCAGAATGCATTTTTGCATTCAAAAACACTGCTTTTCTATCGTTTTTCTATGTGAACATGCTAGATGGACGTGTTTGACCGTTGAGCACGATAACATTTATATAAATGTAGTTCTTATGACTTGTGCACTATATTCCAAATCTTACGAATCTTTAGAATCTCATGTCATTCACTAAACAAATCATTCTTTTTTTGAGTCGGATCTTTTCAATTAATCTTTTGGTCCAGTCTGCAAAGCTGGTCTGAATGATTCATTCTATTTTATAACATGAAATTGCAATTATAGCTATTGAGTCGTAAGTAAGACATAAGGGTAAAGGTTGAACGTTTTTGTTAGTAAGAAACTTTTAGCAAAATATCTCCTTTTGTGTTCCTCAGGAGAAAGTAAGTCACATGGGTTTGGAACACACAGACACATGCACACATACACACACTACTAAAAATCAAAATATTCATGCAATCAGTTTCTGTGAACTTTCAAATATCCCCAGTTGGAGACAGGTCTCATGATAAGCACCTGGCTGACAGAATGCGTGACCTTTTGTTCTTGATGAAACGCTTTGGTTGTGGTGCCGCCATTCTTCAGAACTCCTCCACTTCCTAATAGCACGCTCAATTGACCTTCACATAATCAGGGGAGTCATCCGAGCTTCCAGCAGCACAGCTTCACTGCACTCATTACACAAACCAAAGGGCTCCTACTTTTTACTGTCATTTCTGCTGGTAAAAAGTGTGCAAAACTCGACTTTCGTTTGACCGTCACCGTTTGTGGGTTCATGCCGGTTGTGATGGAAATCTACGGAGAGGAAGAAACACTAGACATTGACAGAAAAATGGAGAGAGGCCAATATGCACTGTTTGAACTCAGACAAACCTGTCATACCATGTATGTCCAATAGATGGCAATGTTAAGTCTGTTCAGTCTGTTACAGGGTAACGGCGTGAGGTGGTGATTCTCTCTGGACACTTCAGATTGTGGTGTGCAGAGTCACAGCCTCAAAGGAAAGGCGATTTTTATGAAAGGAATCATCTAACAAGACATCGTTCCTCACAAGCTTTTCAAATATCGATCACAATGCACTGCTGTGCACGCAGACAGACAGCAGTCAGTGAGCAGACAGATAGTCTGACAGGCTCTAATGGCCTCAGAGTCAGCAGTTATTTACTCTCGCCATCGACTGACTCGCTTATTTTAGAGAGCCAAATCAATCTTTCTCCTGCCAAGCTGGCACAAGTAACATGGACAACTTGGATGTTTAATGAAAGGTGCAAATTTCAGCTAATGAAAACAAACTTGCTTATATAGAGCGATAGGAGCGTTTTACACAATGAATCTACACGTATATTTATTTATTTATTTATTATTTATCTCTTATGGGTCCCCTGCCTCCAAAATATCACTTTAACCCTTGGGTATAACCATTACATTTGTCATATATGCATCTACCCATAAAATAATATGGATGGATGAATGGATGGATGGATGGATGGATAACAATTCCCCCTTAGTTGTACAGTATATTATTTAAGAACATGTGCTTGATGCACAGAGCTCAAAACATCCCTCATGCTCTCATAAGCATAAGCAAATCTGCATTTTCTACAGTGGAAAATCTTCGGTCAGGAGTGACTAGGCTTATTTTCCTGTCCGCATGACTCACTGGCTAATACTAAAGCAGGCAGAAACAAAGTGATGTCCATTATTTTACTGAATTTCCCCTAAGGGATCAATGAAGTCCATCTATATGTCTATCCATGTCAGAGCAGCTCTATGAATCTTGACACATTTCATTCCCTCAGGACTAACATGAGGTGGCTACAAGATGTCTGATGTTCCCCAGGGATCTGATCACATGTATACAAATAAAAGGCAGCCATGGTGAATAAAGCCCACTGTTGCTGACAAAGGTATTTTGACAAACCAGTGCACCTTTAATGGTTAAATCAGGTTATAATGCCATTTCTTTCATGGATCAATCTCATGAACATGCCCAGGCTGGATTTTACCCATGATAATAATAATAATAATAATAATCAAAATTTGTATATTGCATTGTATAACAATTAAAATATCATTTTAAGAACCATTAGTGTTAAAACTACAATAAATCTTATTTCTTTCTTTCTTTTAATTTTGATGTATAATGTGTTTGGGACATGGAACTGAGATTCATCCATGTGTCAATTTAGTAAGAAATCTTTCGCTAAGCACATAAATGTATTCTTAATTGAACAGGCTTGGTCCGACTTATGTCTCTAACAGGAGTTTTAATGGGCTGAGGGGCTGAGTGAAGGTCATAAACAGGTTGACCTTTGGTAGAGCCACACGCACATGCTCTAAATTATATATTAGGGGTCTAGATATTGGTTTCCAACCTTCCTTTCTAATTTTATTTTACAGTCACAGTGGAGGGACAAAGGTCAGTCTTTCACAGACCATCTGTCAGGATGCAATCTATTCATCATTTTGAAACCTTTCTAGTCTGATAGTAATGTACATGATCTGTGTAAGTAAGCCCACCTATAGTAGAGAATACAGCCAGTATCATGTTTTCTTAATTGTCCAGCATCGTTAAGCATTAAAACAATACTCTTCTACAATTCAAAATCAACAGGCTTTGTCTGTGTTGTGGCTTAGCAGTTAGCACATGTGCTCCCAAAAAACACTGAGATATGGTGCTCATGCCGGCCATAGAATATTATGAAGAAATGCTGAAAACCATTTCTCAATCTTAAGACATTTGTATGAGGTATCATAGCGATTGAAATTTATCTTGTAAATACACTAAACAAGTCATCCACATTTTTATACAGTACTTTAGAACATACATTAAACATGCTTATTATTCACTAACAATATGCAATCCAGCTTGGCAAAATACCAACTGAATTGAAATAGCACAGCTGCATATTTAAGCCATTGTCATTGTTGTTTTTTTATGTTTTCTTTCTATGCAAATCAGTCTTATTATAGCATATGCCTTTTTCACCAAGTTAACACTGTTGCAAAAAACAGCAGAAAACCAAACAAAACAGCAGAAAGTAAAATAAAACAGAATAAAACAAAATGGGACAAAATGGAACGGAAACAAAACAACGCTTCATGCCCTCTGTGTTTCCATCTGTCTGAACACTTAGTCCTGTCAGGAAGCTTTCTGAATCCCAAACACAGCTCTGCAGAGGCAGCCATCTGAGTGCTTCTTCACTGCAGGTGTAATGAAGAGGTCGAGAGAGGGAGAGTGGAGGTAATGAAGTGGCTTTGAACGGCGCACAGAACCTGAGCCCTGTTCATCAAGTAGATTTCTAGTCTTGGGCCATTACAGATACATTAGACCAAAAGTGGCTGATCGGAGATGTGGTACAAACTCAAAGCCAAAGGACCGACAATCTTGTATGATAGCACATATTTCTGAAGTATTATCAAGGCCCTTTTTTTTAAAGTGTTGATCAAGACTTTGGATATAATCTTAATCTACCGCTAGAGCTTCTTAATCATGAACATAAACAAAATTCTGTTTTTATTTATTTATTTATTTATTTATTTTCATCCTAAATGTGAATGCAAGGGAAACAATGCTGCTAATTTGAGGTATTTTATGTGTCCACCAAAGCATTTTTCCCTGCGGCTAGCATATTTTTTAAAATTGTTTTCAATGTGAGCGTCACGTTTTTAACCCGTCAGGAGCATAACAAGTTGCTGACTGTCTATTTCACGCTGAAGCGCTGAGCGCTCTGTGTTTTTTACCGGTCGCCGAGAGAAGAAGAATGTTCAACTTTGGGTAAAACCAAGCAGCAACCTTCCGGTCCCTCTCTTGAATCTAACACGTAAGAGACTTAAACTGCAATTCATCGACTGGCCACTAGAGACATACTCCAAAAGAGAGTCAATCCCATGCTAATATGCCCAACTTTACAGCAGAAATAAATATGTTCACAGCCTGGTATAAAAAAGTGGTTTTGGTCTATATAGCTAATTTTGCCCTTCATGACAACTGTGAGGGGGATGAATATATTTATAAATCATCCGTTTAAATTATATTAAACCTTAAAGTTCTGCATAATTAAGGGCCACTTGAGTGACAGGTGGATTGCCGCTGCTGTCACTACTTGTCGTTTTTCTGCTGTCTGTTAGCCGTCACGTCTCCTCAGTTAATCCTCTTTGCCCATTTTCAGTTATCCGGGAGTGACACGCGGTGACGCGTTGCCAAGATGGCGACGGCCGGGTCCGCCCACTTTGGGCTTAAAAAATGCTCTTCAGAAACCTATGGGTGACATCACGGACACTACGTCCATATTTTTTTACAGTCTACAGGTAAAACTCATCACTGTCACTTTTTACCTAGCTGTCCAATCACAGTGGAGGAGGGGCGGGACAAATACCACACCGACCAACCGTCACATTCTGCTTGTACAATGTCAACAGATGACAACAAGCATAATAACAGAACAAAATAATTTAAAACAAGAACCAGATCAAATACTTTACATTGTATTTTTATATAGAAACAACACAGAAACAAACTATCTGTGAAATGAGATACTAGTAAGACTAGCAAGCAAAGCGTCTCAACTGAAAAAAAATGCTGCGCTGCCAAAACACTCTCAGGCGCCCACAGCTAGGCGTTTTCAGCAGAGCACCTAGTGTTTTCAGCTGGCTAAAAACACTTTGGAGGACACGCGGTCTTAGAAGCACTTTATGCCCGTTATTCTTACAACTTTTATGCACATAGCAAAAGCAGTGAAAATAAAAAGATTTAAAAAAAAACAACAACATTAATATCATATTATTTAGGCTAAGAATATTTTTTTATTGTTTTTTTTTATTTCATATTCCATTCATATTTGTATCTTAATATTTACATTTTAATGCACAACTTTATAATTATGATGCAGGTAATTGCACTGATACTGTATATGACAGGAAACTATGTTGCAGAATCTTCTCAACCTATTTTTACTGCATTTTTAGATTCAGACTTAATCTGTCCCAAAGCTTTTATATTCATTTAGCTTGTGTCTGGTTCTTAGGTCTCACTTTTGGTGGAGCTTCCTCCATGTCAATTTGACTGGCACCCTGCACTTAAGCTGTCAGTATTATATGATACTACAACATTGAATTAGATGCTAGAATCTGCAACGAAACTGTAATTTGAGTGTTGGTGAAGGAAAATAAAACGCCCTTCTTTCTCGAAAATCCATTTGCTTCGCTTGGAAACCTCAAGCAGTGCTGGGAGATTTGCTCTGGTTTGTCGAGCCGGGTCATTATTTGGGAGCGGAGGTGCGGAAAGGCCTGTACTGGTTTGGCTGAGGTTGGCGGGCACCCCGCAGACATCTTCGATCAAACGGCAGAGCCCACAACACTTCCACTCTACTTTACTTTACCGACTGACATGTGAGGTTACCCGCTAGCCACTGTGAAAACGCATTTGTAGAAATTAAATGGCGTATTTCCGGCGATTCTAAATATTCACCCGTTTTGTTTGCATTGTGGGGTGGATCCCTGCGTGTATATCCCTCTCAGGCTCAATCCGACGCCACAATGTCGGTACTCCCACTGCAGTGGAGCCGGTACATGGTGTGGGAGCGACAGACCGCCGCCCGGCGTGGTGCCTCACACTTCAGCTGCTGCAATCTGGGATCTCTCCCGATAGAGAGCTGAAATTGGGCATGAGTTCATCTGGCGAGGATGCCCTTCTTAACACAAAGTTGCACAGTTTGCTCAGCCATTCATTAAAATGTCACTGTAGGTTAGAAACATGCTAACATGCAAACAGTGAGGCAATCTCACAAGTAGTCTTGGACTTAGACAGTACCTGCAGTCTGTTTGACAGCTCCATTTTTTTCATTGGCTGGCTCCTAGAAAACTTGAATATGCACATTTTTACCAGTCCACCTAGAAACATATGCATTTTTATAAGGTAACAGGCTGACCCAAGTCTAAGTGGGCGGCTTTAGGCCAGAATAAACTGCAAAATGGACCAGACTTTATGCCAACAGTCAAAATTCTGGTTGTGCGAGACTGATTATCTATTATAACTTAATATGAAAACAAAGGGAATATTCTGACTGCTATAACAGATGACTTTGAGTTACATTCTGTTTCAGTGTGGTTCTAGAAGGTCATTAGAACAATGTGCTTGAAGCGCCAAGAGAACAGATGTTCAGTCAAAGGTGAGAACTAACAACTCCAGAGCAGACCGTCAGAGACACTCTGTAGAGTCCATCACAATAAAATGATCTGGAATATGGCCAAAAAGACAAAATCAGGGCTGAGGAACTGCATTTTGCACTGTACCAGGTGTTTGCCTTGGCTTAGACTTTCTTTCAGTTGCCCTGACAGCACGACTGTAATACGATTAGGAAAAGTGTCAAGATGCAGGTAGAATTAGGATAGAAATATTTCCTGAGATTAGACACGCCTGCATGTATTTAAAGTGCCATCCACTGATATGGACTGGTATTGCTTTTAGTTTTAGAATCACAAATTTTCTACAACAACATTCTGCAAATGTCAAGGGCTTCCAAAAATGATTATCTCCTTCAAAACGTTGAATCGCCGCTACAGTATTATTTTTGTGGAAACTGTAATATCTTTTTTCAGGATTCTTCGATGAATAGAAAGTTCAAGACAGCAGCATTTATTTGAAATTAAAACATCTTTTTTCACATTACAAATGTCTTTACTGTCACTTTTAAACAATTACATACATCCTTGATGAATAAAAAGTATTAATTTCTTTAAAAAAAAAAAAAACTAATCCCAAACTTTTAAACGCTAGTGCATTTAGTCTTACAAGTCTTATCTTCATAGTTATATATAAACCTAAAGAGAAGCATTTGAAATTAAATTCAAATGCGTTTGTATTTTTTTCTTTTTACTATAAATATAGGTCTGCAGTTTTAAAAGAGCATTTATTATTTCTTACTGATAAAATAATGAAGAAATAAATTGCAATTGATCTGATGATTTCCGACTAGTTGTTTTATAATTCCTATAATTCTTTCCCTCAAATATTCTGTGGAGCCTGTAGCTCCCTCTTGCACCACCCAGTTTGAAAACCCTCACTCTATTAGATTCCATGAGAGGCACAACATCTGAAGTTTGCATTCAAACAGGTTTCTTTGCTTAATCCTTCAAAACGTGAACATTTTAAAACAGCCCATTTTCTTCACCAGCACATCAAGTCATGAAACATATCCCGCATGGACAGACGCCAAACACAACCTTAACCACCTCTGTGCTTCAAAAGACCCCGTGCTAAATGTTTAAATAGAAAACTGATGCAGTGTCACCAGGAGACAAGTTATCAAGTTTCTAAAGCCGAGACCAAGCAAGGGCCCGTGGTAAATCTTCGGGTGACACCGAAAGAACTTGGGTTCAACAAGTCAGAATGAGAGCGACATTGTGTTTGCAGTGGAGGAGGACGATGAGGTACAACCGCTCGTTTTACACTTCAGAGGAGAAACCAGCCTCCCAGGGTTCCAGGAGAGCGGACTGGAAAAGGTAAGGCTACAGTACGGCCCATGGCTTGATTTATACCTCCCTCCTTTCTACAAGGCTATTAAGTGTAAGACAATATTTTCATATTGTTTTATTAAACACCATGTGGGCTTATTTATTACCCTAGTCCCCGGACGGCCATAGCCGAGGCTGCAGTCATTTACAGGGCCGTGCCCTCCTGAAAAGGCCCATTGAAGCCCCATTAGGAGGGAAAAGCAAGGTCTAAATGGATGTACTGCATTAGGCTGGCCTGTATGATGACGACGCCATATGGGTCATGTGAGTGTTTGTGAATGTTTTATTTTTGACATGTCAGCAAAAGACTTCAACTTTTCACATCATTACTGACATTTAATAGGCTTCATAAAAGCTTTTTCTTTTAAATTTAGGATAACATGACATGAGTCAGAGCGTTTTCTTTGAGGGAGAGCCAGAAATGACACGTTAAATCAAACAGTGAAACATACGTCAACAACAACTTTTAAACACAAATATGGGGAAATATAAATCTTGCATTGCAAGAGTGGCTTGCGGTAAGACCCCTGTACTAAAGGCAATTCCTCTAAGAACGATTACATAATATTACAGATTTGAAGGATTCTTCAGGCCTTGAAAATCAACTGATCCCAGGCATATAAATACAGTAGCCGTGACAGCTAATAACCCAGAATCAACAACCATAAGTGCCAATTAGTTCATATACTTAGGCACATCAAGAAGAGCATAATAAAAGCATGAACTCTAATAAATCCCTCTCACCTCTCTATTATACCCTCACTTGCAAAAAGATCTATGCCAACTTATTTGAATGATTCATAAGAAATTAGCATGTCGGCAATTAGCACTTCCTGAATCATTTATGTTCTGTGCCCTAGGACAATCTCACTGTCATTCCAGTCAGTTCATTCACTCTGAATGGTAATTTATGTGTGAGCCTACAGTACAGAGTTCTAAGTACAATACATAATTACCTTATAAAAAAAAAGTACCATGGGACTGTTTTTGGACATGGAAACAGCACAAAATGTAAAGGTAATACCACTGCTAACTTTGGAGTACCATGTAAATATTATAGCTATCATGGTTTGGTGCTCAATAAACATTTCTTATTATTATCATATCATATCATATCATATTTATAAATATGAATTTAATTAGAAAATTATTTATTTGAAATAGAAATGTTTTGTAACATTACTGTAACTGCTTTATTACATATCCTAACTGTCACTTTTTGATCAGTTTAACTGTGTCCTTGCTGAATAAAAGTAATTATTTCTTTAAAAAAAAAAAAAAAACCTGATTCCAAACTTTTGAACATTTTCTCATGAAAAATTAAATAATAATATAATTTAGTGTCAATAAAATAAACAGCATTTTTTTAAAAATCATATGTGTAGTCACATCTGAAATAAGCCCATACACAAACCATAAACAACCAATAATCAACAAAGCTCATTTGTGGTGTCAACTGGTAGTGAAATGCACACTTTTTCTGATCCCAACCTCCAGCTGCCAGATCTGTCACCAGTTATTTTTCCGGGACCTCATAATTTACAAATTAAGCACCGCCAATAAAATATTGTCTACTGCAGGTTTTAATGTGGTAATGTGGCACAAAACACAGCCAGAGGCTTACTAAGAACAGAAAGTAGGTGAGAAAGAAAATCCAGAGTGAGAAAAAGAGAGAAAGGGGGGTGGATGGAGGGAGGAGGCTCATCATGGCGAGACAAAATGAAGAGCCTCCTCTTTTGGCCCTGTTCTCCGCATCAAACCATCAAGCCGCCCCGCTGACTGCCAGAGCAACACTCCTGTCACAACAGCTCACCACCTCCTTCATGTACAGATAAAAAGAGGAACACAACCACGAGGCAACCACATTCATTCCTCACAAAGCTCCAAGACACAAAGGCCATCTCACCCTGTCAACAACCAAGCAAATCTCTTTAAATTTCCAGGCTCTTTTATGGGCATACTTTAATAGCCTACCTATTATTCTGGCAAGGCTGGACAGACAGGTGTGTGAAAAAGATGAAAAGGAGAATAAGTTGGAGCCGACCGCATGCTCTACCTGTCATATTTCCTGTTGTACTGACAGATGAGACGGTGCAGAGACATGCTTGTCCATGTCTGGGACCAGAGCAAAACAGCTGCCACTGTTCTGCAGATGAGCTCTGTCAGTCACCGACGCCTGCTGCCTGTCATTGACAATACTACATCTGCAACAGTCACAAGGTGACAGTCAACAAATACATGTCTGTGCATGTGTGCCAGTGTGTATATGATGGTTTTCTGTTTATTTAAGTACTAGGAAGGAATAAAGAGGTTTTTGACACAAGAATAACAAGCGAGATGTAGGTTGATGTAGGTTGCAGGTTATTGTTATAATTATTTATTATTATTATTAGGTGTAATATAATGTGAAGCATTTGATCTTATGTTTTGGTTTGTGAAGTTCAACTAACTAACTAACTAACTAAAGATACGAAAATAAGATAATGTACCCTTCATTTTTAAAATATAATTTAAATGTAAATTAAATTTAATTTAAAAATTTATAATTTAAATTTAAAATAATTTAGTGGATAATCAAAATAAAGGTAATTTTATTATAGTATGTTAATGGCAATATGATAATGTTTACACATGTAAAATATTAAAACTCAAAAATATTTTTGCAAGATCAGAAATTTAAATTTGACATATTCAATGCAAAATTATACACAGGGGTGCACATAACTGGTGCTCACGTGTGGTAAAAATAAACGACGCGCAGCAGAAAACATGGAAGGAAGCGCTTTTGAGTACCAAGATTTTGGGCCAAAATGTTGGTACTCAAAAGCGCTTCCTTCCATGTTTTCTGCTGCGCGTCGTTTATTTTTACCACACGTGAGCACCAGTTATGTGCACCCCTGATTATACATATATATATAACCTACATACACACACACACACACACTATATATATATATACACACACACAGTATATATAAAACACAACAAAATTACAAAAAAATTTACTAAAATGTAACTAAAATGAAAATTAAAACTAATTCAAAATATTAATAAAAAATATAATAGAATCTCAGTGATACTAAAATATCACTACTGTGAGCACTGTCTTATACAACATGCATTGACTGATAAATTTGAAAAGGAGTCTGGAACCTGCCTGACCTGTCATGTCCTGATCCCATTCCTCCCTCTGTCCCCAATAATTTCCTCTCTCTCTATATTGTCCAATGTAATAATGGTAAAAATAAACTTATAAATAAATAAAATTAGCCTGTATAAGGTAATAAAGCAACAGAGAGAGCCTTAAATCAATGTGGTCAGATCCTTGGCGTAGATAAACAACACCTAACACACAAACACACAGCTGATTAACTTTATCTCAGAAATTCATGGCTGGAAGACAAACAAGTATTTATTATAATTTTCTTTATAAGTGACAAGCTAATTATGATGCTATTAGCAGAGGCCCATTTAGCCTTGATAGCATCGCTACTGCTAATGAACAGCGCGGGCGAACCTCTCTTTACCGCATTACGACTAATTCAGAAAACTCCATTCCCCTGCTACAATATTAAACTGGTCTCTAAAAGTATGGGGGTGTGATGACTTGGAACTACAGAAAGAAAAAAGACCTGAATTTGAGAAAGAAAAAAAAAGAAGTCTACCAACATACTAGAGTGAATAAACTCAGAGGAAGATGGGCCAGGTCGGATTTATGGGTATTGATTTTGGTCGGTTCAGCTACAGGTCACCCTGACACTTATGAGAAGCGGATCAGATAAGACTAAAACTGCTACATGCAGCACGGAAAGAGCTGCCATGCACTACTAATGAGGGCACGAACTCTGAACTTGTGCCAATATGAATGTATATTCTGAAGATCTCACGAGTGTGGATTCACTCATATTATGGTTTGCTAGTTTGCTGAAAAGACCACCATTATTTTACATACAGTTTGAGGCCAGTTTATGCTGGTTGCTGTTGATATAGCTGGTGGACAATCGTTACCATTATGAAGTGAGTTTCCAGTACAACAACGTAACTCGCTTGTAATTACCAAAGTATGATGCGGAGTATGGAGTTTCCAGTACAACAACGTAACTCGCTTGTAATTACCAAAGTATGATGCGGAGTATGGAGTTTCCAGTACAACAACGTAACTCGCTTGTAATTACCAAAGTATGATGCGGAGTATGGAGTCATTTTCATCATTCATCATTCGAACTACATTGGTTCAACAATGTAATCCAGAAGAACTGCGGGAACGTCTCCAAGATGCTTGAAGAAATCTTCCTGCAAAGCTACAGTAGGCCTACTGTGAAAAGTACTGGCACTTGTGTTAAAATGCTGTAAAGTGAGAATGCTTTCAAAAATAAAAGATTGACAAATTGAATTTGAAAAAAACAAATTGAATTTATTTATGATTTAACTTCTATTAACTAATTCAAATCAATATATGGTGTAACGACCCTTTGCGTTTAAAACGGCTTTTGTCCAGGTACACTTGCGCATAGTTTTTCAGGTAGCTTTGCAGGAAGATTTCTTCAAGCATCTTGGAGACGTTCCCGCAGTTCTTCTGGATTACATTGTTGAACCAATGTAGTTCGAATGATGAATGATGAAAATGACTCCATACTCCGCATCATACTTTGGTAATTACAAGCGAGTTAGGTTGTTGTACTGGAAACTCCATACTCCGCATCATACTTTGGTAATTACAAGCGAGTTACGTTGTTGTACTGGAAACTCACTTCATAATGGTAACGATTGTCCACCAGCTATATCAACAGTCAGCAACCAGCATAAACTGGCCTCAAACTGTATGTAAAATAATGGTGGTCTTCTCAGTTTTTTCTGTTTCTTCATGTAATCACAGACGGACTTGATGATGGTGAGATCAGATCATACCGTCTGTTGTCAGACTCCTTGTGCATACACAAATCTCACTGGATTATTACAATTAATGGCAAAAAGAATGTTTGGAAATGTAAACTGATATTTCCTACTGACACACTACAGTAAAAGATATAAATAACTGACTTAAAACCATTTTTTGGGGGGTGGGGGGGGGGGGGTATTAACATGCCTAAGACTTTTGCACAGTACTGTAGAACTGTCGTTAATGAAGTCACGCAAGTGGTGGTGTAATAAATTCTACTAATTAATCTGTTTGAGAACAACTTAAATGTCAGATTATTACTGTAAATAACAAACATGGTATCATAGAACTACTCAATACTTTTGCGTTTTGCTTTATTTACAGATGTTTGATTCAAATCTTGAAGCATACTCTGGGCTTCCCCTGAGGATTTAGAGAACGTACGCACATGCACACTTTTATTCTCTTGAAAAACTAAGATATAGAATTAAATTTGTATATATTTGTGGAACGAAAGATATGGATTGTGCTGCATGTTTTTAAAAGCTTGCTTTTTTCCCCTCAAGAGCAATGGTCTACTTAAGTCCACATGTCATATCAAAAGGAAACTATGCTTCTAACCAGAGGTTGAGAGCTGTAGTTTCAACCATACAACTTTGCGATGTTGTTTGCAAATGTTCCTTGGAACAATGTTTTCAGAAAGTCAAGTCCAAGTCATATTTATTTCTATAGCGTATACAATACAATACAGATTGTTTCAAATCAGCTTCACAGTAATTAACAGGAAAATAACTGTGTTAATATTGCAAAACACATCAATTATGAAACCAGTTCAATTCAGCTTTAAAGCAGCTCTACAGAACAGTGTCATTGTTCAGCTCAGTTTAGTTCAGTGTTCATTCCAATCAGTTAAATAACTGACAATGTAAAGTTCATCAATTATGAAATTACTTCAAAGGCAGCACTGCAGAAGACAATCCAGTTACACAATGTTGGTAACAACAGCAATTGTGACCATAAATGGCTAACTTTACCTGCCCCCCTGTTCAGCAAAAAGGCAAAAATGGGTGGAAAAAGACTGAAATCACATGTTTCCAGAGGGTCTTGCGGCATCTGAGCAACTGTCACTAAGATGAATGAGAATGCTAACAGACAGCCATCTCCAGCTATTACAAACCTCCTAAGGGTGAACCAGCGTCCACCGCCATGATCAGACATTGATCATTGTGAATGCCACCAGAAAAGAAAGCTGCCGGGAAGACATGTATGTTGATGAATTTTAATGAACACAAAATGCATAGTTTAGCCTTTACAGGGGTGAAGGTGTCTCCCACAACAGGAGAAGTGATTCATGCAGCTCCATGAGATTGGTCAAGAGCGATTGTCTTCCTGCCTGGTTAACAAAGTACAGGCCAGCGGCTGCATTGTGGAAGGTTAGTCATGGCAAATTTGAAATGACTTGACCTCTCCACCCTTGTCAACATGTAGAACATTCCCTGTGGCTTGTCATCTCTCTGCTGAGTCAGAAACAATTGAAGCATTGTGACAGACACGCACAACTGAAAAAATAAACTATTACCTCTAAGTTTGATTCATCAAGGTAATCAGGTCAATATCAGCATGAAAGCGAATAACAGCTTCAAGACTATATTAAAATTTGCGCAAGAGTTTATTTTATTCTGTCTAATTCCAGATTAAAACAATAGCTCCACTCACACTTGAGAGTACCAGTCAGCATGTACAGTGCAGTGAGCTTATGGAAGCTAATATAGTTTAATTCCAGACCTTGGGAAGAACGACAAAGCAAGAAAAGTAATTTGTCAAAGGACGAGTTCAATTATCTTTGTAGTCAATCATAAGCTTCTTTCCAGCAAAAAGGCTGTGATCAAATCTCCAACAAAGCGTGGAACAGAGAAATTACACCGACTGGACCCGCTAGTTTTGTGAAAGCACTACTTTTGCTTGGACGTTTGACACACCAGCACAAGGCAAAAAGGGTGGCAACGTGACCTTCCAGCTCCGGCTTCATAAATTTTCCCTCCCTTTGATCAAACAAGTTGAAGCAGCAGCCTGCATGGAGAGCTGATACGGCAAAAGAGCTGCCCTCATTTATCCCTTCTATACTATAGACTATGGCAGTGTATCATGACAACTTGAGGAACTTAATCTTCTGGTTCACTCACCTCTATAATAGTGCAAGGTCAGAAATCTTGACTGAAGTTTACAAACTTAAACTTTATTCTATCAAGAGCGCTAATGTGAGAAATCCTTAGCATAAATTATTTAAGAGATCTGATTCATCAAGTCTTTCCAGTGGCTCCCTTGAGCATCTTAATTATAGTGCATTTATAATGATTTCTGGGATAATGCAGATCAAAGATACAGAGTCAGAACCGAGGCCTTGAGGGGCGTTCACAGCGATGAAATTGCTAGCTTGAAAGTTGGTAGCTAGAAAGTGTTCCTACGAGACTTCCATATCCAACTTTATAACATGATGGATCCCTATCTGCACTCCTATTGGTCACTGCATGTTGTCATTACTCGTTTGTATAACGAATTCCCCCAATGGTTTCTGTCACTGGTTTCTTGCCAGAAATCAACAGCTCATTAAAGAATGATTTTTTTGTGATGGGACCAGTGATGTTTGCAACTGGGCAAGCAGAATAAAATACTGTTGAGCTCTGATTTGATGAACCCCATTAAACTTTGCAAACTCATGCCACCTTATATGCGAATTCCTGAAGAAAAGTGGGAAAATATTTCTATTCACTTTGTTGCTGCAAATTGCCATCCCTCACTGAGCTGTTCCTATAACACAGGATGGGGTGTAAGAGTTTGAATGTCAGAATGTTTGAGTCATCTGCACTAGGTCTCTTCACTTCAAAGACTGGGCGCCTGTGGACTTTTGCCAGCCAGACCAGTTTACAAATGACTGGAGTACCATTGTCATTCAGCCAGTGCTGGACCCTATGTGGAAGTCTCTGGCCTAATAAACTGAGACATTAGAAAACTGAGGCACCAAATCTAGTAGTGAGGAGCTGCTGTTATTTGCCTTATTTTCTGTCAGAGTAATGTGTCTCTTCTTTCAGGCTCTACCGAGAAACATCATGATGAGATGGAAACGTATCGTGAGAGATGGAGAGACAAACACGCTCATTTTCCAATCCCTCTGTCTCCCTGTGGGTCCCCACATGGTTGTCTAGCCAGAAAGCCACCACACTGTCCGTGTAAAGGAGACGATGAAGATGACTGGAAAGGTCGGAGGAAGCAGTGCATGTCATCTCGAGAGAAAAACACAGTTGGCGGATAGCACTCAGCAACACTGCAGTAGCTCCATTTAGCATTTCACAACTGGCGGCAATGTAGCTAACAGCCCACTGGAACCTGAGTGAACTGATGTGATTGACAAGTGACTCAGCAGAACCAATGAACGGACAAACAGCACAGTCACTGTAATACTGTGGAAACATTATGTATATTTGGAAGGGCATATATTAGTTTTTGGAAAGTATGAAGTATGCAGAATATTTTGCCACAGAACTGGATTAGAAATGCAAATAATAATAATAATTGTTGTTACTGTTATTAACTATTATTTATTAGGTTATATGCATTATTATATTATTATTATTAGTATATTCAAGCGTTAGCCAGTATACAATATATATTCTACAGTATGCAGTAAGCATACTTACGGCTGTGCTTGGGATAAATATGAAAGGCAACTGTGATATTCACATTCTCCTAATTACAAAGCGCATTAATTGTGTTGTCATGCATATTTGTAAATCCCAATTGAATTGACTTAAGCACTGCAGCAGCTATACAAGAGCAAGTTCATGAATATAAACAGAGCATGTTCAAATATCTAAAGCATTTGATAAATCAGAACAGAGGGAAACTACAGAGAATGTGTTTTTCCATTTTCTGCAGTAAACTTTTGATCTTTCCCCTTGCGCCAGCAAATAAATCAAGGGTCTGATCTTGCCTGTGACTTTTCTTCTATAGATCAGAGCAAAGATGTTGATTGCTTCCATGGATATTTGTTTTTCAAAACACTCTACTCTTACCTGTCCTGTTCAATCCCATCTTACATTTGTCTGGTACAGGCAGTTTAATGCTCAGGACATCTAATAAGAAATTGGCTACCCTATAGGAAGTATATGAGGTTAAGCCATGGGGTACATATATGGTGATCGATCATACTGTACAAAGATGACAGGTTATTGTGAAACTTATCCTGTCAGTTAATCGAAAAGTTTGAAAAGCCTGCTTAGCCACTGCTATAAGGTAATAATAAACCAGAAAGTTCTGCTAAATGATCTGTTTGACAGAGCAGCAACTTAACTCCCAAGCGGCAGACCTCTAAACTGTCTGAAATCTCCTTACTTTTAAAACTGAACCAAAGATTGCAACCAAGATCTATTGGCGATGGATTTACTTGGGTTCATGATGTCCAAGGTGATTTTCTACATGACTCAGATTTTCTACCCAATCTCTTTTTAAAAGTTTGATTTTCTGTAGTTTGGACATCACGGATATAGAAAGGATAATGAACCAAACTCAGATCGTCTCAAATCCCAATCACCACGCTGATGAGCTAATTTGCTTTTATTTTCTTTTTCCAATACATGCAGTACCATAGAAAAACACAACTAATTGTAGCACGCTGTTTTGTAAGAACACTATCTGACTTAAATATCTAACAATTGTAATACTTCTCATAATGTGAATGTATTTATTTATTTATTTATTAGGGGGCGCTATATCTTACAATTTATTTTAAAATTACGATGTAACGAAAATAGTGACATATCTTTTTTTACACATCTTAGTGTGACAGATTATCAAAATAGAAAAAAAGTAGAGAGGTGACTTGGTTATATTCTTTAGAAGCAGATCTGAATGTGAGCTTGTGAAATTGGTGGGATTTAAACAGACTAATAATTGGCATATGTCCAAATTGACCCCTTTGACTTTCATTGTATTGACAAAACAGACATTTCTACAAAATATTTTATTTTGTGTTGCTATATCATACGGGTTTGGAACAACGTGAAATTAAGTAAAGGACAAACTATCCCATTAAACCTGTGCAACTCTGTGATCAAGGAAGTTGAAACTTTCCACAGAACAACAATCTATAACAATCTATAGCATCTAGAGGACCCGTTCTTTATATTTTAGCAAATGTGGTTATTTCGACCCAGATGATTGTCTCTCTCTCTCTCTCTCTCTGGCCAGATTCAAACCTGCATCCCACAATGATTGTTATGTGTCAATTATATTGTTCATGCGTCCTGAAATTATAACCTGCATCCAGAGCTCTACAATAGCCAGAATAGAACAGAATCCTTCCCTGCTCTCTCTCTCTCTCTCTCTCTCTCTCTCTCTGCACCCATAGTGACGACCCTTATTTCAGTGTTCACGAGCTCTAGAGTCTCTTTAATTAAATCTGCCTGAGTCTGGCATCGGGCCGTGTGACTCTGGCAGGTGGGCTTGAAATATTCCTTGTTGCCAAGGTGAAACAATGCGACGCTATGTGGGCGCATTCTCATGATGCGCTGCAAGTGGCATATGGACGTATTAAAAGAGACCGTGGAGGCTGACTGTACGACTAACCGTGGCGAAATGGCTGCAGGAGAGATAACAGGTCCCAGCGCCTCTGCTGAGAGGAAGTCTAGGCCAGTTGATGTTAATTGGATGGAAGAATGAGCATGTGTGTCTTTGGAATCAGGGGAAATGTGTCACATTTATCATCTCTACAGGAAGAGGAGCTGGTATTGAACGATTGAAGCTGAATATGAGTTAAACCTTATTTCTACACATAGCAGGGGGGATATGTAGCAAACGGGTCTTCTTTGCAAGCAATAGGCAGTAAATTACAGCGAAAAGTTGCATGGCTGCTTGTTCATAAATGAACTTGACAGCCAATTAAAGATGGCCGGATAAAAAAAGCAGATTAGCTGGCTTGGCTTGAGTATGTGGCGTAGTTAGGAATTGGTTAGGGTGTTGAGTAGGAAGTAATCAGTGACTATGATTGGACCACAGGGCAAGACAACACTTGCTTATTACTCTGAATGTTTATATGATGTTTATTAGCTCATATTGAAGTCATTAGAAGTAATCACAGAGGGCACTGCCTTCCTTTTCTGCAGGCAAACAAAAAGTTGTTATGTTAATAGCAATAACCTTACAATGAACATCTCCTCTTTTAAACATCAAATAAAATAAAATAAATCAGATTCAAAGTGCATTTTTGAGTAGGTTTTGAGGCTTTGTAAATTTTAATAGCATGTAAATGCTGCAAATCTGAACCCAAAAAGAAGTAATGAAATGTTTATTATGTGTTTTAGGATGTGTCAATTTGCATATTGAATTATCTGATATCACGCTGTGTTCACTGAATCAAATTAGCAAGAATTATCTAATTTCCCCAGGTTTCTAGGTCTTCAGCTAAAATGGCTCAATGCCATTCAAAACATTATCTGCATATCTAAACAGCTGACCGAGCTTTCGGAGGCTTTTTGCTTTAAACTGGTGCACTGTGGATTTCAGAAAAGCACCTGAGGACATGAGGATGTTTGCCATGCCTTGAGCTCTCTTGTATGAATTAATTAATTTTTCAACAGATGGACAGGGGAATCTACAATGCCTCGGGAAATTACAACCAAGAGCTTTGAATGTAATTTAATATTAAAAACAAGCTAGGTAACAATTTTTGTAGATTTTTTTTGTTGCTTAAAGGTGTATTCAGTGTTCTGCTAATTAAGAAAAATTTTACATAAAAAGGGGAAAAAAATTGTCATTTTTAGAAACATAGTTAAAACAGTACAGATGAAGACTCCAGTCATTTCCTTCTAGAAAAAGCAGTTAATAATAATAAAGTTACTTTACAAAACAAGAAAACCAAACAATAGAACAATATAAGAATGAATCACCAATAATGCATGAAAATGGGATTTAATCCAAGAATGAAGTGTAGAAGTGAAGTGAAGAAGACCCAGCGACTAAAAACTTACAGAGAACACTTGAAAAAAAAAAAAAGACAATAAGGACGAACTTTGGGTGAAGTGTATGACCTTCAGACAAAATATAAGATTAGTCTTAAAAATACCCATAAATTTATTTGCCAAGCCCACAGAGAATATCTCCATCATGTCAATGATGGATACAACAGAGATGTGTTTCCAAACTAAAATGTCACGTGTAGCCACATCAAGTTTGAAAAGTGAGTTTTCACACCTATCTTCCAAAGCACTGCAGTCATGACACATCATGGCATATCTTCTGCGCTTTCAGCACCCGTAATGCACAGGCAGTGTGACAGAGCCGACTGCATCTCTGGATATGTATGGCATCTCATGTTTACATAAGCTAAGCATTCGCGTTTGACTGTTCTCACAGCCATGAAGACACAACCCCCGCCCCCCCTCCCCTCAAACCACTCAGCCACAAATATTCCATGGCAATACCATACGAGTTGACAAGAGATGAGCAAGATGATTATTCTCATTTGCTTTCTCTTCATCCCTCTGGCAGAAGTGAGAAAGTAAGGCGTTCGGATGTTTAATCCACAATTAGTCGCGCTGAAAATTGATTGCTGGGGGAAAAGGAAAAAAAAAAAAAAAAGCCTGGGATGAGCTTGGAAAATTGACATCATTATCAAATTCCTCCAAGAAAGAAAAGAGAATCATAACAAATTCCTTTTGTGCCTTTGTTAGAGAACTGATATTCCCCTTTGAGGGACTGAGATGAGGACAAGATGAACCAGAGATTTGAAGATACTGTTGAGAACCCACAAAGTGGTTTGATCATTATATAATTACAAGATCTGTATTAAAATGAAGAAAGACAATGACATTGGAACATTAAAGAGCGATTACAAGTAGCAGAATTGTGCTGTCACATCGCTGACGGAATCAGACCTCTGAGGTTGCTGCCTGCATTTTCCACCAACTTTTGATGCTTCTTGTCTTAATTTGAAGCTGAAGTGACATAAAAACAACAAAAACAAACCAAGTATCAGACCCAGTTTGGGTTTCAGGGACAATTCAGTCGCCCTACATATGTATCCCAGCTTCTGTATGTTACGTAATGAATCTTGAGGTAATGTATGTGCAGAGGGCCACAGCGGGTTAGCTGTTGTTCTAAAAGTTTACTATGATGTTGCGAACACTTGAAGAACTTCAAGTATAACAAGAGCAAATCAGCTCCCTGGGACGAGCGTGTCAAGAAACAAGCAAAGCCCAACGGTTAAGTGACACACTATCCCTCAGAGGTTCACTTCCTGATGCTTTCTCTTGTCCATTGTGTACTGTTTACTAGTACGTACACCATTTACAATATTGGATGAAAGACTGCACTGTATACCAAAAAAAGTTGTGTCCTACAATATTCTCGGAAGAAACTTCCCACACTTCCCTGACGGCTTACGACTTCATGCATGAGTGGTCAATGGTTCTCATCATCTACTGAATGCCTGTAGTTTACTTTCCACCCAACAGGTCTTCTCCAGCCTCCACGCTCCACAAAGTATAACTGCTTTATAGCTGCTGCACACAAAGCAGGGCAGAGGTTGCCACAGCAACAGTGAAGTAAGGGATGGACGCGCGGGCTCCTATCGACAGAATCTAAAATTGAACTTTCACCAAAATAGACTTCTTTCATGCTTGAGCTCCAGTTATGAGCAGGGAATAGGTGTTGGTGGAACTTTTTTTTAAAGACCTCAGACATCCTGCACAACTTTAACTAACTTAACTAAACTAACTTTAGGTGTGTCAAAATGTCAAAATGAGTAAACACATTTTTTATTTGAGATAAAGCCTTACTTGAGTTCATAGACCTAAGAGGAGGGGAGTTTCCCAATGCAAAAAAATAAAAACAGCTGATTTTGCAGCAGATTTGACAGAATAACTTCAACACTATTGTTGGTTTGAGTAGTTTGAACTCGAAGGGCAGCAGTGGAGAAACATCTGGTCATCTGAGCACAGAGCCTCTTTCTTTTCCTTCATGACTCTGAATAACAGGAGGAGTCCGTTTATCTCTGAAACTAAATTCATTTTCATGTAGACTACATGACCTTTCAATAAAGAACCACCTCTGTTCAAAAACATCTCAATAACAGACCTAAAGGCTCGTGAGGTACTGCAAATAATCTGAAGACAAAACTATCTGTTTACATGTTGTATAAATAAATAATACATGTATTCAGGTTTTCAGAAACATATACATAATTGTGAATTGACAAATCACATGATTTTATGATTATTTAGTCAAATCAAAATTATTTACAAGTTAAAAAATCTCAATTAATAGTAAACAGATTATGAACACAGAATAATTAACATCATTTGCATGATTTTATTTACATGAATTTATCATCACAATCAATCTTAATATAAAATTAATTGAGTTTTTTTTTTTACTTGTGAATAATTGTGAATTGACTATATATATATATATATATATATATATATATAATGTTATTTGCATGAATTGCGTCAATTCACATATTGACTATTAGATTAAGTGATAATACATTTATGTAAAAAAAATCATGTAAATAATGCTATCAAACAATACATTTGATAACAGCTTTTAACCAACAGACCTAATTAAAACATAACAGAGTCATGTATGTGTGTTTGAGTTGAGAGGTTGGTGAGGGCAGCCTCTGCATGTCGGTGTATTGAAGTGTCTGCTAATTGTGGGAGATTAAAGGGGGGGATTAGTCCGCCGCAGCTGGTTTCTGATGAGGAACGTTGCAGGTGTGCTCAGACGATACTGGGGTCTGTATTCATTCTCCCACTCACACACGCTCACTGTTTCCCACTGGTTCAGTCCACTAGGCTTGTCTGTCTTCAAGATGCTAACGCGGCATACATCTGGAGAGAGCAAACTAATGAGGGAGATGACAGCTGGAGACGCTATGAGTATGAATAAAAGACTGAGAACATGTACTGAGTAAGCCAAGTCAAGTAAAGTTATATAATATGTATCAGCACTAGCTGTAAGATTTCGAAGTTTTAGGAAAACAGGTTACATGATTACTGTATGATGCTGTCAAAGATATTCTTGTCAAAGGATTACATTTTTGTCACACTAACAAAAAGTACAAAAAAAATACCAAGGCATCATTTTTTTTGACTTGCACAAATACAATGGCTGTTCTTGCATATGAGGATGAATATGGTAACTAGGGTTCTGTGATATGTGGAAAAAAAAATAGGTAGTAATTAATTAATGAATAAGTAAACTCAACATTTCAACAACTAAATATTTCAGATAATCTAGTAAAACTGACCAATCATATCGTCCCTTTAAATGGGAGGGTGTTGTAATCACTAAGTTTGTGACACGTTCCGCCCACTGTGAGGAAAAAAAACGCTGATAATATAGCTAACGCTATTCGCTATGGAAACCGCAAACAACATTAATGAGGTAATTCATTATCCACTTCGTTTTCAAGATGGAGTTAATCGCAAAGGAAATCCTACACCAGAGCTTAATTTTGTGCAGAAAGCCAAAGCTTTTTAAAGCATTTCAACCCCAGCAATTATGAGTGATACCCTTGGATGACAGCATCAATCAAGAAGCTAAAGCTTTACTGCTGGAACTGTTTGCTGTTTGGGTACGTTATTTAAAATCGAATAGGTTATGTGACTGATTTTATTCTGGCCGCCGCTGCCACTGTTTTATATGTTAAGAAAACAGTTGAGAAAACAGTTATTTTGCAGAATTACTAGTTAGTCTGTAAATGTACTAACTTAGCGACCATGCACATTTTCTGTATATCTGCATAATAGTTAAATCTTTCTCAAATCATAAGTTTAATACGGTCTGTTATACACATTTAATCAGCTGCTGTGCTTATGATATGATATGATTTATTATTAACATGCAAAAGTGTCGCTAATGTGATTTGGTCTGAGCACTGTCATGATGCATCAGCTTACATTAAATTTAGTTGGTTTTGTGGCCAGTTGTCACCATATTCCACTGAAACGACACACCGATTGTGTGATGATGCAATTCTTTGTAATGTCAAAGGTAACTTGTGCAGTACTACAGAAGAAGACACAGTAAGCTAGGCTGAGTACTTTTTTCCCGACGAGGGAAGGGGGTGAGAGGGCCAAGGTTCAAGAGTCACGGTTCGCTACGGACATACTATATATCAAAATACCATGGTATTACAATCTGACCATTACTGTAACATGGTACCACTTTGTAAGGACAGCTAGTTCCATTCCTAACCACATAATTTGTGAGAAGAGAACAAATTAATCTAGCAAAGGAATTGATGTATAACAGTAACTTATCCATTGGACACATGGTGGAGATCGTGAACACAGTGATAGAAAGGCTACATTCAATTTAAGTAAAAGCTTTTATCAACAGATTAATCTTTTCTTCATCGCGGTTTTAATGTGTTGACGCATGAATCGAACGTCTCTTATGAATTGCTACAGTAAAAGTAGAGTAGAGATCAATAAACAGAAGCCATTTATTTGAATAACAGTCTAAATGGGAGTTTGATATTTCCCTTCATTTTGAGTCCATGTACCCATGATGCATGGCTACAGACACTGGGAACTAGCAATCAGGCCAATTTCCTCCTATTCAGAGATGTCCTACCCGATCGATTTCCTTCTGAGGGGAAAAAGAGCATATGACAGTGGGGGGCTGTACTTTATTCTTGTTTGATACAAACAAACACTATTTTGACATGATGCATTGTCATTACCGCATCTTCCATCCAGAATCCTGCAGCGATTATATGATGTCTTGCCTGAAGCAAATTCTTAGGAAGATTTTCTAGGATCCGTGCCAGTCCTCCAAATGTTCCCCCTCTCACTATACTTGAAAAAGATGATATATTTTTTCTCCCCAGGTTGCACGCTTTCCATCCATGGAAAAATCCAAAGTGTGCCATGGCACCTGACTAACGGAGAAAGACCTGAATACTTTCTGGTATCTGCACTGTTGTAGGCCAAATTCAGACTGGAATAACTTTGGAACACAGATTTTTTCCATAGTGTTATGACTCTATATAAGCAGTTCCTCCCATAAAAAAAAAATGTATTTACACATTAAAATTATATAAAAACATAAAATTTAAAAAAAAATATTAATTTAAACCTTTTAGTTTACAAAACTGTACCATATTTTATATAGTATAGAGATTTTTTTAAAGAAATAAATATTTTTATTCAGCAAGGATGCATTCAATTGAACAATCAGCATATTAGAATGATTTCTGAAGGATCAGGAGACACTGAAGACTGGATTACTTACTGCTCAATGTTCAGCTTTGCCATCACTGAAATAACTGTTTAGATCTGCTGATTAAGACAATACTGAGGTTGATTTCTCCAGTGCTGTGGGATTCACTCCATTATTACGCTCTTCTTGTCTCTGATGACATCCGCAGCACAGATTCAGGCTCCGTCAGAGTGCAAATCTCTTGCTAGAGGGCAATTACAACAGTACAGCCAGATGCTGAAGTGCCTGAGGTTTACTTCTAACTTAATAGAAGCATAATGCTATTTGAATGGCAAAAGGAGGAGGGCAGATGATGGGGGATGTGGGCAACTTTTCCAATCAAACCCTTCTGAAAACACCCAACTGGTTTAAGCTGGTTTGATTCTGGCATAGTTTGTGATAAGGCCTGTTCACACCAAGAACGATAACTATAAATATAACAATAACTTTACCTAATTAGTATCCACATCAACACACAATAACGTTCTGTTTATGACAAGTGCAATGCAGTTATGTCATCTGTCGCTTTAAATGCTTGAGCTCTGGTTGAGTCCTGATTGGCTGTTATCAACTGGAAATGATATCGTTCCAACGATATTGTTCCTCTGTGCTGTTATCATTATAGTTGTGGTATTGACTCTGTTTTTCTTTTCAAATTAGAATGATTTTTAAAGACATCTCTGTATCGTTATAGTTATACTTGGTGTGAACGGGCCTTTACATAGCAAAAGGCATCCTAATATAGGTGACAATCATCTGACACACAACCTCAAGTCCTAAACTGCAGCTGTTTTACAGGACTGCATCAACTGTTATTGACAATGAATTGTGATCTACAGTAGAAGGTCAGTTTCTTTTCAGCAGGGACCTGCAGTACTTGTCCTCTGTTGATTTAGTAATTCACTAGTTGTTTTAGGTGATGTAATGGCTCAACAGAAGCAGCTCACACTATAAATAAATCTAAACAAACCATTTGACCTTTTGCATGTGGCGAATGAGAATGTCAAAAAAGAGATTAAGCCGGGCATGAGGTGCTGTGGTAATGAAGTCTGTACTGTGGATGACAACATTAATGAGCATCAGCTACTACAAGTAAAAATCATATTAAAAAAGGACTAGATAACACAGTAATATGGCACTATTTGGATGTCTAGAGAATGTTCTTATACAGCTAACCATTATTTTGATGCTCTGCTACTTAGTTGTTGTTGTGCCGATAGTATATTAAGATTCAGTTGACTGCAAGAACTTGTCCTTGTTTGGAGTACACCACTAAATCAAACACTAAGAGCATGTAGACATGATATGTGGCTACCAACTCCGTCCTTTTCTGCTTTGTAAACAGTCTTTATCAAATCTATCAGCCATTGTGGTAGCAAGAGTGAGCAGCCATCAGTAAATAAACCAGCAAAGCAGCCATCTCATCTCATTATCTGTGGACAGCAGAACAAAGGTGGCAAGAGAGCGTTGACTGGCATATCTGTGCCCTGAAACCTATACTGTTGAATGAGGTTGTCCTTCAGGTATGTATGTGGTATCGCAATTTTAGTCATACAATAGCTATGTTGCAATCCTAGCAGGTTGCCTACAGTACCTAGGCAGCATTGTAAGGAATCAAAGACAAAATACAGCGCATTGTATATGCTTTTAATGCATTGCAGTAATGCTGCCTTCAAGTGCAACACGTACCACTGTGTTAGGCATTCATTAATACATTTAAAATAGCCCCAAGTTTGATTTAGTAGGACTATTTTTATAGATACATTCAAGTATTTTAATGTGTGTCTGTATATTAGATGCGTGCAGGTCTTAAAATGACAACAGCCAATGAGTAAACATGCTGCCGCTTGTCCTTAAAGGGATATTTCACCCAAAAATGAAAATTCTGTCACTATTTACTTACTCTAATGTTGTTCCAAACCTGTATTCATTTCTCTCTTGTGCTGAACACAAAAGAAGATATTTTGAAGAAAAGTTAGTAACCAAACTAACTAAACAAAAAAAAACATACTATGGAAGTCAATGGGAAACATCAACTGTTTGGTTTACCCCCATTCTTCAAAATGTTATTTTCCAAGGAAGAAACAAACTCATTCAGGTTTAAAACCATTTTCATTTTTGGGGGAACTATCCCTTTAATGTTAATAAAACAACAAAAGACAAAAAGAAAATCACTCACTGCTCTTGATTGAAGAACTTTAATACAGTAGCTTTAATAAGAATCAATGTACAATTTATACAGTGAAGTTTATGCAGTGTTTTATTTTTTATAGCTCATTCAATTTCTTACTTGAATGCTACAGTTAAATACACCTACTGTAGCTGAAAAAAATAAAGCACTTCATTTGTATATTATGAGCTTAGCAACATGCTAATAAACTCTATTGGAATCAACCGTAAATACGAGGAGAGTTGTTACCTTTCTAGGGCATTCAAAATATTTCACCCATTATTTGTGTGTACAACATACGTATATGGTTTGTGCTAATTAGATCATCACATCAGTAGCTTAGCTTCGCAACATGCTAAAAAAAAATAAATAAATAAAATAAACTCTACTGGAATCAGTTAGTTTACCCAATTCCTGATGTGCCAGGATCTAGTTCTTGAGTGCACAGGAGCTACTTTCTCATCATTCAAACCTTCTATAATTTGATGTTTGACAACTCAAATCCAGTTTTAATTGAAAAATGATATTGGTCAGCTGGGATCAGCCAGCCTTATGTAACTCATGAGCTCATGGATGACAAGTCAATGTCATAGACACTAAAACTTGTTTGCTTCAGAGCTTGAAAACCATTTGGAGATATTATGGGGGAAATGGATATTATGTGGCTTTACCCAGAAGTTGTTAGTGTTGACCTAGAAGGATCTTCCCGCAAACCCAAAATGTGCAGTGACCACAGGCTAAGAGAAACACTGTCTTATTCGCAGGGCCATTTGTTTTCCACAACTCAGCTACTCTCCCAAAACCCAGGCTGCCTTATTAAGATGATCTCTATATCTCCGTTCCACTGTGTTTCTCTCACTAATGGTTTCAAATGTCACTGACATGTCATGATGACCTTTTATTTTTCCTTTATGAAAGCCAACCAAGCAAACCTAGTATAATATAACAGTTATGAAACAGCTTGGCTTCAAGATATATTTATGACTAAGTTCAGACACATTTAGCAAACACCTCCATATAAGATGAGATGTAAGTTTAAAGGGACTGGTTTGATCTCTTCAGAAACCCTGATCAGTTCACTGGTAAGCTGCCCACGCACAGCAAAAACATCCCACAAGAGGTCAACATTACAGTATTTACTTACTCATACCAGCCTTAGAGTGCAAAACATCTTGAACTATGGAAAACAAAACAAAACAAAACATTTCACCAGTTTATAATGTCTTAACAAGAAGAAAAGTACTTTTCTCAAGTCAGGGGTACCCCAAAGGGGTAGAAAATTGTCTTTAGACAAAGGCTCCAAAACAATCCAAAAAGAACCCTATAAATTATGAGATTAGTTGATGAGAAAGTTGGATAGTTGAGATAAGAAAGTCCCTATAATAGATGTGGAACCTCCATTTGTGCTTTAAGTGCACTTGATACACATAACACATTATAGACTTCTATAATTCAATGTTAGGCTGCATAGTTTAGATCAGCCGGAACCGGGAACACTTCTCATAAATCCTGATGTACTCGTTACGTCAGAAAAAGAATGGCATCTACGCTAATATTAGTCTCTCTGTTTATCCCGAGATTTACCGCAGTCCGCCGGACCAAGGCCGTATCCAGATCTGATGAAGGACCTGCGCCTGGACGCGACGACAACGCAGTCCTGAAGTGTCAACTAGTCTCTCCCCTGTGAAGGCCTCCCTCCCCTCCCTTTACCTCTCTACATATAAAGAAGATAATTCCGTTGTCAGGATAATTCTGGCTACGCGGAAGCGATAAAAATTCTGTATTACACATTTTAAGGCCAGACAAGTAGTTTGTTGAGGGTTGGTTTGTAGGGAAGGACTACACGCCTGCGCAACATATATTCAAATGTGCATCCCTATAGACTGAACTCATAATATACATGTGCACGCCATCAGCGTTCTCACAGGTTCGCATTTTTAAAGTTTGCGTAGAGAGAACTTCAGAGTTTTCTGTTAAAACGGTGTCATGTAAGTGGCCCCTAAGTTAATAACTAATGATCGTTGCGATGGAAGTGAATCAATCAAAACTAAATTTACCTGGACAATCTACATTGTTAAAAGCGCTATATAAATGAAAATGACTTGACTTGACTTGAATCTTTAATCTAAAGTTAGTGCTAGATGACATACAATTTAATCTAAAATTGAAGGCAAAAAAGTGTCCACAATTAAATATCCGATACAGATCAATTAAAATTACTAATATTGGCCGATATGGATCCCAATATATTGTGTTCTTACATCTCAATAAAGTATAATAAAACTAGTCCATATTACGTTATTGACTACAAATATTGTCTTGATATATGGCTTAGGCCTAAGTGATATTAGGATGAGTAGATTGTGACAATTTATCTTTTTTGATTAAACTATTTCTCATATTGCTCATTTATGTAAAGAGACAGTTGAGAGGGTGTTATTTTACAACTGGAAGGGCAAACCAGACACACATGACTCTTCACCTGACAGTCTGTCAGCCTCAACACGTATGACCACCACACAAGTAGTGCAAGTACAAGCATCTTTCCTCTGACGCCAGTAGTGAAGAGAGAGATAGAGAGTGTGTCAAGAATAAAACCTTGACAGCTTTGTGCTCTGCGTATGAGACGGACGGTTACAGTGACATTCACGGCAAGTAAAGACGATTTGCCCCTAAATCAGCCGTTACGGTTCTGTTGTGATCCTGCAGCCCTGGCGCTTATTCCATTGTAGAGTAGGACGGTTACGGGCAGGAGTGAAAAACCCTGATTCCGTGTCTAGCAAAAGGGCCGATGAGAGTAATGGATGCTGGGTGGGGGGGGGGGCTACAGAGTTTAACGTCACTGTATGGCACTGAAGTTGAAAGATTGTTTTGTGTCTTTTGAAACGGTGTGTACTTTAATGTATTGCTTGTACTAAAGGGCCTGCTATAATATTAGTGTCATCTGATGATGGTAAAGTGCTTTAAATGGTACAATACATCAGTCTTGGTGTATTTTGCAAGTTTAAAATGTGCAAGAGTGAACAATTTTGGCAGGCGCGATGGATCTGAATGTCAAGTCTAGAATGTCAGTGTCACTCCTGTCAGATAGTGCCATAAGGACACACACAAATTTCCCTCCAGCTTATCTTGCGCTATATCCCATGGTGCAAAGTGCCCCCACAACTCATGAGTCACCTGTGACAGATGTAATTGTGGTTATGCACAAACACACCAATCCTCAAGGCACAATCCCCCGTGACCAGGGATTCTGACTGCAACAGATGGGAAGATATCAAATCATGCAACCGTGTTTCTACATTCTAGACTTGCAATTATTCTCAAAGTTTAAAAAAAACACTCTACTTGAGACACTATAAACTTGAGATTTGTTTGCTGAGAAAATACATTATTTAAAGATATTGTATTATTGTTCTTCTTCAGTGTCACATGGTCCTTCAGAAATCATACTAATATGCTGATTTGCTGCTCAAGATACATTTCTTATTATTATTAATGTTGAAAACAGTTTATTAATATTTTTGTGGAAACCATGATGCTGTTTTTTCAGGATTCTTTGATTAATAGAAAGGTCAAAACATTTATTTGAAAACTTTATTTTGTAACATTATAAATGTCTATACTGTCAAAATGCACAACGTAATGACGAACGCGGTTGTCCAGTCCTGTTTGTTTGAACCGCCAGAGGCGTCAATAGCCGTCATTACGTTGTGCGTCCAAGTGTTACTCTTTTGGCGTAAAGCGATGCGTATGGCCATCTGCCGTCTACACGAACACATCGCTTCACTTCAGAAGACCTTTATTAACCCCTGCAGATCCGTGTTGAGCACTTTAATCATGAATAGATGCACTTTAATGGACTTCCAAAGTCAAACAGCCATTCACTCTCATTATAAAGCTTGGAAGAGCCAGGCCATTTTTTAATATAACTCCAATTGTCTTCGTCTGAAAGAAGAATGTCATTTATACCTCGGATGGCTTCAGGGTGAGTAAATCATGGGCTAATTTTCATTTTTGGGTGGACTATCCCTTTAATGACATTTTAATAATGACTACTATTCTCAGTTAGTAAGTGATTAGCGCTATGTGCGCAATAATGTTTGTTTACATTGCAATGCAGTGTGGGACTCAGAGCTGTCAGAGCAAATATATTAATAACTAACTAGACCATCCATTCCTCCCGGAAGGAATAAAAATGAGTGACGGGTGAACTGGAAAAGAGCTGAATATCTAGAATATGAGTGGAATATCTAGTTACCCAACACAATCTTTTTCTATACACTTAAAACATATAATAAATAAACCCACACAATGGGTTGTATACTATAAAATAATTATATATGTCATATTTTATATATAATATAAATACACAATTCAGTCTTTCAGTGAATTACCCCCTTGGAGTTCAATTGCAATACATTGAAGGACTTATTCAAGGATGAATGCAAATTCCATGCACTTAATGTTCATAACTAAATGAAGAATCATCAACCAAGAGAGTATTGAGGTCTGAAATCAAACAGACCACCTCTTGAGCGCTCAACACCTGCATAATATGCTCTAATAAAGTGGCAAACAGTGAGTCACAGTGTTCAGAGTTTAACTCATTGTATGGGTCACTGAACCATGAATTTTCCCATTAGGTGGGAAAAGAAATATGACAAGATTTGTTGAATTAGTGCCCGACTTATGATTACCCCAATACTGTCAGCTCTGATATCTGATAGGGCATCCTAAAACTAGATTTAGAGCTATGTGCTTTCAGGCACTTTGATTACCGTGAGAGAGTGTCTGAACCCCCAAAATGATTTCCATTTATATTGGATGCAACATTAGATACAAATTGTTCTTTTTTTTAATATTCCTCTGCCCACAATGAAACTCACTTACACTTTCGCCTCACTAGTCAAGTAATGGTATTCTATTTCAACGACACATTTTGCCGACTTAGGTTGCGGTTTTCCTTTCTGACATGCCTATACTTCAGGAAATCAGCATGTTAGTGTCGATATGGCTGGAGAAAAGCTGCTATGAAAGTTTATGGTTGACATACAGTATACTTTCCATACAGCTCTGGCGATCAATTTGAATTCCCAATCCCGCTGTAAGCGCATATGCTTCCCTGTGATTTAAGACCGGTTTCTAACAGGCGCAGTGTTGCTGTATCTCAATATAGGCACAATCAATGAGGGATATTCAAACTGGAGGAGAAAGCAATCTCATCTCCTCACCACAGTGCAACCAATAACCAAAGAAAATGGCATCATGGGTAAAGCAGAAAGGACAACGATTCCTGGAGCTTTAGGAAAGCTATTTGAATTATTTGGTTAGATAGGGAAGCGGGGGATGTATTTCATAAGATAAAGCTCCCTGGAAGGAAAGAACAGTGACATATGAAACTCAATTAGCCATTCAGGCGGAATTTCAATCTTGAACCGATCTATGTGTGACAATATGGTGTTATAATTTGCTTTGTGTCAAAGCAAATAAGACTAGGTTCATGTCAGGACATTTCTTGGGTCTGGATTAATGCTTTGGAAATAAATAAATAAACAAAGAACTAAACTTTTACATTTTATGAAGAAAATGAGTGCAACAGGAACTAGAATGCTAGGGTGTTGTGGGATGATGCTAAGTGTGACCCAAGTCAAAAGAGCCCACCCCAAAGTCTTTATGATATTCTAGTGTCTAGAAAATCACAAGTCTGATTTCTTGGTAACAGCTACTTCTGATTAGTGAAGCACAATATTTTGACTCACATCAGTATAGCGATAAATGTTATCCTATTAAATTAGGTAAATTAGAGCCAAATGATCAAGGGACCCCACATTATTTCTAGGAGGTCTAACTATTGTTAAACACAAACAAAATAATTACAAATATAATATATAGATATAAATAGTCATACACCTTAAAACTGTAAAATAATAACTTTAGACAAACATCAAATGTGCCAACGGATGTCCTAAAAAGAAACTGACACCTTGTTTCTTTTCAACACTCAAACAACTGCCAAGGTTAAGAAATGTGAAGGAGAGAGAGACAGACAGAGAGTGAGACAGAGTGACAAATGTTGACAACAGCAAACTGACGTGTGTGTGCAACAGTGATGTTTCTTTTGAAAGTCAACTCTGAGTGACAGATTCTTTCTTGTTGAAAAATGGCCAATGTTTTCTTTCTCCTCTCACATTTTCACAGTTTCCTGTAAGCTGCGGGTTATATTTTTATGGTGATTCAGTCATATTGTGACACCCAGACAGTCCGACTCTTCGGGATGGTGCCAATGGCACTTGTGTGACCAGCTAATCCCCAGCGGCTCAGACCCAGACCAGCAACAGACTTGCATCACAGGGGGGAATGTGGCAAAGGGGGCTTCTTTTGAATTAGCATGCTAGCGCCATGACATAGGGGAGTGTTGCTCTTGCCAGCAGCAGTTGCCCGAGGTCAAGTGGGTTCATTGCTTCTACGCCGCCCTTTAGACCGTGTGCCAGCTCACGATAAGAAGATTAAACACCCCAAAACCCATCACACACCTGCCTCTGACTGCAGGTCCCTCACGTTACACAGCACCAAATCACTATTTAACCCCAGATAAAACACGTTTGTCATGCAGTGAAGCAGGAAACGGGTTTATAGCTGAATAAAACTGAATAAAAAGGAAAGATTCAGAGTTACATGCTAACCTTTAAAGAAAAAAACAGGCTTGTTAAAAAGACTAGAAGCAAATTAAAAGCGACAAGCTGTGTAATAGAGCTGGTGAAATAGTTTTTAGAGTTGTTACAAAGGAAAACAATATCCTGTTTCAAGAGTGGTTACAGCAATGTTACGAGAAGCAATGTATTTTTATGACTGTGAAACACTAAAACTAGACTCTTCAATTATTCATTCAACATCTACTAAAGACCCAGTTTATTAATGCTAAGAGCATACATTTGCCAACGACGCAGGTACAGCAGCATCACAGCAATGGTCTCATAGACAATGATTATACTTTCGTCCTGTGACAAGACCTCTGCAGTGAAATGGAATGCTAGCATACTGCTTACTGCAGTGCACAACATATGGTATACTGCCCACAATTGTACATATATGTATAATTTGAAAAAATATAGGGCATTGGTTCTTAAACAGGGGTACTAGACAGACTAGGGGGTCACAAGATGATTTAAAATCATTATGCTCTTAGGCTCATCAATCCTGCATTTATTTGATCAAAAGTACAGAAAAAACTGTAACATTGTAAAATGACCACAGTTGTATAAAATATAGTGTTTATATATTGTCCATGCTTGTTTCCCCAATATCTCCATATGAATATCTCCATATGAATATATATATATATATATATATATATATATATATATATATATATATATATATATATATATATATATATATATATATATATATATATATTAGGGCTGTCAAACGATTAATCGCGATTAATCGCATCCAAAATAAAAGTTTGTGTTTACATAATTTATGTCTGTGTACGGAGTATAATTATTTTCTATATATAAATACACACACATGCATATATATATTTAAGAAAATGTGTTATTTATATATAAAATATTTATATATAATATAAATTATATATAATATAAATATAAATATACACAGTATATACATGCAAATATTTCTTAAATATATACATGCATGTGTGCGTATTTATATATAGAAAATAATTATACACCGTACACACACATGTATTATGTAAAAACAAACTTTTATTTTGGATGCGATTAATCGCGATTAATCGTTTAACAGCCCTAAAATATATATATATATATATATATATATATATATATATATATATATATATATATTCATATGGAGATCTAGGGGAAAGAAGCCTGAACAATTAAATACCAAATATTGGCTGAAACCAATAAGGTACTAATATATCATGAATCCTTAGTAGACTTTTAGTAGACTTTTTAAAGAGCCAGTGGTATACAGTTATCATCAACACTTTACATTTTGAATCCACTTTTTGAGTTTAAAAAAAAGTGTGGTTGGTAGTATGATAAATAACGAGTCAAGAAAAAGATATTGCAGTCAATGTTGCTTTGACTTCTTATATTGTACTGAAAAAGGAAGGTCATGTCAAGCACATTGCATCATTGGAAACTGTATTCCTTGCTGTCTGCTCTGGTGAGTCATGCACATTTTGGCAAATATACCAGGCATAGAGAAAATATGCATAACATGCAATATACTGCATATTACAAAAACTTTGAGCAGCATTGTGACATGCTCTTCTGAACACAGCCAATGACAGTGCTAGGTAATGGTGGCGCACAGCAGGCATTTGTCAGACAAGTGTCAGCAAATCCACAGCTCCTTCTGATTGGTCGCAGAGCTCAGGGAGGCCTTGATAATTGCGTGCAACTCCCTGCCAAGTTGAACTAATGGGCAGCAGGTGTGAGCGGAGACAGAATGTGGACCACTGCCTCTAAGCTCCAATATGCAGAAATATCCACCTATCAGATCTTCCCAGCATGCACAGGAACGGGCAGCTGGAAGGTGGGCTATGCTAGAGAATCTACCTTTCTCCAGACAAGATAAATGGGAGCAATTAACCATATCATATACTCACACTCCCTCAGACTCTATTCATAATGTAATATAAATCGCTCATTGTAGTCGGCGCGTCCCAAAAGGGGCCACAAGAATTAGTGCTCCGAAAGGGCTGATAAGAGTAAAGTAGGCGGCAGGACCGCATACGGTTTTAATAATCGGAGCAGGAGACACAATAACCCCTATAAGAGCCACGATGCTGTGTTTAAGTGATTGTGCCAGCCGTTTATTATAAAGCTCGCTGCATTCTGTACAGTTGGGCACTCTGCTGGGAACACAGCCCTGCAGATCTGCCAAACGCAGCAGTTTCCTCCATTCAGCCCGGCTGTATTGCTGGAGGTTGCTGGAGGCAGAAGGAAAATGAGGAACTTGGTTTCCCTTCGGTCCAATTTAAAAGGGGGAATATGCATCTGGTCAAATGTGGTTAGTGTTCTGCACATGAGCAGATTGTGCAGATATGCAAAGCAATGGGGTGTTTTAGTTAATTAATACATGGGCGCATTCAGAATCAGTCATGACATTGTATTGTTCAAAATGGTGGAAGCCCTCAAAAGCAGATAAAACTGAGTAGTATAACTTAAAACTTCTTTATAATTGTTATCATAAGACCATAATATATCGCCCAGATGTAACTGATATCACAGTCTAGAGTACATAACTCAAGCACAATGAAAAGATGGAGCATCATGAAAAACCAGTAATGATGACACAGTCAGAAGCAGTTATCTCAGCTCACTGGAGATGGTTTCTCATGTAAAGATGTAAGGAAAGCCAGTAAGAAGGATCTCTTTGATGCTGACATTAGCGTTAAAATGTGTCGCATAAATTATTCATGAGACGTATGTCATGCGTTACTATAGCTGCACATGCTTTTCCCCACTGATACTAGAGATAACTGACTGGGTCAATTCACTTGTGCTTTTATAATGAAAATATTTTACACTTGCAGAGCAAATGAGAAACCTGCAAGTCTTGTACTTTCCACAAATGCAAGTTCTATGATGTTTTAATTAATCTTTTTTTCACGGTACATAAAGTAGATGTTCTCTCTCAATGTTCACATTCATTGTATGGAAAAAAGAGCAGCATCGACATTCTTCAAAATGTTTCCTCTTGTATCCAATGAAAGAAAACGAAAGTCACATGGGTTTGGAACAACCTGAGTGTAAATTACAACAGTACTTTCATTTGTGGGAGAAATATACATGTTGCTATGACATCCACTAAACAACAGCACAGATTTTGTAACTGAAGTAACTAAAATCTAAGCATTTGACCAGATAATCTGTTTCAACTGATAGGCTAATAACTGTGTGTAGCCCAAAGTACTTACAAATCCTTATCAATCCAATGCTAAAACCATATTCTCAAGTACTTTCAAAATACATAAGTACTGTCGGCTGACAACAATCATGCCTGGATGAGAAACCACCTTCAAGAGCTTCTGCAGCCAAACATCTCTGGTATGACCCCGTAAGTCTTTCAAAAATGAAATGCCTGTATTCTCCTATTTTCTCCTCATGGACATCTCTTGAAACTGTCGCTAAACCTCTAGCACCACACTTGATGGTCAATCTCTTTCATGAATATTCAACAGCACTTATTGTCCATTAGCATGCAGTGTTTCCCTGTTTCGAGCGCAAACGCCTCTGGCCATCTTAATCTCAAATTCAAATGAACATTCGAAAGCTGTAGAGGACACTTCTTCATCAATACTCCAACCGTCTAATTCAAGCAAGCTCTCAATATTTACATTGATTTTTTTTACCTGCTTCTCTCCATTAGCGTAAGAGTGTATGATTATGATGAATGAGGAGGACACTGGGTACTCCGCAACTGATGATCAAAGCCGTCTGTCCGCACAAAGCTTTTATTCACTTCAATGAGAAAATGGAAGGAAAAAAGCAACTTCTTCAGTATCTTCTGTTCTTCCACTTACGTCAGTGTTTTGTGAGAGCCAGAAGGTCTCTGGGTCTCTAAATCACAACTAAAACAAACGAAGGAGGAACGGTCACTTTATCAACATAAAGTTATGCGAGATATATATATATATATATATATATACTGTATGTGTGTATATATATATCTATATATATCTATATATATATATACACACACACACACAGTTAAGATTTCTTTGATCAGTATTAACATTAAATTTGTTTTTCATTTGTATATAAAGTTGTATATTTATGCTCATTTCTACTGTGTCTTGTCAAGTGTATGTGTAGTGTAGTTTTGCCACTTTTGTTGTATACTTGTGCTTTTTTGGAATTTTATATGCCTATTGAGACTGGTTGTGACCAGGTTAATATTGTAAGGGCTTGATAATAAGGACTGCCCGATGGCTCGGGGCCAGCGTGAAGGACGCTCGGGACCGTTGATGGAACTGTCACTTGCCCAATCGGGCCAGCAGCGTCGGCAGCACGAGGGGGCCTGGCCAACTCGGTCACTGTCCCCCCTTACTTACCTCTGCTCCATTAGCAGAGGTACAGTAAGTTATTCTAGTTGCTAGCAATTTGTCTGAACGTGAAACTGAAACTGTAACTGTAACTGGTTAGACTTACATAAAACAACTCTTATCCCTTATTTTATGAAGTCATGCTCATTTCTTTTCAAACTTGTGCATGTTGCAATTTGTCTACTTGCACAGTATTTTGCTCTTGTGCTGTATATAACAAATCACACAAATGCATGTAATCTGCACAGTAAATCTCAACGTCAAATCTAAGTGATGTTTTCTTAATGAGAATGCGTTGTCCAATTCCATAATCTGCCACAATAAACAATTCCAAGAACTTCCACAATTGCTTTTAAAGTCTTTGAAACTGCATTTGAAATAAGTTGAATAAAACTGACTGTAATTGTGATATAAATAAACAGTTTTACAAAAGGTAAGCAGAAGCTTGCACCTGCAACACACATATGCATCCATCTTTCTTTGCCCCTGCTCTGCCGCTTGTATCATTAAAGAGCTAATATGGGACCTCCCAGTAGATGTTGGGTCTAAAACAGAAATAAAACCCCAATAAAGTCTGGTTCCTAACTTCATCAGCTCCTAATGAAGCTGCAGGTGTCAGGCCTGATAGATTACTGGGTGTCCTCTGCAGGTTAGGGACTCTCTGGCAGAAGATGGCTTATCATAGGTACCTCATTAGCCAGAATCAGGTCAGCGGGACTCCATCCAGTTCAAACAGCGCACACACTTCTCTCATGTCCAAAGGCGAAGTGTTAAAAACTAATCACACTTTAGAGCAGGAGCTCCACTCTCACCTGCAGTGTGAGCGACAGAAGGACAGTGTCCTAGATGTAGAATGTAGAGCAGACCCGAGGCACTAAACAAAGTTCCCAGTGCTTCTCCAAATCTCAATGAAGTGTTTCAGTTCTGCTAACCAGTGCAAACACCAGTAAATTACATATAAAATTGCCATAGTACCTTCCACCAAACTTTCATCCCCTCTCCAATGCTTAAGTTGACTGTCAAGTCCCACAGAAATTAACGAATAAAAGAAGAAAAATAATACATGATCAAAGAAATAGAGTAAAATGAAATTTAATAATGTATTAATGTTTTAATAGTGTGTGTGTGTGTGTGTGTGTGTGTGTGTGTGTGTGTGTGTGTGTGTGTGTGTGTGTGTGTGTGTGTGTGTGTGTGTGTGTGTGTGTGTGAGAGAGAGAAATTACAATATAATAATAATAATAATAATAAGACAAAATATGTAATTATTTATTAATATTTAATATAATTAATATTTAATAATATTATATGAATTTTCCCATACTTATGTAGATTTTTACAACTATTTTTCTATATAAAAGATGACAAAAATTATGCATATATAATAAAATATTATTATTATTATTATTATTAGTAGTAGTAGTAGTAGTAGTATATAAAATAAAAATAATAAATATATGTTAATATATTATGTTATATAATAAAACTAGTATATAATAAAACTTTTATACACTGTTCCTTGTCTGGAAAATAATACTTTTACTTTAAACATACTTTTTTTAAGGTACATAAATCTGCAATTTGAGTCAAATTAGGTAGGACTTCTTGGCCTACTGAACATAATTATTATTCATGAGCACAGCTGATCATAATTGTGTTATAATTGTGTTCCTTGCTCTTTTCAGGTCATTCCTACACCCCCGTAGAACTACCTAAAAATCTGCTTATAAATAAACAACAGGATATACAAAAAACACCAACAGCCGCTTTGAGCACAGCAAGAAAACTGGTGTGGAGAATCTCATCCATTCTGCACTGCTGATGGTCTTGAACTTTCAGCCCTGTGGAAGACCGCGGAAGTGGTAGGAATGAACCATGCGTCTTACCTTTTTCTGATCCTCCAGCTTTTGACTTGTGGACTTCTTTACATGCTTGCTAGTTTCAGGCGGTACATCCATCCCCGGTGAGAGCGGTAATATCTCCAAGAGAGACCGAGCGAGAGAGAGAAAGACAGAGAGAAAAGAGCTACGAGCCAAACGTGTGGAAGAAAGGGAGGGGGCTACAGGCAGCCAGATTATTCCTTTGCCTGGGTCACATCTTCTCTCAGGCTGAGGTGGGCCTTTCTAGAAGAACTGGAGATGGAAAATGAAGAGGAACGGAGATACACCCCAATTCACAGAGACCACGTCAGCAGGATGAAAAGACCAGCATCCTCTCCACACGTGAAAACATCCATTCAGAAGTTTGTAATTTCCAGCCAGTAGATCCCAATGTGTGTGTTCTGGTAGTCCACCTCAGGGCTGCATCCTTGTTCCTCAAATCTGTAAAACAAACACATCTTATCAGACTCCAGATATCCAGATAAGGCGGCAAAAAAAGTAATCAATTGACACATGACATAAGCAATATGAATTTTGCAAAAAGTTGAAATCCCATGCTTTACCTCTTGCAATAATCCTTTCTCAGCATGTTTTAGTTAGTTATGAGCTGAATGCAAGGCCAAACACTAGTCAACACAAATAACCCGACAAAGCATTCATGTGACCCACTACCAGCACTAAGTGCATCACGACCTGCTGATGCGTGGTGTAGATCAATTTTCAGTGGGTCACACATAGCCTAAGGTTTGTTCTCTTGGTAGTTTTCAATACTTGATATAAGTCACCATTATTATTATTTAATGTTTTCAACACATGAGTGTCAAAGATAAAGAAGGACTCTTTTAAAAATCTAAAATTTTTGCATTTTCATGTTAGTATCATGCATCATACCATTTTCAACAAATGTTTAAATGTTTAAAAATACCATGTGATGTAACCACCAAGCAAAAAGTAATAATAATTTCCTTCCAACTTCAATACACAAACATTACATGAATCATTAGTTTTTGAATATTTTTTTAAGGCAAACAGTATATTTTTACAAATACCATGAATGAAAAATTCATAAACGTTTTTGGGGAGTTGCTTTTTGTTTTGAATTTTGGTTTGCTTTTCGCTTTTGTTTTGCTTTTATGTTTTGATTTTTTTGTTTTTACTTTTTATTTTGTTTTGTTTTACTTTTATGTTTTTGATTTGTTTTACATTTTAAAGGTTTTTTTAGGTTTGTTTTGTTTAATTTGGCTGCATTTCCATTATGGTTGCTGAATTTGTATTTAAAAATGTAAATATATATATCATAAAAGTGATTTATTCAAGTCATTGTGTGCAAGAACTGAAAATGGGTCATGTCATTGATAATAAGAAAATGAGTAGCACTTAAATGTCAAAAAGGATGATGATAATGTCACCCTCTTCTATAGAGCATCTTTTGCAATCCCAGCATTCCAAATGTGAAGTCTCTTCACTGAAATAGCTAACACTCACTAGAAAGTCAATATCCCTTGAGCTGTTTCATGCAACGAGTGTAGGGAGGCAGTGTATCTGCATATCAAAGTGAGTTTTGCTACTAGTGTTCTTCTCCATATATGAATAAACACACGTTTGTTCTTTGGCACATGATTGTTTTCACCCTTCTTCTCCAGAAAACAGCTAAAGAAAGGAAGGACTGAGTCATGCTGAGGTTGTAAGAGGCATTCTGGGAAGAGACCAAGCTCTGAGCAATTACCACAGGATCGATGGTTGGCCTTGTCTGCCCTTTTGGCACACTTCAAAACATTGGCCCGTCAAAGGGTGTTTGACTTGCAAGATGTTAGAAGTTCATGGACACCACTATAAAGAAAAATGACACGGATAGACACTTTGGCCCGTGATTCCCAATTTTCATCTTTAGGATTGAGATCTACTAGGTTTTGGGTTTCATTAATAATAATTCTTTAACCTCAGAATGCACTGACTTTGCTATTTGTGTAAAACCAACCTCCCAAGGCCAAAAGTGTTTTTTCCTTTTTTTGTCTAGACAATTATTGCATCTGATTCTTGCCAAGTTGTGTGCGTGTTTATGTGTGTGTGTGTGTGCGTTTGTTTGTTTGATTTCCTGCCACTAAATCAAGAGTCACACGTAATCAAATCAAATTTTTAGCCATGACTGAATCAAATTTTTGAACTAGTTCATCAGAATTGAACCGATTTACTTCCCCAATGCTTTTCAGTTGTAGTCGACTTGTTTTCCTTTATTCAAAAGCGTAACATGCAGCAGTCGTTTTTGTCAAAACTTGAATACAAAAAGGAAAATAAGAAGTCATTTTTGTCAGCTCTGACTGCCCTGAACACAGATAGAAAGAACAATCATGAGGAATCCATGGTGGGATAGTATTATTATCCTATTGTTATTTGTCAGATAACAATTCTTAGAAAACAAATAGGACCAGGGTCTCTCAGGACTTGCAAAACAATAGCTTGATTGAATCAACAAATGCACATAAATCTACATGGTGCATCTGCCTTACAAGACACTAAACACACAGCATCATTCGAAGGCTCAACTGAGTGCTACCATCTCCTGCATTATTCATTACTCTTAATTTCCCTTATGTTCCACTGAATACCACAAAAAGAAACATTCCTGCAAAGGACTGACACACTTTACTCTGCATATATCTATGGTTTCTGACAATTATCCTTGATTTGGCTGTGGACTATACAGCATTTACTTGAATACCTCTGTCAGTAAGGGCAGTAAGTCATTTTTCAAATACATATGTGATATCCGAGATAAAAACCCACAACCAAGCTGTCAAAATGAATAGATAAAAGCACTCATGATAATGGAAATACTCCACTCTGCTTGACAGGTAAATTGTTGTTGTTTTGAGGTGAAGAACAATTGTAATTATTACGAGAGCAAAACATATTATATGCGCAGTTCACAGCTGACTGTCAAATTCAGAAAAAGCATTTCCATGTTGGGTTCATGTATATGATATATCTAAAATATATATGGCCTTGTAATGGATAAGTTGGCTTCCTATCTGTTGCTGGAAGCATTAAATGAGAAGCCAAGCACAATAATTACAGAATTTAGACCATAAGATTGTATGTCCCAGTGATTAGAAAAAGCGGCGAAAATATAAAGCAAATGAAGCAGGAATATGTGTACTATCTCCCTGTCTCTAATATACATCCGCTACACTTGAGAACAGAAGCCTGTTATTAGACCAATAGGGTGTAAAGAAATCACATTTGCCATCTGAATAACAATGTGCTAATTCAAATAGGTCAGGCAGGTGCAGGTTTGATTCAATACCATTATTCATCCTTAAAATATATGTACGTATGGATGGATGGATGTATGGATGTATGGATGGATGTATGGATGGATGGATGGATGGATGGATGGATGGATGGATGTATGGATGGATGGATGGATGGATGGATGGAAAAAAAAAATACTAAAAAGTCTTTCTGATGACTCATGAAACAAAAACAGTTTGAATTTCTGTGTAAATCATTCCCAAATGTGTTCTGATTGAGTTTCATGAATGGGGTGCAATGAGCACAGGATATTAGTAACACTTCTATACTAGTTATTATTGTGAAGTCAGTGTGATATCTAGAGTAACTGATTATTGAAGAGCTGAACTCTTTTCCTCTGCTCTTTTCCTGACATTTGTTATTCACTGAGAATTCATTGACAGTCAGTGAGCTAGCGTATATTCAATAAAATATGATTCATTGGCTTAGCCCCAGTGTCGCCACTTTAATTTTATGTAAAGATGTAAATGTCTATGGTGGACTTCCACTGATTTCCTTTGGGAGATATGATCACGGCACAGAAATGCCCCTGTACTGTCTCATAACAGATCAGAGGTCAGTGGCAGTGAAAAAAGCCAACTGAGGGCATCCTATAATACATCAGGCATCACATAGGCCAATTAAAAAGCTTTGTATTATTCTGTACTTCTTTTAAGTGGTAATCAAATATAATAATAACAATAATGAAAATCAAGTATTATAAAAATGATACTAATTTCCCTTGAATTAGTTTCAAAATCGACACAGCATGCACTGCAGATGTGCTGGAGTGGTAATGACTGAACTCTAGCTTTACGAACACAATCACATATACACACATAATCCGCCCAACCTGGCATGTGTCCATCAGGGATCAACCGACAGCAATGAAACCCCAGACAGACGCATGATTAAAACATAATAAACGTGTAATTACTAGTCGAGCTTTCGTACCTGTCCTCCCTGCACTCGCAAAAACAAAAGATGAGCTTTATTCCGCAAGCAATAAATTGATTTCACTGCTTTCCCGAGAGTGATTTATTCCCTGTTCCCGGTTTATAGAGGGAAATCTGCAGAGAGAGCGACCGTGAACGAGGCACATTTCAGAGATAAACGGGAGGAGCTGTAACATCACTCTAAATACATGCCAAGCAACATGCTTTAAATAAAACTGGACGGGCTATTGAAACCCTCATACGACATAAACGTGTCAGACTGGCTTGTGTCTGTGCCAACTGCTTGCCTCAGCATTACTGAGAACAAACGCAGCATGATCAGATAGATTCATTCATTTGTTTAGTCCTTTCACATGACTTGAGTATTGATTGAAAGTGCTCTGGCTGATGCTTTCAAAAAATGAATATTATAAAAATATTGATGTGGCATGAACTCGTCTCGCAGCTCTCTGCCTGTTTGTCAAACAAAGCTATCGTATGACTTCAGAACTTTTCGTTGTATGACGTTTTCAAGTTGTATGGACCACTTTCAAGGTACATTAGTGCATTTTGTCCATTTCTTTTTTACTTGACAGCCCAATTTCCCATCAGGTTTATTATCATTAACTAAAACTAAAACATTTTATTTTAATTAAAATAAAGCTGAAATAAAATAAAATATAAATATTATTGGTAACACTTTTTACAAAAAGTTTCCATTTGTTAGCATTAGTGAACTACATTAGTTAACATGAACTAACAATGAAAATACTTATTAGCACTTATTCTTTAATGTTCATTTCAGCATTTACGAACATTAATATGAACCTTATTACACCCTTAACTTAAAAGTAAGGGCTTATAACTTACCATAAGGTGATATTAAGTTCATGGTCTCATTTAATTGAAAAATGTTAGAATTTGAAGAAAATAGATTAGCTTTAGCTAATAGCTTTGGCCAAGCAGCATATTATGTTTTTATGTGGGGATTTTCTCACAATCTACGTATTGTGTTATGTCATGTATGGGCTCACTTGGATCAAGACCACCTGATCTAAATAAAGATATGCGATCCACAATGGTTAACTAATTTTTCGCAAAGTTATAAACCAAAACGCGGCGCCAAACCTTAAAGTGTGGATACTGTTTACATGTGCGCCGGCGGCAATTTTTCATACAATAACTTGTTACAGTATATTGTGGTCTCTAACTAAAACAAATATGCTTTAAGTTGAGACCTTTTTTTAACAATATATGACGCAAGATTATCTGTTATGTATGATGCTTTTACAGATTACATTTTCAAGTAGAGTCATTTTTTCACGCAATGAAAATGGAGCACCTCCAATATTTCAGAAAATTGAAAAACACCATTTAAGAGTTGGTCATTTTCCTTATATTCCCTATAAAGCCAAGCTTCTAAACTTTAAAATGACAAGCAAGTGTATATGAAGTAAAGTGATGATAACTTTGCAGCGCCCCCCGAAGGCCCGGTACCGGGTTTGAGTAGTTTAACCTGTTAAGCTTCACCAGTGCGTGGGCGCACTGAAGCGTTTTTTTATTTATATAGTTCAAAGTTACTATCAGATTTAATGTTATACCTTGACAAACTATACATCATTAAAAATATATAATACTCAAGTTTCAGTATTTGACCACTATTGTATTCTGAGAAACTTATAGTGACAGTTATGTCTTAATTTGTGTCAGGAGTTATGAAATGAAAAAATGAGTCCATACCTTTAATATGAATTATGCGCGTCAGTCGCTTCCATTCATAAAAAACTCCCGTGCTGTCGTCATGACAGCGATACACGAAACAACGTCCTTCAGGGCTTTTAGCTCAAAAATGTGCAAACTTGGAGAAATATTGATATATTCTCATAGATTCACGTCATATTTCTAAAGACAGGAATAATATTTATTGAATTTATACCCAAATGCGTCGATGTAATCATTATGATCGCTTCTTACTGAGATGTGCAGTGTTTTCAATTCATACCAATAGCCTGAGGGCGCTATATGCACAAAAAATAATCCATATATGGGACATGAAGAAGAGCCATAATCATGTGACATTCCAGGACGTCACTGCTACACACAAAGCTACAGAGATCGCTGTAATATGCAGATAAAAGATGTTTTGAAGACAATAAACATGTTTGCTATGATATTTGATTTGCCTGTGTTCTTCAAGCCATGCCAGGTATTTTATATTTTATATTATATTTATAATGTAATGCTAATCGATATAGACTTTATCATCGTGCATAAAACTATAAATAATGTTTTCTGTCTGATTTTTTTTTTATCTGAAGCCAAATTATATCACAGAAGATTATTTAAAACACTCGATTGCGTTATGAAGTAAGTTTGGAGCACAAACATGGTTTTAATCTCATAAATGGTCGTGTATTGATGGTGTGCTAAGCTAACATGCTAGCTAGCCCAGGTGCACCTGCCACCAGGGGTTATTCTTTTATGAATTTTGTTCTAAATAAGAATGCTTACTGATATGTTTTAGTGCATTTGACCACTATTTAGTGCACTTCAAATGTGAAGTGAGAACTTTGATAAAAGAAATTAGGGATTAAAACCCTGTGAATAGCCAGTCGTTAGTAACTATAATGCAGACAAAAGAAATGCATATTTCGAGCCATAACCAGGCTGGAGAGGTGTGAATGTGTGCAGGGGGAGACTGAGACTGAATGGGGCTCGTTTGCACCACAAAACAATAGAGACAAAAGACTGAATGGATGCTTAGACGACGACTAAACATCAGTAGCATTTTTAGAGTAGCCTAATCAAAATAAAGTCATGACATGATCTTGAAAAACATTTAACTAAATACAGAGTTTTAGACTTATTATCTTCATATTTTAAATATAACATGGTCAGACATGTGGCTTTAGCTGTAGTGCATTTCTAGATTGCTCCAGTGCCAACTTCAATTTTATTTTCATTAATATGTTTCATAAAAAAAAAATTCTAATAACTTTACAAAATTTTGAAGCTATTTAAAAAAAAAAAATCATTATGACAATAATTAATTCTACATTTACAATAAACTACCAGGTGTCAGCTTTCAAATGAGATCATACTTGTGCTTTTAGTGCAAAGGGTTCATGAACTGTATCTGTTTCAGTTTGGGTATGTCATTTCTGGGGATTTTTCAAAAGTGGGGTTGCAGCTTAACAGGTTAAAGCTGTATGTTGTTGTTTATTATTTATACCATGGTCTGTCTGAATACTCGATTCTCATTGGCTGGAAGGTGTGCAATAAAACCGTTTAAGATACAGGTAGTTCCAAGTCAGTTTGATCACTGTTCTATATTAATTCGCTGTATTCATTGAAGCACACACACATCCGTCACTCTGAGATGGTCACGCGCTGCTTAAACAGAAACATTCAGGAGCACAGAAACGTATAAATGATGCCCCACGACTTTTATTAATAAAATAGCTTCGCAACTGAATCGAAACTGGAGGCCAGGCAACAGACAAGTTACAAATCCTGAGTGGGGACGTCATCCCACGCATCCACGGTTAGCCAACCGCACTGAGAATTGCGGGGCCGAAAATGGTTTGTAATCGTGCCGTACCAAGCTCAAGTGGAAATATAACTGGAACTATTCCTTACAGTTCATAGAACTGTTTGGCCCAACAGTGGAAAAGCAGCTAAAAAGATGAATAAATGATGTCACAAATGTATTGCTAATTGTTAGTTAAATGTCAGATAATGCATTAACTAGCGTTAACTAATGAGAGCTTATTGTAAAGTGTTACAGTATTATTTTATTTAACAATAAATACAAATTAGAAATGTTGCTTTGGCATATAACTGAAATAAGTTTAAATTGAAGCACTAAAATTATTAACTGGAAGTAAATAAAAATAAATAAAACAGAACTAAAATGAAAAATACAAATACATTCAACCTAAATAGTAATATTTAAAACAAAAACTAATAAAAATGACAAATGCACATAACAACATTGCTTAAACTAAAATAAAAACTGAAAAAAATAAAAGATACTTCAAAATATGAACAAAAGCTATAATAGCATATAGATAATCCTAAAACATCACAGTGTCCCATTAATCTCCTCAAACATCTCCTTTAGAAAGTCAGTCATACAGGTTTGGAACAACATAACGTTTAAGAGAAACCATAACAAAATTTCAGGTAAAAGAATAATTTTCAAGTAAATTATTGCTTTAAATTGCACAAAATATTTCGGCCCCAAGGCTATATGACAGATTTATATGCGTATGTATACAACATTATAGTGCCTACACAGGTAAAAGCTAAATTTAGATGTCTGTACCACTGAATACATTTTGTGGGGCAGTTTAATTGGACAACACTGTCATAACAGTCTCAATTTGAGTCCCAACTGTGCCCATTTACTACAAAAGTTTCCAAGCAGCCTCAGGCCTCAGCTGAATTTACAATTCTGTTTACCGAGCCCTGAGCCCTCAGGCAAACAGTGGAGTGTCTTAAACTTTAGCCCACATACCTGCATGGCCATCCTACTCCATGCTCAAAAGAATACTCAAACAAACAGAAATAGACAATTTGAGAGAGATGGAACATGCAGGGTCAATACAAAAGGGATTATAAAACAAACAGTCGTCCATTCATCACTATGCGGCCACCACGGGAAACAATCTGGTCAGTGCCAGCTTACGCAGTTACATTAGTAACACTTCTGTTCATATCATTCATAGTGTGAAAACATCCCTCCCTTGATACAGTTCATTGGAGTCCTGAACGCAGTCTACACATTTTGTCATTCCCTGACAGGGTTGATTGGTGTGGTGCCGTCGGAATGACCCTGGTTTTCCTGTTGTCACGGTAACAGAGGTTGAGGCAGGTAGGTGGAAGCGATGAAGGTACCCAAGCATCCCTCTCAGTATTATGTACTGCTTTTATTATATTTGAATATCTCTACCTTTTCTAAATGGTATCGGAAGGTAATACCATGGTATTGTACAATTACCATATGTATACATCATTGAATTTTGGGATTGAATGTAATACTTAATTACAGTTGGTACAGTATATCATGGTATTACCATCATGGTAGTGCCAAAAAAACATGGTATTATTGCCGTTTTAAGAGTTGAAGAGGAAATTCTTAAATGTTTAGATGTATTATTTTATGATCAAATTGATGAAGGATGCACGCTTTTCCTCTAAGTTTTATAAATTGGCCACAAAAAGGTTTGTAAAACTTGCCTACAAGGTTTGGTTACAAACCTTGTTGAATACTTTTGTTACAATCATTGTACATTCAAGTTGCTTTGGATGTGTTGTGGAAAGCCCTACTGTATATTGTGCTTGTTAAAAACAAAAAAGGCTAACACATCTTTTATGAAGGTTGCCCATACTAGATCACATTTTAGAAATACTATGAGCACTGTTCTACCTTCTTTTTCTGCATTTTCTTGTGTGAAAACATGAAGCCAGCACTCATTTCTTTGTTCTCTTCACCATTCTGGCACTCCCTTTCTCATTCAGAGAACAGAAGCAAGAAATATTCTGAGCAACAGTCCCTGCCTCATTATTCAAGGCAGAGCAATCTCAGCTAGACATAAAACACCTTTATTCACTCATTCGTTTCAATGGATTTCGAATTAGAAGCCAATTATACTAAGATTACACTAAAACCAAACCACAGAACTGCCTTTCCCATTCGGTTCCTGAGCAGATAATCTGGAGATCAGAGTAATCTAGCAAGATTACGGAAGGATGACGGTAAAATCCCATTATGGCAAAATGGTAGAACCACATAAACAGGGAACAAATCATAACATGAAATCTTAGTTTTAAGCGTAAAGTGTTAATATGTAGAGCGGGCAATGATTATATCCCATGGAGGGCTTTCTCGTGTTCTCTCTTGCCTGTTTTCCAATCAAAGGGTGTTGGGTGTTTCACAGCAGCTCCAGCCTTTTTCCAGTTTATGTTATATAGCCTATAAATATCCAATGGGCCGGCACAAACGCGGGTAGGTTCTACAGGAGGTTTGCTACAAAAACCAGCACCACTTGAATAGACTGTGGAGCCGTCCAGACAGTAAGGTCAGAGGTGAGACGGAACAGTGGTGATTTTCATCCTTATATCCTCTTCATCATAAGCATATCTTATTCATGCACTCTGTCTGCATAAAATCACTTTTATTACACGGCGTAGCACTGAGGTGTAATTGCCAGCGTGATATACAGCCTCCCTGTGCACTCGGCTCAATTTTTGGTGCATTTAAGATGCTCTTCGTTTCCATGGTCTCCTTAATAAAACAACTTCTTCTGTCCAATAATGGGGTCCAAATCTCATTTCTACACACATCCTTTGCCCCGGGGGTATATATACACTGCGCAACAGCCTGTGACCAGAGAGCACACACACACACACACATGCACATTCTTCCCATCAACCCCCCATCGTTCTTTCCTGGTCATGGGTATTTATTGAACAGTGTGAGCCTTACCAAATCACATGAACGCGTCAAAATGACAGATAAACAGCAAACTGAAGGCAGGCATGTTATGGGTGCAGATTGCGGAAGCCATATTCTTATTTTACTCATTAGACGGGTAGGCGAGGCGATGCCACTTGCTAAACCGCAAAATACCTGGGAAGGTAATGGGAGGGAAAATTGCACATGTAACACAATCAAAGCTGGATGCCGTGCATTGTAAAAGCCCTGTGGGTGATGATTACCTGAAAAAGTACTGTGAGTGAACTGCACTGAGAATCTTCAATGCGTTCGAAAAATCAGTCTACAGCAGAGTAAACAAACTCAATCCAACACTTTACACACTCAACGGCAAACGGAAACCGCTTGAAGTGTCTCAAATCATGCGGACTGCTTGAAAGCTTTGCCGCACACATTCAAGACTTCAGTTTCGTTTAATCAAACGGGCAACTGGGTAATCTGTGAAACTGAGTAGATTAGACAGATTAGCCATTATCAAGATGGAAGTCATAAGTACATTCCATGAATATGAAGGCAGCCGCTGGAGCAACAGCAGGCATGGGGGTGGAGTTTGTATTCATTAGACCTGTTACTGACTATTAATCATCCTCAACCTCAGATTCAATCCACGGCAGAGCCATTGACCCATAAGAGGCAAAGTGTTGTTGCCATGTGGATTAGTAGTGTTCTCATGTGATCCGGGCTGAAGTCCTGATCTGAGCAGGCTGTAGGTAGGATATTAGGTGAGCGTGGATCTGTCAACTCGGCAGAATTCTATTATCCTGACTGTGATATACTGCTACCAGCAGGACCCCTCCTTTCCTCTCTCTCCCTCTCTCTCTCTCTCTCTCGCTCCATCTATCCCCCCATCCTCAGAGGTGATCCATCATGGAACGGTGCAGATCCAGTGTCCCACACAGGTGAATTACCTTGCAATCATCGCCCGCTCGACCACACGTTCCAACATACCACAAAGCATTACTGACCTGAGAGATATTCATCAGCTGCTTACTGCCGCCACAATAAAGTGAGGGAAGCAGAAAGACAGAGATAAAAGAACGTCTAGGTAAGACATTAGAAACAAAGCAGCATATGTGCAGGGAGTGGCAGATGCCAGGCAGCTGTGCTTCCTGACTTTCTCAGAAGGTCTTCTAAGGAGACAAAGTGGCACGACATGTACAGTGCAACGCACAATGCACACCTTATGTTGTGTGGAACATGTGTTCATGAAGAGCAGGAGTTAAAGTCATTCAGACTACACTTCAGTCTAATATCCTCATTTATCAATATTACAAAACACATAAAAAACAAAACACTGCATCATAAATCTGCCGTGACTGGGGATGGGCGATTTAGCTAAAAGAATCTGGGTTTTTTATGTATTTACTTTAAAATGGCATAGAAAACCCAACATTTCAATTAAACTGTTGCTCAATATTCTGGTGAAACAACAGATTTCTCTTTGGTGACGTATGCCGGACTTCTCCAATCATTTTGCCAGCTTAAACCCGCCCATTCTAACAATCCACAGCAAGCTCGCATTGAGATCTGCATCCATCCAATCAATAACCAATGGACAAAACCAAGTTCCTGCTCTACATTTTTATACACTCGGATGTACATCACAATATGGAAAAAAAAGATCTGTCGCTACCTTCACTTCATTGCGACTTTCATTGCGACTCAAGCATTGACAAAGGCTCACAAAACTAGTTTAAAGACATAGTCTTTAGAAAATGTCATAGCAAAAGATACTCTCAAAAAAATGTAAGCCTTTTTTAAGATTTACGCATTTAAATTAATAGTAAAATTCCATCAAATTGATTTGAATAATCCTTACATACTTTAATTGAATAAATGATTAAGGATTGTTCAATTTATTCAATTAAATTACGTAAGGATTATTCAATTCAATTTGATAGAATTTTACTATTAATTAAATTTAGTAAATTTTAAAAAAGGCGTAACATTTTTTGAGTGCATTAAATGCAAAAGTGCATTAAAATAATTGCAATATTGCTAAACTTTTATTCAAAAATTCTAAAATATTTTTCAATAATTTTTACAGTGAATATTCATTATCGCCAGCCCTAGCTTTCACCTCACATGCAGAAACCAACAGGTAGAGTTTCATGTAGAAACACCAGGCGCCTATCTTACCTTCCCATCCCCCAGCATGTCTACAGCATCCCTTCCTGCAGGAGGTGGGCAAGGCCCACATGGAGAGCCAGGTAGTACTACAACAAGTGCCATAATGTCTAAATGTGGTGGAAAATCCGCATGGTCCTCATTTACCCCTCTTTTAGAGCCCCCGCCTGTGTGCAGCAGACTCTGAGAACAGACAGCTCACTCCGCACAGGAAAAGGGCCACTCGATCACTTCCATCACAATCTAAGGGTGTGTGCCGCCCTCCACGTTTCCGACCAATCCAGGAGTGAGAGAGAAAAAGAGAGAGAGAGAGAGATGCTTAGCCTCTCCTTTCCCAACCCCCTTCCGCATCCCAGCTATGCTTTGGTCTGTGTGCAGAAGCGGAGATTGCGTTGCAGTGATGAAATTTTAATGCTTCTTTTAGGAAGAATAATGAACAAGCTGGTCCCCAGGGGTCAAGATCTCTGTATCACACAAACCTACATTGTGAGCGCACATACATTGGCTTACGGCAAACGTGCACAGCTGAACGCACAGGTGAATGTCCGACACAAAGACGTACAATACAAAAATGCCTAAAACACATTCTAACGTAGACACAAGCTTGTAACTCCGAACATCAAACACTCCTCGTGACAGCTTCCCCCTCCCTACTCAGAAGCATTGGGAGTGTGGCGCCAAACACGGATCCACCCTCGATCAAATGCTCTCCAGACACCCTTGTACGCACACATGTGGCATGGAACAAAGAGAAGGAGTTCAACATTGATACTCTCATCCATGTCAGAGTGGATCGCTGCTTTGATAAGAAATATACAGTCTATTTCACTCCAGATCCCTTCTCTGTCTCTCTATTTATCACTTTCTCCCCCCTCTTTCTGGCATAAATAAATAAAGAAACGCTGAACTGAGGGAGACAACGCGGAACCTCGTCAACCATCTGCAGCCACAGCCGATCGCAGCTACATTGATTGACTCATGAATCAAAATAACCCGGTGCTGGGTTATTTACTATGTACATACATTAGGAGAAAATGATTTCTGTTCTGGCACAAATACATCCTCTCGCAGCGAACATGAATGTCATCTATATTTTCAGCTCATTTACAATGGTTTTCCAGGTTTTTTCTTTTTCTTTTTTTTTTCCTGCTCTGATAAATACAATGCTTTTGTGGGACTTGAACAATTTTTGTCTGCCTTTAATAAAATATCTGAGCTCAGAAGCTGATAAACTAATGCTTGAGAATATTGATCTATGACTGATCACGTAACAACGCAATGGTGGTTTTGTTAGCCATCTAAAGCCAACTTCCACCAGATTTTGCCACTGAATTAGACCACTACCTCATCACTTTAAACACATGGCTACTCATTCAAAACCCCGCCCTCTAAAGATATGTCAGCCAAAGCAATTACACAAATGACAGAGAGGCACACCCAGTTTTTTAACCATAACCCTTTTTAAATTAAAAAAATGTACAATACATTTTATGTAAATAGAATGGTTGAGAATTTACATAAAATTACTTTAAAACTTTTAAAATGCAGTGTTATTTTTTGGGGTGTGAAGGCTGAGTTCAGATTTTTTTTCTGCCTAGGGCTGTCACAGAGTCACCAACTTCAGTGATTTCTGTCAGGTAAAAAATAAATAAATAAATAAACAAACAAACCTTTACAGCAGCTTTAGGTCTGCTGTCTCTGAAAAACATGCCTTTCAGAAGTGTCATACTTGCTTTTTTCTGACAGCAAGTGTATGAGTTTTTTCAGTCATCTTCAAAAAGGTGCAAAATAACAGAAACACAGCAATTCCTCAAACATGACTGTTATATGATTTGAAAAATGACCCAATGAAATTTCTGCGAGCACCTAACACAAACACAGACAATTGAGCCTATTGCCAGGAATAAACAAAAGCCTGCCCTTGCTGAAACTGAAAATGATTTATGAGCAAAAAATCTGATTTGAGAGGGTAGTTTGATAAACGAGTTTTTATATTTCAAAAGGTTTCACAATGCATACTAAGACATTTTAGTTCAAATCAAAAAGATGGTAAAGATGTCCTTACATTGAGCAAAATAACCTTTTTTTCATATGATGCCCTCATGTATTTCTTCCCATCACTAATATTTCCACCAGGATGGATTCAGGAGCGCTGTGGAGCATATAGGCAATTTTAAACCCCAAAAATCAATTACCTGCAGCTCTGCAAGTTCTTTCCCCTCTCTTGCCAAGAACAGACAAGGATCTTAATTCAAACATATGAGAGGAGACAAACAGCTTCTTCCTCCCTTATCCCCATCACGTCCTTTCTGACAGGTGGGTCTCAGGTGGGCATATGGATGACTATCGCTGACTAAATTCACAACAGCATGACTCTGCTCCAACAGATATAATTCCCATCGGCCCGCAAGGCAAAGACACAACATGGAAAAACAGCTGCACTTAGAGCACTGAAGAGACACGGAGGCGTTTAGATTGACTAACAGCATTGGAACTTGTTGAGTTCATGTGATTCCTCCTCACGTCACCAGAACATCAGGACTAAAGAGACAGCAAAGACAGTGGAAGACCGTTTGGCATGTAAGGAACAGCCTAGAGGTGTGTTTAAAGCATTGTACAAGAATTGATGAGGAGTTTCAAAGGGTATTCAGATGTTTTCTTGCTCTTATCCAAATAGAGAGCATCATAGAGTCACTATTGAACTTCAGTGAGAGCTCTCTTTTGTATTCCGCCCCTCTATAGTAGCATTCAGTGCTTTAGCAAATTATGTTTTCCTGAAATGATGGGGTGCATTAGAAGATAGGAGCTCAATAAATTAAGGAGTATGTGAACAAAGAAACTCTGATTAACAGGCTGTCTGTGAAACTGAATTTTAAAGGCCACAAATAAACAAACAAGTTCTAAATGTAACAAAACAAATATAAAATGACTTTTATATAGGCAAATCAATACCAGACTGAAATTCTTGCTGAAACAACCAACATTGTTGTCTGTCTGTCTGTCTGTCTGTCAATCAATCAATCAAATCAATCAATCAATCAATAAATCTATCTATATATCTATCTCCATCCATTCATATCTATCAATATTAATTTATCAATTTAACTACACAATTTATCCATTTCCCTATCTATGTACCTACCTATCCAACCATCATTATCCATTTATCTTAATCTTTATCTTTATCTATAGCCATCTATATTTATATCTATTTATTGCCATCTATCACTGTCATTAATGAACATTTGATGGATAAACTCACGGCTCACTTGGACTCGTCTTGTCAAAAGTCTATCCGTCTGTCTGTCTGTCCATTCATTCAAAATTCCAGAAATTGCAATTCTGCATCCAGTTCAATCATATTCATGAATTGGATTGTAATTTAAAAGTTATTCTTAATTGTAATATTGAATTCTGAATGGTGTGTAAATCTGCTGCTTTGTTGGCTAACCAGCATATTGGGTTTCAGATGCCAATGTGCTGGTTGTCCATGTGGGTTTTTTTTTTTCTTTTTTTCAGCATTACCACGCAGCTCCACTAACTAGACCAGTAATTGCAGCATATACCAGACTGGGCCAGCATGGAATTCATACAATTTTAAACTTTCAGTAGGGCTTGTAGTGCAGAAGAGAACAAGTTTCTCCAATATAAGCAAGCTAAACACACTTCACATGTGAATTGCACAAAGGCAGCGTTATAATTCCAGACAATTTGCAACAAGGTCTCAGACATAGACAGCCTGTTGCTAGGAGAACTGCAGCTCTTGGTTTTATTTCAATCCCAATTTCCATTGGACTCAAAACAGCAACAGCAGAGGGATTGATTTCATCAATTTCCTATTAGCTTCTTAATACTGATATGAGGTTTCATAAACGAGAGAGAAGGACGGTGTGAAATTAGCAAGTGCTTTATTAAAGAGCTAGCATGTGGCAGAACAAATAGCCACGCCACAGTGAGCGTTCACACACCAGTGATCTACAGTAAAGCAGGCCACAATGGAAGCAATGGAAATCGGATTGGAGGATGCCCTGGCAGTGTTATAGCTTTTTTCAAATGGTTAGGACTTTTGTGGATAATTTGTGGATAAATGTTGTTCACTGAGGTTTTTAAGAGCTTAAAAAAGCATTATTAATTGAAAATATCCAGTCCACTGCAGCTCCTACTATAAACGTATTTCTCCATTCGGTATATTTTCAAACATGTGCGCCATTATTTGATAGTGATACATGCAAGAAGACAAGAGGGGGGTAGGTGATCATGTGCATTGTTTCCACATGAATCAATTAAGTTAAATCAATATAGTTTTTCCCATGTATAGGTCATACAATTTGTCAGAATATATATATATATATATTTTTTTTTTTTCATGTAAATATACTATAATATCTAATATAATATATAAACCATGTAAATACTGGAATACATTTATTTTAAGTGACCCAGTTAAGTAAATGTATTGGTGATTGATCTTCCTGTGTCATATATTTTATTGCTACTAACACTCTAGCTAAGCAATAAAAAAGGCCATGTTACCATGAATAGTCATTGCTCATTGAGTAAAGCAACATTCAGCATTCTCCAAGTGTACCCAACCTCAACTTAAACAAAAGCTCTACTTTTCACCTCAACGGAAACCTAACATATGAGAAAATGTCCTAAATCTCAATATATAAAAAAACACATATAAAAAATCTCTTTTTCTCTTCATGCTCAAATACTTTATTAAACATTTATTAAACAATGTCCCATGGAACTACCAACTTCCTATCCAGTTTCAGTTAAATGTAAGTAAATATGTAAGTAAATGTAAATGTAAATGTAAGTAAAAATTTCCATTTTCCAGATAGAATTGGTCACTATAAACTGTGATTTCAAAACAGCATATGGTTTTGGATTTACATGAGGGTGAATAAACAATGCCAGAATTGCCATTTTTGGTGAACTACTCTTTTAAAAGAAAAGTTACTACAGTGCATAAATAACCAGGCACCATGGGAAACGTCTTTTGTAAACAGCAAGGTTTCTGGATGCCAGGGTCTTCTGTTACGCCTACTGATATTAATTAGCCATCATTAGCCATCTCCCCTGGTGGCCATAATCAAACAGACATTTGCCCTCCAATACGGAACCTGCCATCTCTCAGAATCCTTGTCCTGGGTTCCATACTGGCAGATGTCACCAGAGACGTGACTGGCATTAGAAACCCACCACTACTCATAGTAGACATCATCTTTCAAAACGCAAGGGCCGAGAGATGAACGGATTAAGAGATGAAGATGAAGTGGGAATGAGATCAGGCCCAAGTTCAATTGCATGACTGCTAGTGTATATATCAGCGCTTCCTTCATGCTGACAGGCTTTCGAATCTGGCTTGGCTCATATCGTTGTTATTAAATTAACGTGTCGTGTGAGAGGGATTTAAGTCTGGTGGAATGACATGCCGGCATCTTCTTCGCTTGGGCACCAGCAGGGTTAACAGATTTCCTTAATGCGCATTTATACTCTCGCGCCTTGCTTAAGTGAATGTTCAGCCGTATGCAAGGCTCTTTGCGAAATTGGGTATAGGGGGAACAGGGAGGCCAAAGGGGAGTTTATTTCTTCGTCATTGGCTGGGCGAAGCCAGAGATGCAGTAATTAAAGGCGTAATGTTATACGAGTATCAAATATGCATGAGAGACATGCAAAGGACAAGGACTTATCACACTCATGCCTTTCTGGACGAGACACAAGCCACTAGAGACACCATGCCCCTTTTTACAATGATCATTATTCCCGCCTGGGAATTTGGGAAGTCTCTTGATGAATAAATGTATGGGATGTTGGAGGGGAATAGCTCTCCTACTGTGAGTGTCACTGGATGACACCGAACCATGCAAAGTGGCGGCACACATCTTTATCGAATCCGTCATTGAAAAAGATGGAAATCGGGATCCAAATGATGTGTCTCTTTTAGTTAATGGAAGGGAAAATAGAAATGTAGCACTGTAGTGTGGAGACTTTCACGCCTAGATGGTAATGACAGTGGGCTGGATCCACTTACCAGTTTCCAGTAGATGCACCGCAGCAATGCTCTGCCAGAAACAGGCAATATCCTGCAGGAGCCAATTAAGAGCTGCGGCTGAATTTGTAAAGATCAGTTGGAATGTGAGGAATTTTTTTTTCCCCCAGTTAATTAGCTAAATAATGGTGTAACAAGGAAATTGCCTTACATAAACTTAAGCTGTCATTTCATTTCATGTCTTGTTCCTTAAAGGAGTAAAAGAGGCACTGAAAAGAAACAATTGCTATTGTGCAAATCTCTCCCTTGTAAGACACATTAAATAATGCTACATATAATGAGCTAATAGGTGTCACATCAAAAGAATTTACTCGTTATGAATAATTGAGAATGCCGTTGAAATACCTTCCGGAGGAAAAGCACTTGCCTTGCTCATTTCCCCCCACAAACAGCTCGTTTTGCTCGTTTGCTTAATAAACAACACCATTAGACCTTTGGCATGATGTGCTGATTCCAATTACATCAGTGTAAAAGTGTAAAAAAAGTTCTCCCAATTTACTCCCCTTCATGTCCTTACAAACCAGTATGACTTTTTTGTTCTTCTGTAGAGCACTTTGAAGAATGCTGGTAACCATTGAGGTGATCATTGCCTTCCATGGTATGGAGAGAAAAAAAACAGCAGGAAATTTCTCGAAATATCTTTGAATTCATTCTCTCAGAAGCCACAGGCTTGTACATGACATAAAGGTTGTTGCCATTCAGTTGGACCTCATTGTGTAAAATCACAAAGGCAGACACAAACAGAAAACATTTTTTTTAACATAACAAAGACATTATTTTAGCATGATGTGGATAAAGCTGAATGAGTCCTTAAATTTGAACAAACCCCTGTTCCACAAGGTCAAACAGCCTTTTCACATGTCAATGATAAATAGTCCCCAAATAGGGAATTCATGCACCAGCCTCAATGGGTGGTAAGGGGAGGAGAGATTGGATTTGAGAAGGAGGGGTGGAGCGAAGAGACATAGGGGTCCCCTGGGTGTACTTAATCCACTGACGACAAGCAACAAGAGTATAATTATAGGGCTAAAACGTGAGAGGATACATGCCATTGTCACATGAAATGACACATTTTGATGTATTCCATATGGCATCACCTTGGCAATCTGGCAAGATCAATTCTCGGCAAACTGGGAATCAGATTGGCCAGTTCCCCAAGGACCACAGTACTAAATGTATATGCGCATAAATGTAACTAGAGGTGTTTAATTAATTGAGGGTGACCGAAACATCAAATTGATACTAGATTGATAACAGACAAGACCAGCTATACATTTTAAAATACTAAGGCTTAATTAGTAACAACCCATACACAAAAGAAATATATTTGAAATATGTTTTCAAAATATATTTTTGGAATATATGCAAATATTTGAAATTGGCCCAATAAATATATTTTAGTTAAATATATGTAAATATATTTTCATATATGTTTACATATATGTTCATGTATGTTTTAACTTTTGCAAATTGTTTCATTTGAAATATATTTTGAAATTTAAAAAGTTTACAAGTTTTCACAAACAAACAACACATTTTCAATTTATTTTTTAGATAGACCACTTCAGCGGTGGATGTGGGCATGGGAGAGCAGTGCTCTACCACTTCCCCCACCCACATTTTTCCTACTGGTCGGGGATCAAACCGGCAACCCTTTGGTTACAAGCCCGAAGCCCTAACCAGTAGGGCACAGCTGCCCCTTTACTGACTTTTTTGGCCTAAAATGACAATTTTATGTAGGAAATAACACACAGAATGCAGAGTTATTTAATAGTGTGTGTATGCAGTGTTAGACACTGAGTTCTAGTATTGTTTAAGTGCACTTCACTGTTGGAGTGTCACTGTTATACTTGCATCATAAATATTGTGCATATTTTCAATATTTAAATGACTTCAGGAAAGATGTCAATAAAACAACAATAAATCTAATAATTGCACTTAGTGTTAGGTACGTGCCACCTAATATGGCCTAATAGTCCTAGGAAAGCAACTATCTGTCATTTTACATTGCAGTCATTTAAATGTAAGTACAGTATTTATTATAGTTGTGTGTCATAATATAGTAGTGAAATATGGTAGCCTACTGTTGTGTATAGGGGAAAAGGTAGAGGAATTACTATGATCAAAATACATTTTTGACCCTTCTTTAGCAAGCTAAACATTTTATGACCATATACTTTGTCATATATTTTACATTACATGTTATAAATGTAAATATATTTCACACTTAACATCATATATTTTTGTTATATTTCAGAATACATTTCAAAATGATAAATATAAGTGAACAACAATGCAAATATATTTCAATGTATTTGGAATATATGCCACTTATATTTTTGACACTTTAAAATATATTTCAATATATTTTTTTTCTGTATGGGAAGGGTGAATATCGAACGAATAACCATCTGTTAAGCCAACCAGACTTTCTGTTATACACTATGGCATAGCTATGGTACCATATCCAAAAAAACATGGTAAAATTATGGTACTTTTTTGTTAGAGGTGTCTGGTTTGTTCGTTAGGTTCTGAAATGAAGTAAAGGACACACTGTTCTGAAAATGAATGAGTATCACAAGCTTTGCATCTCAGTACTGTTAATATATGCATACTTACTTGAAAGCCAAAATTAACATCCACCTTGAGCAGAAAAATGCAAATCGTCTTCCAATAATGGATGAATTCAGTCGCAAAAGCAGGTTAATTAAATTGTTGTGCATGGTCGCATTTCTTAAAATGCATGACAGGACCATGCAAATGGGAAAAAATACCAGTACAAACTACATGGGATGTCTCACGCTGTATTACAAAAATATATTTTGAAGTGTCAATTTGCTTTAAAAAAGATTCATGTTTTTGTTATCTTTCTAAGCTCCAAAAAAACTGTACACTAGAGTCTAACAATATGTTTGACCATCTACATGCTAATTTCTTCTTGTTGCTGTTTCCAAAAGATTTTTTTTTTCAACGTCTTTGAGGATGCTGTCTGTATTGTATGTTGGGGCACTCAAATGGCATTTTAACGTTAAATATTGTGAACACTGGGCATAAGGACATTGGAAGATCAGCAATGGGGTCAGCAATTATGAACCAGAGAACCCTTTTAAGCCAGACTTACACAAGAGAAAGGTCTCTGGGAGATTAAAAAGAGGTTAATGGACACAGAAGGTTGTGATAAGCATGAATATGAACTGAATAAATAACAGTGTCCTGGTGACATAAGTTTGTTTTCATATATGGTACAGCTCTTTCCAGAAATAAAAACACATTTTCAGTGTGATTTTAGTGACCACAGGTGTAGTTCACCACATTAACTATGATCATGAGCATTTGACTACCACAAAGTGGTTACTTTGTCAAACTTCTGGAAATGTTTTGCATGTGCAATGGCATTCATACATTAACTGTGGTGGCCTATGTATGGCTGCTAGAGCACTTTGCTCTATGAAAGCAAACAAGCACAAGGGTTCACCTGCCAAATGTAGGTAATTTTTATAAAGCTAGATGCACGCTGTGCGTCATTGTTAAATACGAGTGAGGTATTGAGTAAAAGCCAAGGCAGACTGTGCAACATCAACAGTCTTTCATGTCAGACTGTCTAATATAAATCTCAGCCAAGACTTTGGTCACAATAGACAGCACTGACTGAGCATTTTAATTTATCAGTCCATATGCATTCTGACAGTTTTTTTTTTTTTTTACAAAAATAGATAAATAAAATAAATATAAATAAACAAATAAATACTGTTCAGACGATTACAAAAGTACTTTCAAGGGTTTTTTTATGCAGAGAGTTTTCTGCTGTTCCAGACTTGGGTCGGGCTGCAAATGTGCCAGTGAGCGTTTGTAAATGAGGAGCAGTCTGTGCAAAAGCTGTTAATGCCACAAAAAGGAACAGAGCATTTAGCATCCCATTCATTACAAATCACATTCACACACTGTACACACTTGACTCTGAAAAAAGTGACATTATGTGGGTGGTTAAGTTGCCTAGCAGAGCTGATTTGGAATTTGTTGAGAATTGCCTACTGTATAATCTCAGGATACAGTCATAATAACAAAAGCTGATCTGAGATCAGATCACGCTTCTTTGAGCTATCTATGCACCAACTGCTGGATTTCTGTGCTGAGGCATTTGACAGGTTGTGAAAGGATAACTGAAGATATATTTTGGTCTTCTTAGGTAGGTGCACATAGTCATCGGTGCTGTCAAGGTATTAATGCGCCCTCTTTTATATATATATATATATACTGACATGTGCATTAATATTGATGATGCTTTCTGCATGGAAACACATTGGCCGCTGATGATATCACTCTCCCTGCATGCAGCATGTGAACAATGCACAGAGATTTGTTTGACCTTCGTGTGCAGAAAAGAAACTTTCCTTTTTTTATTTAGCAAAAGAAAAACGATATACAGATTTGCAGATAGAAGTGCTAAAACAAGAAATGAGATTAACTTTTAGTTCACTTTTAGCAGCATGGGAAAACTACTACGGCAGATTTTTCCACTGTATAGGCTTTTTAAAAAGTATTCTGAGAAATGTATTACAGCCCACATTGTTTAATAAATACGTTTTTCACTCTTCCCCTACCATTGATGGAAATTTCCGTCATTTATGAGACAACGCTTCCCTGAAATTGAAGAAAATGTACAGCTTTCCGTGTTTTCACTGTTACGGGAGGGGGTGCTATGACACATCTTCTGAAAGAGTACTGAATGTCCTGATCAAAAGACATGTGAAAAAGAAGCAGAGACAAGCGATAGCATATGTAAGCAGATGCATATGTAAAATAACGTGATCATCAACATTAAAGGGACACTCCACCCATTTGCATTAAGCTTTGCATTGTTAGAAACCCAGTCATACTATTGAATGGTCGTGCAACACTCTCTCATTTTCACCTGAGACGGGAGAAATCCGTTATTTACCTCTTACACTTCCTCCTACAATGCAGGAGGAAGTGTAAGAGGGGGGGATTTCTGTTGAGACTACAGACACTCGTTCCTCATCTTTCCCAGGGGGCGGGACCCGCTCACGCTACAGACCTATTACAGATCAGTGGGTAGGACTTTACTCTCTGAAACTGAAAGCAATATCCTCCATCTTGTTTGAAGCTAAGCTAACAGGCGCTGTGGAGACAGATGTAAAGTTATGACAATAGCGGAGGAGAGTGCTCAATATGATATAGAAGAAGATGATTTCGGAAGTCTGATGCTTGAATCAGGTGTTTGTGGCTACCTTTACAAGCCGCATTATAGCGAAGAGCAACCGAGGCAGAAGATCTGCCTGCCGCGGACGAGGAGCCCGGACTGGCTCGAGTTAGGGCGGACTGGTGGCGCCGGTGATCTCACTATGCAACTACGAACCGCTACGAACACAGAGATAGAGGATAGAGTCCGTCTGCGGCAAAGAATTTCAACGATGACAATTTCTCCTGGACGAAATTTCTGAATCAGACGAGGACACGGACGTTTGTGTTGTGAACTATCCTAGTTTCGCACCGCATATGTTCTGACTGAACATCCAGGTACCATGCAATAATTCACCTTTTCGAAAGAAATACAAACGAGGAGTAATGCACTAATGAGTTCGCCAACTAACTAGACATTTTGTGTGAAATGAATTTCAAGCTCTGGTGGTAGCTAGCCTTGTAGACGGAAGAGTGATTTTTCTTATAGGCAGATATGCGCTTTCTGGATTAGTGGGAGTGGCTTGCGGAGCTGTGCAATGTGGTGCATTGTGGGAGTTGTTGTCTTTCATACAAATGCGTCATGAAGTTATTTTTTGTCTTTCCTCGGTCACGAAGGCACCAAATTCAAAATTTATTTTACATTTCGACTACATATATGACCCACTTTAAATAAAAAACAATGTTCAAATGGGTGGAATGCCCCTTTAAACAGCATATAAATCCAAACTGCCTATGTTACTGAATGAAATGTTGACCCAGGACAAGCTATAGGACTGTGAATCTTTGGGGCTGTTGATGGACTCGATCTACTCCATCCACGTTTTGATCATAGTTCTGAATCCGATCTAGATGTAGTCTTTGACAAGAAAGCGTTTTTTTTTTTCAGCTTTTTGCTCAAAATGCTACTTTTTTTAATGAAAATGTAACCACATTCAAGTGTTGATAAAAAAAAACAATGCATGAAGCTAGAATAAAACAGTTGTTTTGTTTAAAAGCAGAGGCTTTCTTTCTTTTGATATATTGCATCTTCAGATATTCATATAACAAAATATTCTGGGGGCCATGAAGATTTTGTGAAAATGATCAAAAATGCTGGCGGTGGCTGGCAACTTTATTAAAAAAACTTGGGGGGGAAAGAGTTAAAAGATTGTGAAATTGTTTTACATGTAACAAAAGCATCCCTGCTGTCCAATATTGTTATTTTAAAACTCATATAGTTGAGTTGCAGAGCAAACATTTATTTATTTATTTATTTATTTATTTATTTATTTATTTATTTATTTATTTATGTTTGTTTATTATTGCTTTTATAATTTTCTATTGCTTGCTTATTTTATTTAGTATTGTTAGCTTTTGCATTTTTACACTTTTCTATTATTGTACATCACTTTTCAGTAGTTTTTAATAAATATAAAAATGCATAAATGAATATGACTTGAAAACATAGTAATAATAATTTATATATTTATAATATTATTTTTGCAATTTATTACAAATAAAAACAAATAAAAATCATAATACAATTATAAAAAGCACTCTCCTGTGCAGTGTTGTGCGTGGGTCAAGTGCAGTAATGTGATGCTCAGTGTTCATATTAGATATCATATGCTAATTAATAAATAGTACACTCAGGGATTATGGTAGAGTTTGACTTAGGCTTACGGATATGATTGCTTGACAGGAATTTTGTTCCACAACCAACAAAGCATACTGATTCAGGAAGATGTCCTACTTGCCAAATCTTCATCTGTTCCATTACAATATTAAGTGACTCGTATCAGAAAAGAGCATGCCAGAATCTTGGGTGCTTTTTAGTTTGATAAGCAATTTACCGCTAGACTGAACATGCATCTCAGCTAAAACAGCCATCTTACTTATAAAAAACAAAAAAACAATTAAAAAAAAGCATAATGCTTGCATCGTTCTCTCCATTCAATAAACTTCAATAGGCCAAGGCAGGCCTTTAAAGTCCGGCTGACTACACCCAATGTGAGCCGTGCTTTTTCCATGGACATGAATGTTATGATATTTGGTAATGTCTAGACATAAGCAGGAAATCCAAGCTTTAGCATAATGACCTAATTAAAGTGAACTAGAGGTGATTGTTCAGATTGTGTATGCTTCATCAGTTCATCCTATACCCACACGCCATTCTACTATAGTTGGTTTAGTTTCCACAGGTGGGAAAGACATGCATTACCTCATGTTTCAGAATTTTTTTCTTGGTAGTAGCACCTTTTAATGAATCAAACCCTAACGTGGGGATATGAGGATTTATGAAGATTTTCCATGTGAAGAGGCCACCTCCATTGCCTCACTATAAGAACTGAGTTATATATGTTTTTTTTAAAGCAGAGGAGTTCTTCATAGAACATATGATTATGCCCGCACAGCGAACAGCCACTGAAAGTGGCCCGTGATAAACACCTACTTAACATTTATGGAATACATACTTTACTTTGCCAACTCATAGATCTGCCGATGGCTTGGAGTGTGATGGAAGTAGTCGTTTGTGCAGAGCTGACACACCACATGAGCTCATCTCTAAGAATAGAAGAATAACATCATCACCACCAGAGTCTCTCAGGAGATGTGGAGTAGAGCAGATGCTCTCTGATGACCCCAATAAAACTGATCTCTCCCTCCTCCAGGCACGAGAGGTAGGAGCTCATGCACGTAAACACAGACAGGAGCGCAAATCCACATGAAAGCGGCCGGAACTCGGCACCCTTGATTGAAAGATACAGAGAACCTGTCTCAATAATGCACTTTCCTTTTTCAGTGCACAGTCAGCCAAAACCTATGGCAAATACCCTGCTAGAAAATCCACCTTGGGGCATGGTGACTGGTAAGCCAGTTTTGACCAAAAACTGTTCTGGGGCACTATGGTGAACTATCCCTGATTATTTCTGACCAGCTAATGACTAAAATTTGGACCAGCTTGGACTAACTAAAGACCAGCTTCGACTGGCTAAGGACTAAGTTAGACAAGCTTAGACAAGCTAATTATCAGCCAGTTAAGGGCTAGATCTGGCCAGCTAATAACTAGCTAAATAAACAGTTTGGACCAGCTTGGACTAACTAATGATCAGATCGGAGCGGCTAAAGACCAGTTTTGACCAGCTAATGACTAGCTGGGCTTTGACCAGCTAATTACCAGCTAATGACCAGTTAAATAAACAGTTTGGACCAGCTTGGGTAACTAATGATCAGCTCGGACCAGCTTACGGCTAGTTTAGACAAGCTAATAAACAGCTTTGAACGACTAGCTTAGACAAGCTAATGACTGGCTAAATTAACAAATTTGGACCAGCTTGGACTAACTAGTGATCAGCTTGGATTAGCTTGGATCCACTTGGACAACCTTTAATAAGCAATTTACAATCTTAGATCAGCAAGAAACCAGATACTACATTCCAAAACACATCTACCAGCTTAAGCTATTAGTGTGTTTTTGCTGAATGTGTTTGGCAAGGATGACATTGTAGATGACTTATCACTGCATCATGGCATTTAAAAGACTCAAGGATCAATATAGTTAGCACATTCTCTGAGTTATTTCCACAAATGGGTTCAAATCTGAACAAAGCATTGCGCCGCTAAAGCAACTTGATGTGAGAACCAGCCCAAAAACAAGCAACGCTAAGAGTAATTATCTGTAATTATTGTAATTATGTACTAAAGGCTTGATCTTCTAAAGTCTGGTGCTTGTATTGCTTGCCGTGCCTGTTTTGATTAAGTTAGCATTTTTGATGTTGGTTGCAGCCATGTAAGGTGGGGCTCAATGTCACATGGGCCGCCGAGCAATCATTATCTCCTGCTGTAATGATCCAATTACATTGCCCCGGCACCTATTAACGGGGCTAAATTATAGTGCTGACCTTTGATTCAGAAATTAAACTCTTCCATTAAAGACCCCACTCTGTAATTCAAAACAGCGAAATCAAGCCCTACTGCACCCTATGGTGATAGCATGCTCATCCTGCTCTCTATATTTCTCTTTCTCCCTCCCCTTTGTTTAGAACAGCATACTACCTTCTCATACTATTTCTGCAGTATGCATACTGTATGTGTATGAAAATTGTATGCAAGCATAGAATACTATGCTTACTATAGTACATTTACCAAACTGTTCAGTATATATTATCGAATCCAATCCACAAGACACTATATCCCATAATGCAATGTTCTTGACTCAATCATGCATTACTAGTCAGAAAAATAAAACGTAATAAAAGTCACAATCAAGCATCATTTTTATTTTTTTTACTCATTATTTGCAGTATTTGTAAATTGCAGGAAATTCAAAAGCAACTAAAATGATTTTTTTTTTTTTTAATTGTTGATTAAAATAAAGATAAAATAAAATATGACATGACATGCTTAAACTTAGAAAACTTAAATGAAAATTGGAAACATTGTTTTGGCATGTAACTAAAATAAAATAATTTGATATAATAATGTGAATGTGATCAATTGATAAAAAAAAATTATGTGAAGTATTACAATACTAAAACTCAAAACAAATCAAAATTAAATAGAAATACTGCAAATATAGGCTACAACTAAAACCTAATTCAAAATATTTATAAATACTATGACAGCATATACAGTAAATAACACTGCAAGAATAATACATGAACCTAAAATTGGATTAAAATGCAAAATCTTAAATAAATAAACAAATCTATTAATAATTCATTAATTAAAGTTTTTTTTAATTCTAGGTTGGCAAATGGATACTCTATCATATTACTGTTTTAATTGATGCATAATGCATGCAGTTTCTCTTACTATTTAAAATATATAAAAAAATAAGTATGCAGGATTTGTATACTGTGCAGAATGCAGTAACCTAGTATGCCGAATGGATTTAAATATGCTAGAATGTGTTAATCGCAATTAAGAGTATTCGCAATTTGTAGTGATAGCCCAAAGCAGTCTTACATTTGCCAAAAATATTAAACATATGAACATAAAATGCCAATTAAGAGAAAATCAGTGATGAAAAACAAGTGAGACCATAAAATGTATGTTTATCACACTCTTATTATGACAGATCGGTAGGCACAATACTACAACAATGTGCAAAGATGCTTTGTTTCATGTGGCATTTCTAGCCAATAATGAGACAGTATATTAACATTTTGCTGACTTGGTGTCCCTTCCTCGTCTTTTATTCATACTATTCATTCGCTCTCTTCCATCAGAGGAGCAGCAGCAAAGCACTGGCACAATTCACATATTATACTCGGAATGCAATCTGACAGGCTAGCGCCTGAAGCCTTGTACGTTGTAGCCTTTGTAATGTCCAGCCATCAAAAGCATGTCTCACTCTCTCAGTCTCCAAACCACAACTCCAAACCAGTCTGCCTATGTGTGTTGAAAGCAGCCAATCACAGCCACCATTCACCTGCCATATTTATTGTTTGATTTATATCAATTTTTAAACAAATAGCAGCCTTTTTAACTGGTATTTCTACTCTAGAGGTTTATTTACCACTATAATCAGTGAGTAATGTCTGAAGACAAATATGAAAACAAATCTGAAATGTCAGTGCGGACATTATGGATGTCAGTCCATTTTCTATTTGAACTGTCTTTCATGCACACAAAGACAAAAAAATCAATTTCTCCCTGCAGTCTGGCTTTGCTTTAATTACATGGACAAGCTGGCAAAGAACACGAGAGCTCATTGCTTGCTTTGTCACATCACGCTGATGTTAATTGGCTTCCAATGAACAGCTAAAATGAGCGATTTTCAAGAAATGTAATCATCTTTGATCTAACACAAAGACTTACTTTAATTTGTGTAATATAAACACGGCGCAAAAGCTCCACATTATACATTTATTCATCCACTAAATCAATATCTAGGTTGTGTAAAGAAAATTGGGAGTTTTAATCTATACATCCATAAATGACAGTTAGATAAACACAAGCAATAATCACAATCCAGATAGCACAATCAATTCTTCAGGTGGACGGCAGCCCTGGGAAAAAGAGAGGCAAACAAAACCATTTATGATAATTTGGCCCCACTAAAAAATAATGCAACTTGTCATGGCAAATGAGCGCAGCGGTGAGGTAATTCCACCTCCCATGCATACTGATGACTCCATTTCCACAGCAAGCAATATGGAAAATCCCTTTACGGTCAAACAAAAAAAAACAATGCTCAGTTCATGAACCTACATGTGACTAGATGTGTATGTGTAGGCATTACAAATCTAATTTTATTGACAAAATTAATCAATAAATAAATACACTATATACAGTATATACACTCAGTGTACATATAGTGTATGTATATCTGCACATTTGCACTACTAGTGTCCTTCATGAGATTCTAACAGAAATTTACCATTTCAATGCTGTGTAATGTCCTGTCTCATTTCACTCACATTGCACATCGCTGATTCCAAGCTAGAGACCTTCATTTAACACATGAGATGGCTAGACTGACAGCTGGTTGATGCAATGTGTACAGTAATAGACTCAAGGTGAGTACTGACAGAACCTCTTTTTTAAACATCACTATAATGGTTCCTGGATACAGTGATCGAACGTCATTTATAAAAACAGTGAGCACAAAGTGGTGGTTAATGGACTGCTATGGTAAAAATTGACAATTTTCTATATTTCTATGGATAATGTATGCTCTGATGCATTTTTTCCAGTGTATCTTTTTAATGGGATCAAAACCAAGACCTTAGCATTGCTATTGCTATGCTGATTCAGTTATGCTACATGAACATATGTGATTTAATAATGTATTAACAACATGTGATCAGTCTTTCACCCACACAACGAATATCATTAGCAGTGAGATGGAATGTATTGGATGAGTCCAAGTATATAAGTGTGAATATAAGTTATATATATTTAAGTGTCATTTTCTCTCAAAGAGACCCTCAGAAAATCACTTTCATGATACATATACATGACTGACTCTCCCAGTCCAAATGATCCCAGAACATAAATTCAAATTACAGTTCATATTAGAGTTTTTTTATACATTCTTGGGGAGAGAAAATATCCAAAATCAGTCATAGACTCTTGTTTGCATTTTTATCCAGAGAAATCTCATTCCGCCCCGGCACCGCCAACACATTTATAAGAAAATTATTGCACATAAAATGTGTGTAGAGTTTTTATACTGTGCATTTTATTAGATCAACTATCTGGTCTGACACAACACATTCTACCACAGGGGTAATATAACCATCTTCTTCAATTTTATATGTGTCTTAGAAAAAAAGTGAGTTATTTTTGTTATAACTGGGCCTCAGACTCTAGTGTGACAAATCAAAAATGCTGAATATCAATGAAAAGACCAAATAGAAATATCCCTTTGGATGTGGCTCTAAAAAATTTCAGTGGAGTAAAATCACTCTAGATAGCCAAATCTAACTATAAATTTATGGTATAACGGGTCCTCACAAACTCAGTTTAGAACTCACTTGTGAAGAGGGAAATTCAAATTCCCACAAGGCTTTGAAAAGAAACTGACTGAACGCAGAGTGAATGAAGTCTACTCAGGTAAAATGAAGTTCAATGAAGCAGAATGGTACATGAACCATCTGGGTGGAGAGGAAAGCAAGACATTTCAGCAGGGAGGAAAGAAAGTGAGAAAAAGTAATTCCTGACAAAACTTCCTTAAACCTTTGTGAGGTAGAAGTAATTTACAGCCGATTAACTGCACTATTCAGTTTAATGTCATGCTGGGTATGCACAGACAGGAAGAGGTGAACGAGAGAGAGGAAACAAGAAATTGCAAATAAGAAAAAGACAGAGAGGAAGGTGAACTAAGGAAAACAACATAACAGTGATTTCTTAATCAGCTTTTGCATGTTGATTATGTGCATCTGTCTCAGCGTGAGATGGATGCGAGAAGTGAAAGGCAAGACAGGGGAGAGATGAAGAGACTGATTTATAGAGAAATCAAGAGAGACAGGGAGAGAGAGAGAGATTCCTTTAGCAGTCTGCTCGACTCTCTCCAAGGTAATGTACTGTGATTGAGGGTAAACGTGCTTAGGGTAAACACAATGACGATGAAAAATAAATAAATAAATAAAGAAAGAAAGATCTTGTTGACCCCAAACTTTTAAATTGTGGTTTATACACCGAATTATGTAAATTTATATAATGGTGGAGGAATCCTTAAATTTCCCAGAATGCTCTATTATCGTTTCATTTTTCTACATTGATTGCATTTCTTTGCTTTACACTTTTTTGCCCAACCTTGGTGACGCCTATTCCGAATTATCTAAATGAGATTTCAAATACATGATCTCTGTCAGTTTGCACCAAATTATGTCATGTTTGCTCAACAAATGCTCAACCTTTGAACTCCATATGGCAGGTCATCCCAAGATAAATCGATGCTAGCCTAGTTGTTGATAGATCCTATCAGGTCAGAGGATCGAAAACAGCCAGCCCACTGCAGCTCTGGTGTTGGTATCAGGACCCGGCAAACGTGTTCAGCCTTAGCCTGAAACAAATAGTCAAACATCATGTTTCTGTGACATACGAGACCATCTCTGTTATTACCAAACAAATCAGCCTAACAGGTGATTAGGGCATGGGCGTCGGAAGAAAAAAAAAAGTGGGTGGGTCCTCCCCCAGAAAAATGTTACAGGAGTAAATACTGTACCATTTCATTTTAGCTATTCTGGTGCCTTTTAATTAAAACAAGTAAACTAAACTCCACTTCACGTCGGTCGGTTCTTTGCCTCCACGTTGTGCATTAAATGCACAGCTATCCGTGGATTATCCCGCTAATACCATGGTCATCTGCCAGCAATGACAATTTAAAGCTGTTATTGATGTTTGCAACGCAATATTTGACTGGAAAGGTACAACGGGCGGTTACTTTCGTCAGCTGCGGCTCATTGAGAAATATAATGTAGCGACTCAGCGGAGTTTAATTTATTAGGGAATTCCCTAATAATTGGATTTGACTGACAGCGCTATGAAAAGACAAATGCGCTGAATCAGAGACGGTAAAAGTAAGTGGGTCCAATATCATTGGTCTTAAAAAGTGGGTGGGTCTTGTCCCACCCATATAATGGTTCCGACGCCCATGGATTAGGGTGTTTTACTGCAAAATGTGTCCATCAGCCCAATTATCCAAAATAAAACGTTAATGTCTAAACATGACATAATGAAGACAAAGTGACTCCAGGAATATGCTGACAACACTATTAGTGTTGTCGAAAGTACCGACTTCGTTACCAAGTCGGTACTGAAATTTAAAAAATGTGACTCTTTGAGCGCTGTTGAGAGGAATCATAAACACCTCTGATTGGCCATTGTGTTCACGAGCTCATCGGATATGTCTGTGATTGGCTACAATGGTCAATGCAAGGGAGCATTTGAGAGCACACGGAAGTGTTTGGAAGTGTTTTGAAAGCAGGAGCGTTTGAAAGCACAAGCAGGCATCTATCAGCGCCAGCGGATCAATACGCCGATAGACGCCTGCTTTCAAACGCTCCCGTGTGTATCTGTGTAAGTACTCGCTGAAGAGCGTCTGTAGGTGCGTTTCCAGTACAGATTTGCGCAAAACTTTTGTGATTTTAAAAAGTTTATCGAAAATAGTCGATAAAAAAATATTGCGTTTCCATTAACCGATGTTATGCGACTAAAACATAATTTTTTCCTCTCGCGATCAGTCATTTAAAAAATCATGGCAACGGATGTTAGTAGGTTTATATGGTTTGTATATATCCCAGCCACCGCATTGGTCATTATTTTTAATTGAAGGAGACGTGGCATGTTATCCAAGCATGAATGATAAGGAAAGCCCCTTATACTTGTGAGCGGCACATAGGAGGTGTTTCTCCCTCCTATCTGCTTCAAGCTCTTGATTGTGGCATTTCTTTGAGGTTTATAATCCAGTATTCTTGCAATTCTTTTGTCTTTTATGGATTTAATAAAGAACTCTGTCTTCTGTCCAAAACATACCGCGCCATCTACGTCAGCTGACCTGTAAATGCGCAAAAACTGTTTCCATTGCAGTTTTGCGAAATATTCATTTTTCTAATTGCCTGAAAAACCACCTCATGCGAGTGTAAAAACGTCGAATTTTTTTTAAACCTTTTTTTGGGAGTTTTTGCAAAATTGATGTTTCCATTGGGCGTATTTTCAATTCGCAATTTCAATTTGCGCAATTTGAAGGATAATGGAAACGCGGCTATTGATGTATATTTACAAAATGTTTTTGAAGCGCTGATCACTGTAGCCAATCACAGACATATTTGATGAGCACGTGAGTGCAATGGCCATTCAAAGGTGTTTACGATTCCGCTCAACAGCGTTTAAAGCGTCATATTTTTTTCAATTTCAGTATTGACTTGGTACCGAAGTCGGTACTTTTGACAACACTAAACACTATATTTACCCCAAGACATCTTTTCCTCCAGTGACCTTGGTCTCTACCACTAAAACACCCCTCATATGTAGAAACACAAAGCCGATGACGCTGAAGATAAGTTACAGCAATATTGACAAAATAGATGGGAACGTAATTCAACTTTTTTCAAACAACTACTTTTATTACCCTTTTGTTTTTATGTGCGCATGGGTGCGATTGATTCATTCCAGTAACTCAAAAAAGATCTGCAAGCCTTGAGAGATTTTAGAGACCCATTGATCCACATTCCACACTCAGTCAAAGGACACTATTAAAAATCCCAGCATTCAAAACAACAGTTGAAATGGTTGTGGAATGTGTATTGACTTATTAAAATACTTAAGCACCTCTCGAAGACTTAATCATAAGTTTTGAAAAAAGCAGAAGGCAAGCCTTTTTCTTCACTTGGATTAGTTTCTTAATAATAACGCATTTGGCAGAATAATTCTCAGCCAATGTTTCAAATCGCTTCTTTGCTGGTGAGTTGCCTAGACAGACTATATTAGAGTGAAGTCCAGTTGTCTATTTTGCAAACCACTCTCCAACACGACTCTAATGTATCCGGCACGACTACAAGCTGTTCGTCCAATCAATGAATTAGAGCCGGTTGCATATGAGGGCGGATCGGCTGAGGTTTAACTCAGCTTAATTTGGTGCAGTAGCAGGGGGCTGTGTTTTTTAGCCTGGCTATTTTAAGATGAAAAAAACAAAGGGCTCTGGAGATTGCAGAGATGAGAAGAGAGCTCAGTGTAATTGGTAGAGGGTTTCAGCCTGGGTCAGGGTGTGTAATGTGAAAATGCATGATGCAAACTGCTTGTTTGTTTTTCTCAGAATGCTTCTATAAGCACAAATGTCATCATTGTTTAACAAGGGCAGTCGACAAATGCAAAGTTAGTGTAGATTAAGCCCAAATGACAAATAGCAATAGGCTGACAGGAGAGAATGTAATGTTTGTGGGGCTCGCATGGTGCCGTAGGCAAGATCAGGCATGAGGCGACCCCACACCTCGGAACAAAAATAAACACAACACAACTACTTGTGTGCCATATAGCTATGTATGCAATAAAAAAACTTGTATTTCTTACCGTATTATTTTAATGCATTATTGGAATTATGAACAAAAACAAAACAATTTAGACCCCACACCTCAAAACAAAAATAAACTTAGAGTCACCCTGTAATCATCAATCCCTTAAAGCTACACTTTTTGATATTTTCCCCCATCTAGCGGTGAAATTGTATATGACTACCCAGTGAATATTAGTTTCTGTTCCTTTCAATTTTGAGGGCGTTTTAACTCCTACAGTGGCCGTATTATTCCAAGATTAACATGGCTTCCAGTTCGACTTCGTCCAATTGCGCCTTTAAAACTATTCATCACCTGAGATCCGTCGCAGCAGAGATTTATGTTACAAGGTAAACAATACCTTTTTCACCATTGACGTGAGGAAAAGTAACGCAAGTTATACTAGAGGTCGTTCTGGCATTATGCACAACCATGCTATGGTTAGACAAGCAACTATAAAACTTTGAATTTACACAAATAGGCTGAATTACCTGTCGAGAAGAAAGCAGGCAACTTCGGCGTCCGTTTTAAAATCTTTGCTCCTCATGAGCTCTTTCCATCTGGGAAAAGTTACTCCAGTATTGACTTTGGTCTTGCTGATTTGCCTGTCGCGTTGACGTTTTAATTCTTTCTTTCGCTTCCTTGGCGACTCTGCTACATGTCCTCGAAAATAGGCGTGATCCTCCATCAGCAATATTTCAAATCTGCCGGCAGTCGCGAGTAATCTCCCCCTCGCATTCGTCTCTGTGTCACTGAGTGTAAAGCGCGAAAGGCGAAGCTTGAATTTACAGGTATGTCCCTCTTTGGCTAACGTAGTTTCAAGATGGAGGGGCAACATGGCGACTGGCATTCGAACCCCTCACCCGTATGTACTTTCAATGGCAGATTATAAACTTACGAGAATACTTTATTACTTGAAAGAAGTAAATATACATTAATGAGCACATATATTTTTGAAAGAACTAAGTGTTTTTTTGCTAAGAATCAACAAAAAAAGTACACAGTGTAGCTTTAAAGAACTCATCTTTGATCAGCAAAATGACATTTAAATGTTTTTTCCTGTGAAAAAAATTTCTTCATGCCTTAAAATAGCTTGAATGTAACTCTACACTCTTTATTTTATATATGCGGATCTGTGAATATGCAGAATATAGCCCCGCCTCCACTCACACCAGCTAAGAATACCTGATCAACTCGGTCAACTTTACAGTAGTAAACGTTGCACAATGGTATCAGTTTTTACAATGTTGGACACATAACGGTAATTAATATGATTAAACTTTTGCTTGACCACGTTATCAAACAGCTAATAATGTGTTGCTAATGTTACACAAACCATGTTCCTGTTCACCATCTCAGAGTCAGACAGCTGCCTTCTAACAATCAGCATCAAATGCTTACAAACGCTTTGAACAACTTAGAACGTAAGTGGAGAAAGGCATATAGTTTATCATAACATCGTTTTATAAATCATATACAAAATTTATCCGCTAAATGTACCAGATTTTTCATTTCAACAGAAAAATATACCAGGATAATCTGACTTCTCTTGAGACTCCCCTGCCTCACAGCAGTTCATGATATGCTAAAGTTTTTGAAACTGTCTTTGGTTCACTGCAGTTTTAAGGTGAAAATACTCAGCAATGTTGTTGACTTATAATTTTTCACATATTGAAAACACCACATAGACATATAAACAACATTACAAACTTGATTTTCACCACAGGGGGTCTTTAACAATTACTTATGTCCTGTGTAGCTATGTATGTTGTGAAACAACAAAAAAATGATGCTCAACTAAAAAGTAAGATTTCAATATATAACAATATAGGTCATGAGGATAAATCTTGAAGGAATGCTCTTTTTTTAGTAAAATGTAGGCCACTTGTTATTTTGTAATTGGACTCGGCTGACCTCAATTCGTTTCTATCAGGTAAAAAAAAAAAAAAAAAAGAGCAATAGATAAGTGGACTGAATGTCTGAGAGCAAAAAGTAGTAAAATGACAAACGAAAGGGACAGATCTGCACTGTATGGATAGAGGTAAGGAGCAAACTCAAGCCAAGAGGAAGTCAGCGATAATGAGTTTCATCCCTGTCGTCCAGAAAGTGGATGTGCTCAAAGGAAAGGAGGGCACACAGGAGGCTGGAACATAGGTCATGTTTACAAAATCCAAACCTGAACACGCAGAGTGAACCGTTGTGGGATCAACCAGGTTTTCCGCAGCCCGAGAAGATGACCCTCTATAATTGGAATGCCACTGTGGTGAGATTTGATTACAAGGGTGCTCCATTAATCAGCCAAAATCACCTCCATCTTGAAAAATGGCTGCAGGGCTTGCTTTGCTAAAGCACTGCTGGGAGTTTGATAGAGAGGGAAAGCATAGAAGTGGCTACGACAGTAGGGAACTGCAGGATGATTTCATTGCCTTTGCCTGTATGATTATAGCCCATTGTCTTGTTCGTGCATGCACAGCCTTGATCGAGCGCTCGCGCTCAATGAAGCAGGGGGGAAGGGGATGGAGACACACACACAAACACTCACATACGCAAACTGGATGAGAGACGGCTGGCTTTCACGTGCTGCCAGACACAGTCTGGTGGGCTCGAGTCAAACAGGGATGGGCAGCGCTTGTTGCCCAGGGTAACAGGGATAGAGTGGCACACTAAGGCACAGGTTGGTGAGCATGGTGAAGGACACTGGCACAAAAGCACCATGTGCGGTGAAGTCAGTGCATGGATGAGAGAGGACGGACACCCGTTTGGCCAAGGACCTCAAAATGTTTTATATAATACATAAATCAGTGCTAAAGTAGACAATAATTATATTTTATTTAAATAATCAGTTGCATCTAAATAAATTAATAAATAAAAAATAAGAATTGGAACTAAATCAAATCAGCATATTAGACTGATTTCTGAAGGATCATGTGACGCTGAAGAGTGGAGAAATGACTGTAGAAAATTCAGCTTTGTCATCACAGAAATAAATTACATTTTAGATTTAAAAAAAAAAAGTATTTTAAATTGTAATATGTCACAATATTATTGGTGGTTTTTACTGTAATTCTATTAGATAAATCCAGCCTGTATGAGCATAAGAGAGACTAATTTTATAATAAAAATAATATATTAAAAATGTTTTTAAAAAAATATATGGCAGGGACATTTAGCTTAAACCAAGCTTCTTAAATGTAGCTTTAAGTTAAGTGTTTTTAATGTTGTATGTTGTTTAATGCTTACATTTTATTTCATAAAAAACTATATTAAACAATAGTTGGGAGACCCCTTGCAGTACCACCGTGAACTTCCAAGGAAGCAAATGCATAAATGATACAAGGAAATAAAATAAAACAATCTAAAACAAAAATAAACAGCCTTCCAATTGATTTCTTTAAAGTTTCTCACTCTAACTCACTCAAGTTTTCATCACAACCCCTGAAATAGTACCTGGAAAACACCATGTCCTAAATATGCTCCTGCCTCTCTAACAAAATTAAATGATTCCTCATGGGATATGATTTGACATTTCAACTGGCGGCGCTGCATAAAGCCAAAACCCCAATCTTGGTCTGGATCTGAGTGCTCACAGTGCTCCTACAGGCACTTAACACGACCACAGAGCTTGTGGATGACAATCCTCATGATAAAAAAAAAGGTCAGACACAAACTTTCGGCCTCTTTATTCCACCAGGCAAACCAGATGCCGCGTCAAGATGAAAGCATACAAATGCAAAAACTAACTGATTTGAAAGGCAAAGCAATTTATCAATATAAAAACACTCAAGAGATATGCAAAGGTCGTGGTAAAAATAAATCTCTAAAGAATTGGGCTTGTTGTGGCATTTGTGTGCTTCCGTTATTCTGTTCTGCATTTGGCAGTGGTGTGACTTCTTTAGCTTTATTTGTTTGAAGTCTCATTTACAGGGATTGAATGCAGTGTGAAAGCTTCATGAATAAATATGATCTATGCTTTTACACAACACTTAATTTATCACAATTTATCCTAACATGAAGACATTGCCGAGGCCCAGTACGATTTCCATCTGGTGGAATGATTTATTGTTTGGGTAGTTGGGAGAGCAAGGTTATAAAGAAGACAATAATAAAGAGGAGGAGAAAGAGAAAACATGAAAGAGTGACAGGCACGTTTGTAGATGCGGGTCACGGCACCAGATTTTTCCAGGTGTAACTTCTGATGCGTGATGCTCTCAAATCCCTTAGGGATGATATAATCCATGACTCCAGCAATGAATTCCGGCCCAAGACACACTCTCTCTTGGCATCTGAGCTTTTTGTTGTCCTTTGACCCTCTGCATCCAATTACATCACTGCTGTAGTCCCAAACTTGCATAGATCAGAGCAACACACACCGGGGAATGTCTGGCTCCAGTCATGCAGCTGGCACTACAGGCTCCAATCACAGGCCAGTGTCAGTGATGTGGCGCTGTGATAATGCTTTGTTTGCACACAGTGGCATTGTTGCATGGTGCTTGTTGCATAGAAAACGATAGTGGCTGGTATCAGATAAAAATCACCTCTAGCTGTGACTGACAGTGTTTATTGTAGATGAAACTGTGATCTCATTGCCAAATTGGACATTACCATAGGTGTTGAACTCAGACATGGAGAGCAGTTTCCAATTAAGACTAATGAAACTGGAGCCACTGCCTCGGTTTGCGCACACATTTTGACACATATACATTGTGCTGTGGTTTTGTGAATTTGAATCTGCCTTGCGATGCTTCCCAATTCCATTCTTCCCCTTCTTTTTACCCATATTTTCCTATGTTCTCTCCACTATTTTGATTAAAAAGTGGCAAAAAGCTAAGAATGAAACAAAAAAGACCAGATAATACCAGCATCAATTTCCATGGACCAGTTGAACAACAGCCAAAAAAAGTTACACTTTATTTTTAGGTGTCCTTGTTACAGTGTAATTACACAAATAAGTACTAAATAACATTAATTAACAACATGTAGCCTACTTACTATATAATTAGGGTTAGGGTTTGGTTTAGGTTTAGTTGCTTGTAATGACACACAATTTACTGTTATTAGGCCTACTATAGTAAGTACATGTAAGATGTGTAACAGGGACACTAAAAAAAACATAATTATGTTGTTGACCTGAAATTCTTGCCACAGTCTACCTGGATATGTGTAAATCCATGTAAAATGAGTTAAATGTTAATGCAGGGGATGAAACAAGCCACCAATGGATTACATGGAGCTGAGCAGGAAGAGGATCAAATGTGACCTCTCGCTTCTCATGTACCTTTAATGATGAGCTAGGGTAATGGCCCAACATCCTGGCATCTGAGAAAGACAGAGATGCTTGAAATCTTTCACTGTGAATTTCTGAGTTGCTCTATGAGAACCGTAGCCGGAGGCTTACTATGAATGGACATGATCAGTGTCCGACATTCATCTGTATTCAAAGACATCCATTTCCACTGGCCCTCTTCCTTTCTGTCCAACACTCATGTATTTTTTATGTTTCCACAGAAATGGTATACAAACACAAAAAAGAAGAAGCCTTTCTGTCCTGCCTGTGAAACCCTTACCATACTGCCCACAGCACAACATCCAGATACATCAACCCACAGCAAATAAATAATTGTGTGCTGCCAATCAACAGTCACTTCATTGTAATTTTCCTTTTGTTGGAGCAGGATAGAATACATCCATGACCTCAATGTCCTGTGAAACAACAATAGATATCAGGCTGGTGTTGGGCATGTTTGTACTGAAGGGTAGTGTTGGTAAGCATACAATAGAATAATACATATCATTAATATGCAATGATGCAAATATACATGATAATCAACATGGTCAGCACAACATCCCATAGGACAGAAAAATCAGCATCAATTTGTTTTTAATCTTAATTGCTTCTCCTAAATGCAGAAACACTTTTTTTTCTCAAATATTTTTCCTGAATAAGTTTTGTCATTTCTGAAGAGACTGAAAAGGGGACAACCATGAAATGTTTGCAAAGATACCAAAGTTTGCAATCAAAAATCAGGGATTTTTATATAAACTCAAACATTTCTTATCAAATTCTTCCAAGTTATCACATTCTTATCAAATTCTATGATTCTTTTTACCAATAGTGGTCTCATTTGTGTCCATTTGTTATGGATGTTTAAGAGAGATATCTGAGGAAAAGTTGATAATTAAATGAAACAACTGATAATCTACTGAACTATGAAAGAACAACTTATGATCAATACAAATGCATCAATTTCATCATTCTATGATAAATAGCAAAAAAAAAAAAAACTATTAAAAGCTAATTTCCTGTCTCTGCCTCTCTCTCCCTCTCTCTACTCGCTAAAAAAAACACAAGGAACTTTGGCAACCCAAGAAACATCCTGACAAAGTGAGGAAGGGTGCGTGAGAACAGGCTTCAGGCATGTGAATGGGGATGTGCTATAAAAGCCCAAAACAAAAAGAAGCAAGAGGAAGAAGTAGAAGAAAAGAGAGTGTGAAGTTATTCTCCAGCCTGGAGCAGGACTGATATATCGTAGAGATGGCTTCACATCAATACATGCTGACAGACCTGACTTTTTCTTCCTCATGCTGCATGTTGCATGTTGCTCCAGGTCTGAGATTGTGCAAATTGTGGCAGCCAAAGAAAAAAATGTAGATGCTAATTGCACTAGCAGATCTTTAGAAGGACTTTGTGAAGAGGGCAGACAAACTTCATCAATTATGAAGTCAGACATTCCATCTTGTTGGCATGGGAGACAATCAATTTCAAAGGTCCGTCAACATAAATACAAAAAATCCATTGCTGAAAGCCAGCTGCAGAACGATCCATTCACTTTGGCCTAGGCCCTTTTTAATGAGCACCATTCAAGGATATTTGCTATGCTATTGCTCCAAAGATAAGCACTGTCATTAAGAACTAAAAATGTAGCACTGATAACTTTTAAAGGCACACTATGCAGTTTCCGTTTTTCTCAAACAGCGACCCCTAGAGTACTTGTATTTAACGTTACTGTCGTAAATACCACTCAAGCAGAGCCGTCTCTGCACTCTTCCGACCGCGCTTTCTTCGTCGACTCTGCCATGATTCACGTCTGAAACGCGAAAGCAAGTTGTGATTCTCGCGAGATTTGGCGGGGCGCCACCTCTCAAACTTGCATTGCTGGTTTTGCTATTGGGATGATTCGCCCTACTACGAGTTCGTTTACCATCTAAATGATTTCGAAGCTGTTATATTAAGGTACAAATCTTGCATAGTGTGCCTTTAAAAAATGTTATACTAGTTTAGAGAATGTTTTTAGGTATAAGTATAGGTCACCCTGAACTGAAACTGAAAATTGTTTATAATAATAATACTACTATCAAAACAGTTATTGCTTCTGAGAACAGCATTAACCATCAGGACTAAGAAAGTATTTGGAATGAACTAACATTACATGTACACCACACACCTTGTCACACATTTCATTGGCATACCAATGAAATGCCAGAAGTAAATTCACATCTAAAAATTCACTCAAGTCTTCAGTCCCTAAGGGGACATTTAGTACATCAATGACAGAGAGCACCAAAACAATGCGACCCATATACAAACTAGAAAAAAAAAAGGAAAACAGGAGACCCAAATACAAAGCAGGTACTGTAAGTGATGAATGACTTTAGCGTGTGGAGACAGGGCACACGCTCACAGCATCCACAACAGGAAGAGAAAAACCCACAGAAATAAACACCACCTGACAAAACGACACACATGAAGAATGGAGGGAGCAGGAAAGAGAGCAAATTGTCTCCAGCCAGCTGCCCTCAACAACTTTACACAGATTTGTAGAGAACTCCTTTACATGCTTAGAGACTGCAATTTCTGGTTAACATGCATGAGAAAAAACACTCAACGATTTCTCTCGCTTCAACATTGAGTTTCGATGAAAGTAAGGAAATGCATTGATTTGTTTCTTGTGAGTTTGCTTCATTTGACCTGTTTTACACACCAGCTGAGCCCTGTTAAAAACTAGCCATCCTGATGCCAACGGTCAATAAACATTTCTTCTGACCAGTTAGGCCCTAGACCTTTACTATCACTGAAGTCGGTTTCGATCATCGCCACTGGGGCAACAGCCAATTAAGTTCTTCCCCACTGAAAAAAGGACATTGTTGTGCTTTGCAAAGAAATGGCACCTTCTGACCAAACACTGAGACATTAAATTTGAACTTTCAATATGTCTTCTACATTTCACTACATATCATCTGTAATGATAACAGGTGAGGTCTCTCAGAAGGCAAGTAAAATAACCATACTGACTTGAGATAAGTATTCCATTAATTAGATATATAAAACAATGCATGATGATAGACAAAACATGTGATTCATTAGTGTTGTGAAGGTTCTTGAAAGATAAATTGCTGCTTTTCTTGCTCTTACATGTGTATGCTAGCCTGGCTAACGTCAGACCACTTTCTCTTTGAGACGTGGTCTGGAAACCACATGTACATTTTCTCGTATTTGAGGCGTGGTTTACGAATGCCCAGAGCCGTTTATTGGGCGCTACGAATGTCTATCAAATGCGCCTGTACGCAGCTCATAGCCAATCATTTCAAATGATACCAGATGACGTATGTAGAGCGACAGATATTCAACGAAGAAGACGACGATGGGTCAGATTTATGTGTACACCAGAGAGTCCTGCACGGGTCCGATTTTGTAAATCCGCACCCGACCCGTTTTCCAACAGCAGCCCTAATAAAGATCTGCACCGACCCGCTTAAAATAGAACCGACACCCGACCCGCACCCGAAATAAAATCAGTTTAGACTATCACATTATAGACACACTTACAAACATTTTTATTGCCAGGTCATACAGAAGTTATTACACGACCATTATAGCCGAAGCTGTCAAAAGGCCGATACATGAAGAACATGGCTAACGTTACCACACAAATCGAACAGACGCGGCTACACCACTATATGCCACACAATTTCGTCTAGCCTACATCTGACAATTTTGGGTTCAAACACACCCTGCACAACACACATACTAACAGTGTTAAATATGAAAAATACCGTTCGATAGAGCTGCTTTGTTACCAGTTATCTGCGTGCTTCCTCAGGGATGAAGTTCCACATTTGCGGCTATCCAACACGAAAATGTTTGCAGCAAAGCCTTTCACAATATTTTCTTCAGATAACTCCAAATTTCTCCCACACACTAGACTTGATTTTTGATGACGTATTGTCGACAACTTTACAATCTCCACTAGCTATTCTTTTCTTCAACTCCTCAGCATCTATCTCGACGACTGCAAGCAGAACGCGCGTGCGCGGTTGTGATGCATTTTTAAAAGTGGAAGTAGCCTTGGTAACGTTATAGATCCTGGGAGGGCGTGGCGCGTCGGCACAAATAAACTGATGTGGATTTTAAATTATTTTATCAACTTGAAATACAGGCATATTTTTGTAGATGTGTTCCTAAAAATATGCATATATTTTTACGTCTGTCATGTTGGATCCATAGATAAACAAACTGCTTCGGTGTGTCGCATATACTTCGTCATCGTCTTCCTGCTCCCTCCCCGTTCTGTGATTGGTTCCCTATTTCAGGGGAAAAATTAGTCCATGGTGTCCAGACTACCTTGCAGCGTGAATAAAATCGCGCTGCTCAAGGCAGTATGGGGAAACCCAGGCTATGTGTATGCTATACAAGCGATACAATTATGTCCTTACATATATAGTTAGACATGTCAATAACTATCTTGTTAAGACCTTTAAAGTGAAAATTACTATTTGAATTGCTTATAAATCAGCCAAATCATGTTTTACTGTAACGCCTTAGTGGTATGGTAGAGTTATAGTTTAATATCAATAGCTTAGTATAAAAACCATTGCGTCTATTAGAGGTCCTTTCTAACATTGCTTCTAGATAGCTGAAATAAATAATGTTGCTAATAATTCCATATAAATACAATAAGCATTCCATAAGTACAAATATAATTGAATTAATTGTACTATATTACAAGTAACAGATTATTACATTATACTAAACTACAATGAGGTTACGAGATTCAGTCATAGATACATTCAGACATTTTCACATCTGTCTTTGCAGTAACCACCACTCTGCCAGTGCTGGTGGAAAAGATGTGCAAAACCAAGAACGCCTATAAATAGTCTAAAGAAGCAGAACTGATATTAATTTCTTAGACAGAGGAATGAATAGATAGACAGATCACATTAATCTGAAAATTAATTTATGTGTAAGGTTAGATGAATTTCAGATGAATGTGATGAAAACTATACAGACAGACATTGATTTGATTTAATCACCAAAGACGAGCTAAATGGAAGATGTTTTCACTATACCTGAGTATCCCTTTTACTGTGACACTGTCCTTCCCTATAGAAACTAAAAAGGTATATGGGTCAATGACGTGACGGGTCTTTTTTTTTTTGTCCAAAGGCCTTAATAATAATAAAAAACAAATATATAACATCCAAAGTATGTAAGGTAGTACAACTTGATCTCTTTGACTGAATCCAAAAGGTTTTAATTATATTTTACTACATATAAAGGTATTTGAAAGATTTTAAAAGGTCATTCGGTAAAACCGATATAGTAAATATTTAAATGGAATAATATTGTTTTTAATAACTAAAGGAACTACAATAATACAAGTATAAAGCAGATAAGGCTCTTTTTTTTACATTTCCCCTTTTCTCCTTTCCCTGTGCAATGTTTTACTTGAACATGTTGGAGTGTTTAGAGTAGTCCAATAAATGATTACATTTATGAGATCAGTGATAATTTGTTTTAATATTTCTTCTGTGGTACACACTATATACTATCTCAACATCAATGTCAAATCAGTTTTTAACTTTCAAATCAGTGGTTAAACCGAATTACTTTTTTGGTGACATTTTTTCCATCTTGTAAAAAATGACAAAAAACAGTGTTAATTGATTGTACAAACCACAAAATCTTAAACTAAAAAAACTAAGTAAACTACAAAATGGTTTCAAATATAGTTATATCTCCATTCTATTTTTTTACACTTTTAAAAACCTTATTCGTCAATGACCCATATATAAACTTTTAAAGCTAGCTGTGCAGTAACACAGTTCAAGGTACATAGACTTGATTTGGAGGAAAACGTAAAGCTCTAAAACTACTTTTTTATATAGGTTGTGGCATCCAGGATAAGTACCATTTTGATTAACAAAACACTCGCGTCCTCTCTCTCTGTTGTAAACAAACACAGCGTCATCCTCACGTTTAAGTTTGCTCCCGCAATACTGCGATAGGAAGCTCGCGCCCCGGACTGCCGTGAACGCGCTCGTTTGCCGAGATTGTGGATCACAAGTAATAATATTTCTTGCACAGACCAATAGTTTAATTTCATAAGACCTTAATGTATCGTCAGGAGCCACGGGTATTATATATATATTTTGTTTTGCCTACTGTATAAATGTTTTTTGACTATCAAAGTGACGGTAGCCATTATATGAATAACCAAGGACCACAGTTTCAGCTAAAAATCTTCTTTACTGTTCTACTGAAGAAGAAAAAAAGACACCTACATCTTGGATGGCATGAGGTTGAGTAAATTAACAACAAATTTTCATTTTGGGGTAAACTATCCTTTTAATCTATTTAAAAAATATATATTTTTTAAAAATATATACATTTCAAAAAGAGTTTTAACAAATATAATTTATGAATTCATAAATATTGCATTTTTGCACCACATGACATTTACTGAACTAACATTGCCTTGTCATAAAAAGGTCAAATTATTTGATATTCTAAGAGATGTAAGATGCTGTAACATTAGCAAAATTTGTGAAAAAAAAGTCTACTGTCAAAACAAGCAGCTTTCTGTTGGTAAACGTGGTGAATCCGCATGACAAACTTGAACCCATTATGATATCTGCATTGGGGAAATCTCTCACCCTCACACAAACGTCCTGAATGCATGGATTCCTATTGACTAGATTTCGCTCACAAATATTTCCTGAACAACTGTGCTCGCACCTTTACTGGCCTTGATACACAGTCAACAGGGGCCCTCTTAATAATATTTCCTGTTTTAAGCTTGTTTTTTTCTCCATGTTTCTGAAACAAGAGAAAGTATTGAAATAACATATTTCTCCCAAGTGCCTAGTATAGGGCACCACAGTAACCAGACATCCCAGTCAGCAGATTTGATTAAAACGGCTCCTTCTTATCAAGGCCTGGCCTGACAATGACACTCCATAATAAGCCTCTGCTGGGACTGTCTGTGCTTCCTCAGTGACTCCCTGTGCTAGCGACAGTCTCTTTCTCTCTCATCAGAAAGCTGGTGTACTACCTAAGGTCTTAGCGGTTAGATGAATGGGATTCTACTGCCATCAAAGACTTCTGAGACATGGATCAAAGGATCTGAGCAGGTTCATTCCATGAATAAAGTACTAAAGCAAACAAAGAGAAACTCATATCGGACCGGGGCTTCATCCTGCCCAACTTATCTGGCAAAACAAATGTCTTGTCGATACTTGAACCATCTCAGTTCCATCAAATGAATTAATGGACAGTGTCCTTGACAGGAGTATCTATCTTGACTAGACCCTCTGCTGGACATGTCGATGTTTCAGATAGGTCTCAAAGCACCTATTAAAAAAGATGAAACACAATGGCCAATCTAACTTGGTAGGGTTGATGCGAGAGAGTCATCCAGTGAGCATTGTATTGATCCAGAACGGTGAAGAGTCTATGGAGGGTTAACCTTTCATTTTATCCTCCTTGGACAAGATTAGGAATAAGCCCTGACCTGGTCTGATGGAAAACACTTTGGCCAATTCGCCTGGAGGGGTGTTATAAAAGGATGCCAAGTGTAGGGGGGGGGGGGGGGGGGGGGGGGGGCAAACAGGGTTGACATGTGACATGTAAAAGCTTTCTCTCACCTGCTTCAACTATTCCCAGATGTGAACATGCAAAAATCCAATTAGCACGCTATTTTTGCAATGGCAGACATGTTGACACTGTTTTCCGCTTGACTTGGGTCAAAAGGAAAGTTGTGTGTAAAAACTGGGTGTGAGGTCAGTTCCTTAATTTTTTTGTGCCACATTTTGTGTGGCCATACGCATCTTACCATGTATGGATGTATGCATTGGGGTTATACATCTAGACAAATAGACAGGGGGAAATTTCTGTCCTAGCCGCAAACAATCGATTCTCACTGAGACCACCAATTATGGAATTTCTTTTGGGTCCTCAGTCAATATCCTACTGTAAGATGGCCAATGGGTGTGAAGGCTGGAATTGCAGGACAGATAAAGCTGCCTGCACATGCTGATATAGATTGCTGTTGAGTAAGCTTGGTTAAAGATTTGGCAAAATTAATTAATGATTAGCAACACTGGAATGCATAATTTCAGGATATTGAAGTTACCTAATGTAAAAAAGCATTAGGTTACATGCAAAGAGACCCTTGACCTGCCAACAATTATGATACTAAGATATTTGGCCTAAAAATTGTCTACTAAATTGGACTACTCACTGAGAGCCATTTATGACCGCGCTGCAGATGGTATATTGACAGTGTATGGTCTATTGTGAACCTGAATCATACCAGAAATACTGATGCTGACTTACCAAGTACAAGCTACCAAGCTGAACATCGCCATTCAATAAGATGCATAAATATGAATTATCCTCTTGCGGTGCATTTTGCTGAGTTTAACCATCCTATTACTTCATTATGTTAAATAGGAATCGAGAGAATACTCTCACCAAGAAGAGGTGGTGATTTGGATATTTTGGATACATAAATTAAAAACTTTGGTACCACATGGTTTAAATTTTGATTCGTTTTTTGTGATTGGATGACCTAATTTGGTGTATATATATATGAGATTTAAACTTTTTTGTTCGTTTGAGATTGTGTTTGTAAATGTTGAGATTTAATTGCTGTTGTTTTTGTAGGGTTAGGCTCATATAGATATTTTTTTCTTAGAGACTTTTGTTAGAGTGTATAATTGTTAATTATTACTGTTCTCCATCTTGTAAGAAATTATACCTTGACAAAGGCTACTTCTTGTGCCGAAACGTTAGTAATAAATGTGCTTAAGAGAGAGTGAAGTTATTTTTCCATTTTACTTGCACCTCATAAGGTGTGTGTTTGCTTTGCTGTTCTTTTGAGGACATACCAAGATAAACACATGACTCCATGACATCCCTTCACAGAAGGAGCCAATAATCTGTAGCACTGAAAAGGTACAACAAAAACAACATAATTCTAAATTGTGCTGTTTAAATGATTAGTACTTTTCTGCAACAATCAAACAGTGCAAATATAAAAATGTATTGTTTATTTACAGTAATCCAATCTCTATTGTGTTTGCAAGGCAGATGCATTGACCTTACTTTAAGAACCAAGAGCTGATCTCCTTCAAATCCACAAACAAACAATTGATTCACGGAGTGGAAACCTAAAATAGGACATGACATTACCTTTCCCTGTCTATTTCTTTTCACTTTCTCCTAACTCACTCTCTCTCTCTCTACATAACATACTAGGGCTGAACGATTAATTGCATTTGCGATAAAATCACGATATGATGAAATGCGATTTTTTTAACCGCAAAGCTGCGATTATAGTCTGGTCACGTGACACGCGAGAGTAAACCAGTCTGTATTGCAGATGAAGCATCAACTTGGCACGCTACGCATATAGGCCTGGCTACAGGAAATAACAGTTTATGTTTAATTTATGTGATATTGTGTTATAGATTCTCTCCAACGATTCTGTATCGATTAAGATAATTTCAAATTTATGTCTGTCTGAGCTTAGTTTTAAACACAGATATGTGATGACGCGTGTGCTTTATAAACAACTGTATGCTTGCTTCTAATTCCTCTGTCTCACTCACACACACACACACACACACACACGACACCACTCGAACCTTACGAGAAATAATCTTTAATAAAGTTCAGAAAAGTTGAAGCGAATTACAAGGACATTCGCGGGCTTCATTGCACAAGATATGAGATACGCGCGGTCTCGCCCGCCGGTATTTTACTTACAAATGTTCTATACGAAGGCATCATATGTCTTGGAATGCAGTTGGCTTATATATTAAAAATATGAAAATCACCGACAGAAGCTGCTTTCAATTTCAAATACTCGCACGCGCTTTGCGAAGAGCGTTTGAGTATGCGGCTGTGAGCGACTCCGTGCTACGTGGTTAACTTAAATGTATCGTTACTTGCATTTCAAAATGCTTTTATGACGCGAAATTAATGTGACACAGTCAGTTATATCTTAAGTTATTAAACAGACAGGACAAACCACATCTTATAATTTCAAAAGAGATGAACACGTTCAGACAGCCTACTCTTAAATACTGAAAGCACTCTTTGTTTATTGCTTGTAATATTTTTCTGCCCTCTTTGTTATTTGTTTTGAAGCTATATTAGTTCAAATCATTAACATGTAATTGTATTAATTTAGTTTTTTAATGTGTAATTATTATAAGTAGGCCTACTTATAATTATGTAATTAAATATTTGAAGTTTTGTTAATAAGATCAATTAAAGAAAACATTTTGATCTGCTCATGAGGTGCCTAAAGATTCCCTTCCCTATTTTACAATGATTTATTGCTTGTTTTTGTTGAATAATAGAAAAGATAAAGAGCTTAAAAAATAATCGCATATTAAATCGCAATATTGGTAAAACTAAATCGCAATTAGATTATTTTCCAAAATTGTTCAGCCCTATAACATACACAAACATACAAACATAAATCACAAAACTCATATTGTTTCATGCTGGCTAATCACAAACCTAATGTTGTTTCAAGTTGCTAAGCATAAAAATGTGTTAGAAATAGTGGCCACAGACCTAGCAGTATGTTTACTACACACAATGTGTATATTGCAAGAATAATTATTATTATATTGTCTTGAGTGAATAGGAAATTAAATGGTGTGGATTTGATAAAGACAGTCAAAATGTTGATTGTCATTGGTAGCATGTAAATAAGTAGCATTAAAAGAGGGGGTTCATGAGTCAGAGAAACATATATCACCTGCATTTACCCACAATCATCTCAACCACTGGCCTTGGAGGCACCAATATGTGACACATTCAACATGATATGGGTGCAACCAGGGAGAGCTATTGATTCCCTGGGAAAATAATGTTCCAGAACCTAATCTCTGAGCCTTGCACTCTCCTAGTGCTTTCCCCTGTTCAATCAAACCTGAAATCCCAGCAAAGCACCAACCTGGGAAGAGCGATTTCTTTATTGGCAGATCTGAAATTCTTTCTCCACCCCCCTATACAATCAGGAGACACCTGATGTGACATATGACACTCACCAGAGCTCACCCCCAGTCATCACCTCTGCGTGTTGCACTTGGCAGTAATTTGCCCATCCATCTATGCCACGGTGTCACTGCATAAATCAGTGGCTACAGTAGATTGGCAGTAGACATCAGCGCGCCATCTATGTTGTCGCCATGGCAATCAGCCTAGACCCTCAGCACTACCCCATCCCCCAACTGGATACTCCTCATTGTGATTTATTGCAAGATGCATGTTGTATCCCACTTCCTTATTCACACTGTAAGGTCAGGCAGAGGTGTTTGACCCCTAGGTCCAATTGAAGGGTGTTTGGAATCACTTCACCCAATACTAAAGTGATTAAAGTGTGCAAAAATGAATTTGATTGTGTAGTGCTGTCCTTTCAACCATGACCTTTGTCTAGGCTGACAGACTGCATTCAGTTTGAAGCCATCGACTCTTGGAGTAACTCAAAAAGGTCTCACCAATTTCATCCTGACATTTATTGCAGCAAGGTGCAGCTTTCGAGATTGGCTTAATGGTTCGGGTAATAAAGGCCAAAGCTTTTTCAAAAGAGTTTCATTATAAGCTCTGCTGTAGTCAGGGACAAAAACAGAGATTTGGTTGGTGAACCAATAGGTTAAAGGTGAGGACTTTTGTGTGTTTGGGTAATAGATGGTTTTCATCTATTTCAACAGGCAAGAAAGAAAAAAAACATTGTGAATTGTCCCATAGTAAAATCAGGATCCTCAATATGCCATGTCACTCCCTGGCAGCTCAGCTCAAATCTTGCCTATATGGTTGACTGGGTTTTTTTAATGAATTGTGAGCAACAGGGCCTGTTCAATGCAGCGATCCCCAAAAAATCTAAACCAAGATAAACTAGCGCTGCAAATTCAGGGAGCACAGTAAAAAAAAAAAAATTTACAAAAGGAGGGGGGAGGGGAGACAAATAATGGCTTGGGAAAGAAATTACAGGAGAAAGCATGAGGCATTGTTAGATAGATTCACTTCTATAATCATAAACAATTGTTCTAATTCAAAATCCAAAAGGCATCATACTGAACAAAAAGAAAATTGTATCATTAAGGACAAAAGCCCAGGAGAGGCCGAAGACACTGAATGTATGTCAGATCCACAAATAGGAATCAGAAGTCGCCAGAGGCAGCTATTGGTGAGTCATGTCTGGTGTTGCGGAAGATGGGGGTACATCAAAAAGTAAACCCCCTCCGATGCTCGTTTACAGCTTGTTTTTACACTCATGGGACTTTGCTCTCCATTGACATGTTGGGCAGAAGTGCATCATGCTGAACTGACTATTCATGCCGATCTCTCATGGGTAAATACAACCCTATACATCTGGATATGGCTCTGAATTAGAAGTGTGGGATGAGACAGTGGAGGTAAGAATCATTGTAGAGTAAACCGAGAGAAAAAGAGACATGACATGCAAATCCGGCATGGTGTGTGGTAGGACAAATTGCTGGCCTTTTATCAGAGGATCTTGTGTCTGTTCTTTGCAACCACAGATAATCTATATGAAACCTCAAAAGAAATAACCGAGACACATTACACAGTGTCTATACAGCTAACATGGCTCAGACGAGGGGGAATGAAAACTTCCCCTGAAAGCATTAAAAAAACATTGGAACCACCATGTCTGATGTTTGACGGGCATAATTTATGCAACACTCCAAGTAAACCGTCTAATCAGAGAAGACAGATTCTATTAGGGATGGGCATTTTTCAAAAATATTGCATTCGAATATTCTGGCTCATAAAAATAGAATATTCGAATATTCGTTTATTTAAATGACGTCTCATTGTGGTGATGATATTATAACTAAGATTAATTTATTAATTTGATCAAAAGTAATTCCATTCCATTTTCCAAAAAGATCATTTAGTAAGATAATTTTCATCATTTTCAACTAGTAATTCCAAACTTCGCGAGGCAGATGACGACATTATGTGATCAAATACAAACAACGCGCCACAACGCCACCCAGTGCAATTAATTATAACTGTGAGTTAGTGCTTGGGATTTATCATGGATTCACTGCATTTATGACCAGCAAAGAAACATAGTAAAATCTGAATAGTATTTTATTTTTTGAATAATAATTACAGATTGAATATTCAAAAATTCGAATATTCGTGCACACCCCTAGATTCTATGTGTCTGTTGTAATATCCGTGCATTCTTTTTTTTCTCCAACAACATCAGGTTCTTTCGGCTAGGTGTCACCGGGGAGACATTAACCAAATATTATTGTTGTTCAGGCATCAAAGAGTCTGAACTGCCAGAACACAAGGCCTGATGGGAAGCGGCGGGCATAAGGGAGGGGAAACCATGAACCACATGGATTTCGGAGAGCCGCAAGAACACCAGCAGTGATTAACTGACGTCTGGTGGTGAAAATCCCTTAAAGAGGTATTTAGAGCAGCTGGACGCAGCTAATGGAAGACGCGATACGCAATGCAGCTTAAGGTATCCTTACCTCCTATGTGCTTGCGTGCAAAGACTACTAACATGCTGAGCCTGATTGCAATGTGTCTGACAATGGGCCAGGCGGCATGAACAACCATTCAAAAAAGACACATGAAATAAGATTGGCTAACATTTGGAATATAATAATTTGCTCCCTTTTTAAGAGTTACATTTTCGATTGGATTGACCATGACCCACATCAGGAATTTCAATGTAACTCTGAAATAAACGTAATAATTTCTAAAACAATGCAGAGATAGGCTACGTCGCCTATTTTACTTTTTTTAATAACAGTTCATATTAAATTTACTCTCCATGCTGTTAAATAATTAGAAGAGTAGCAGTGAAATTAATCCAATCAATGCGTTGCTTTCGAAATCCCTTTATATAACCTTGCCAAAAGATTCCCTGAGTAGCTCTGAACATTAGAGAGAAAATACAGGCTCTCTCTGCAGTGAAATTCAACACACCTCTCACCCTACTACGGCTGGGACACTTTAGATGTTTTGTTTCATGTTATCTGTGGTGCTCTGTGAGCATCTCTCTGGGGGGGCACCTTGATACCATTGGCCTACATTCCCCATGACAGAATCAAAGGCGTTCAGACCTAAACTTTGAAGCGAGGGCTGTGTGCGAGTTTATTCGTGCTGGGGTGAATCAGCGAGGGCCTTCTTTTTTAGGGGCTTGAGGTGGATGAAAGCATCACAGACTATGATGATCTATGAAGACACTCTTAAAGGAGCGGTGACGTATCTACCTGTGCAATGCAACCGGATGATTCAAGGAGACACCACTGAATAAGGGAGGATGAGCCAGTCTGTAGGTGATGTAATTGACTGGAACGAATATGACATCAGGAGCAACACATTCACAGAGCCTCTCAAGGTCTTACATCAGAGACCGGCAAATCATATATTACGGTTACGGAATGATGACAAGACCAAAGCGAATCTACAGGCTTATGCCCCGTAGTCAGGTCATCCTTGGGGAGTCGTTGTAATGCAATAGGCTGCAGATGTTGTATAAAAGAAAACCAGAGGATAGAGATGACATGGGGAGGAGATAAATGGAAGCACACCAGAAGATAATAACACACCATGTGGCTTTGGCTTTACTGACGTCCCTTTTTCCGAGTCCTGACATGGGACTGTTTTTATGCCACTTTGAGGCAGCTGTAACAGGATTGATGGTCAAAGAAAATGTTATTCATTGGAAACTCACATAAAGGCATGACCACTTCCCATTTTGATAACTTTACAGAAGATTACTCTTTAAACAGAGTGAGAAAACATATGGCTTGAGGTCTAAAGAACACATGTGCATTATTGACAGATAAGTGCTCAATTTTAAATATCTGGCTTATTTTTATATTTTTTTTCATTTAAACTTGATGTTACCACATTTAGGTTACCTGACACAATTTCTTAACAGTATAATAGTATTTGAGAAATGTGTAATAACTTTTGTAGGGATGATACAACATGCAATAAATTATTCAATTTTAGTTCAAAGACATCTACTGAAATCATGCACAAAAATGTTCAGTTCGCAGTAAGCTTAATACACAAGAACTATTTGATCCCTGTAGCTGCTATTAATATTTAAACTTAAATAACATAATTTCCTCCCAATAACACAGTTTGAGGTCAAATCCATTATATCCTGCCATATGAGCTGACACATTAACATGGATGGGTGGGTGGGTGGATGGATGGATGGATGGATGGATGGAAAACGCATTCTCAGTTTAATTCACAAACAATGCTGTGCACGCAAAGAAGAGGTGCTGAAATGTTAATAAAGCCCATGCATTATAAATCTGTTTGAACATCTGATAGCTTCATGTTGCAGCTTTGTGTCATCATTGTTGATCATCAATATTTGTGTATCGTTCACTGCAGCAGGTGTCTTCTAGAGAGAGCTCAGCCTTTGATTTGGCACTTCATATTTTCTCTTACGAGTCTACAGTAGCACATTAGCAGCTATAAGCTCAATGAACACATACAGAACATTTACTGCTATTTTACACACTTACAGAAGCACAAGCTACTCTAATGCTCTCAAACCCCAGGGCAAGAACAACCGCCCATTTTCCAGTACTGAGAGAGGATGAGTCCATGGAAATGAGGCGAATTACTCATGTTCCCTATCAATGTACCACAATGGCCTGAAACCTACGCATAAACACACATCCAAATGACAACAGGCGCCTTGCAGCCACCATTAAACGCATCCTATCCCAGATTGGGCCTGCCACTACTCCGCCAACAGCAACTGTGGCTGGGCAAACATGACAGAGGTCGGGACAAATTGCTTGGCTGTTTTTCAATCCCAGATGAAGGCTATGGATCACTCACACACACTCTCAGGGAGTGAAAACAGGTCGAGGGAAAGAGTGACAGGCAGCAGAAAAGTATTTTCCGAGCCATCGCTGCCTTCCCGCAGCAGGCAAATTGGGCACAGGAAAACTCTGCCATTCCCGGAACAACCTAATCAGAGAAGTGTTAGAAGATGCATGACTTAAGCATCTTCCTGTTTTGGGCAGCATTTCCAGGTTTACAAACCTGATACCAACCTTCTAATTGTAAACCATGATCTAAATCATTCCCACTGTGACATGCAACACGTACAGATGAATTTTGTTGATACTGATTTCATTTGATTGGTAACAGCCCTATTGTGTCTTATTTTTATAATTGAATTTGATTAAATTTATGAAATTGACACAAAAGATGATGCATGCATATAATTAGATTTAAGTAAAATGGCTTTATAAAGGTAAAAATGCCCATTTTAGGTAAAAATCAATTGAAACATATTGGAAAAAATAATTTCTGTCACTGCTGTGAACTGACCACCACACAGAGTATGAAGAATATCAAAAACTTCAGGAGTCTGCTGTCCACTGACTAGAAAGAAACTTAAGTTTTAAGTTTTAAAATGTTTAAAACAAAGCAATGCTATGATGTGCAATGAATATTTAGATATTTAAGATTTCTAGGTCACTAATCAAATATGCAAATTTGTGACATTCATCATGTAACTTTCAGATGTCAGATGTTTCCACTGAAGCACAAAATTATCATTTGATTTTACACAAATTTGTGTAGTTTATTCAGCATGAGTGCAGCTGCCATTACAGCCAAAGTGGTACAAACCAATAGCTAACAAATTGTCAAATTGTGTATTCACTCAGATTGTTATGCTGATTGATATATGCAATGTAAAGGTGCAAAAAAAATAAATAAAAGCCAAAAGATGTTTACTAGAAGTCTCAGACTTTTGAACCTCACTGAATATTTCTAGCTGTATCCACCTTTTTCCTAAGCAAACGATAAGCACCACCATGATTGATTCTAAAGTCCATTTACATATGTATATGCTGTCCTTTTCCGTTTTCCATATAGGAACTCATTGTTAAATTGGAGTAAAAGGAGTAGGGCAATTCCACGCAAAAAAGTCACATCCATAACGGCAACTAAATACCATGGCATTGTGTTGGTGTTATGGATGTGACAGTTTTGCGCGGAATTGCCCAGTAACTGAATTAATTAACTTTTTGAACATAACTAAAAAATTTAAATGAGCGCAGGGATGTGCTGTTGCTGGCTGCCACAACAACAGCAATAAACTGAAGAAATTTCTGGAAAGTACGTGTTTTGAGCACCAGCATTTCTGAAAAGAAAGACATGCCAAAGACAAGAGCAAAAAAGCATTGCCTGCAGCACTTAAGTTGTAATACTTCCCATAAAATGCACTCTTTATCAATTTGAGGGCAAATTTTTTGCCCTGACATGAAATTTCCAATCATGTGAATCCTAGAGCTGCTCAATTCTTCTTTTTTTTATGAAAGAAGAGAGATCACGATTCAATCACGATTATTACCAGATAACTAAACAGAAATTATATGTAATTTACTAGAGGTTCTGACAAAATGTTAATTGCTGCAGTCTATTTAAAAAAAAAATGATTCATTTCAATAACTTTTTTTAGAATCAGTTTAAATGAATGATTGAATGACTCATAAATAATTCACTTCATTACTGGATGAATCAGCATTTTGAACAAACCTTTTGAATGGACAATTCAATGACAAATACGTTTTTTTTGGTCACCACCTACTGGTGTAACAATGTAACTGATCAATCTTTATTTGAAGCATCAAGTTAATTTGAAAAGGTGATTTGCTCTATTTTGATCACTACCGTAGACATCAGTATCCAAACTATAAACTTTTATCCCAGTACTTCTGGGATGATACAGTGTACTTAAAAAGACTGTTTGTGAAGCTGTTTCATTCCTATTCAACATCTCTCTCTGGCTCAGCGGCACCACCAATGCAGATCTGAATGTTCACTGCAATTATATTTTTCAAAGGTTTAAATACATCATAGCTGAATCACTATCATTTAGGAATAAGATCGCATGGGTGTTTGAATCGAGATCGCAATCTTTTAATGATCAATCGTGCAGCTATAGTGAATCCTATTAAAATGACATTCTCTCAAATATGACAGCTTCTGACAGGACAACATCCCTGAAACCACACATAGACACAAACACACTGTAGACCACCCTGACAGAGATTCACCCACTCAAACCTCATTGTATCATTAGGGAATAACCCAGAGGTCACCATAAAAGTGAAAGCATTAACCCTGGTAAAGTCTGGGCTTGCTCAAAGGTTGACCTTTATCCAACTGTCATGTGTTCCAAGAGCTTTAGGTCTGCGACAGGATGTTTCCCTACCTCCTTCTCTTCGATAAATTCACACTCTCACCTTTTTCCCCCACCTCCTGCAATAATCCGCACGCCTGCCATGCTGGCATAAATAAATGCCCTCTCATGAATTCTGCATGCCTGCAGCTCACAGAAAACTAATGACATTCATTACACCACACTTGGTTTGTCAGGCTGCGTGTGTGCAAGTGTGTAGGAGGATGATGTAAAATGTTTTCAGATTCACATCGAATTGAGTGTTAAATACTAAAAGGAGGCAAGTGATATTTTGCACCGCTAAGTGAACCATGAAGCCAATGAGCTGACCGTTCGTGCTTGTTCCAGTCTGCTCTCTCCATCCAGTGGGTGAATCTCCTGTGTTTCACACAAAGGGGGGGGGGGGGGGGGGGGGGAGTAAAAAACACATAGCCATGTCAGTCCCCAACCATGGCAGGAGGAACTACAGGGCAGAAGATCAGACTGACTGCAAGAACGAGCATTGCATGAGCTGGGATGCCCAGAAAATGAGAGGGAATGATAAAGAGATGAAAGAAAGGCAAAAGATAAGAGCGGAACTTCCCGAAACAGGGGAGGTCCTCCATTATTGTTTATTAGTGTAATTGGCCAATTAATGCTCCAGCAAGTTGTAGCTTTGAGGCTTCTGAAGGGTTGGCATGCAACGATATTGGCAGAGACCCACTAAGATGGAAAAAGAGAGAGAGATGTTGCTGTGCGTGATCACAGCGTCTTCGTCTGTTGTGGTTTGTGCAAACTTTCCCTTGTGTTTTGAAAGCAAATCGTTTGTAATTACTTTATGGCAGATACATCGATTCTGTGTGTTTACAGCAGACACCAGAGTTTGTCTACTTCTTTGGTGGACAAATAGACCTGAGAACAAGTTTTTAAACAAGCTTCACAAAGTTTAGACAAGCACGAGCAAGAAACTAGTGCAGGTGAAAAGAAGTATTTTCACTGAATCTAGAACACAAGTTTGTGGTCAGTGAGATTTTTTCAATGTTTTTGAAATAAGCGTCTTATGCTCACCAAGGATGTATTTATTTGATCAGAAATACAGTACAACTATAATATTGTGAAATATTATTACCATTAAAAATAGCTGTTTTCATTCTTTGATGAAAAGAAAGCATTTATTTTTTTTAAATATATATTTTAAAAAAAAGTCTTCATTGTAATTTTAATGCTTCCTTCCTAAATACACAGTTGACTTACTGTCTCCACAGAGATTCTGAGTTGCACATCCAATGGACACTTTACTATGAAGCCACAGAAGAGAAGTTAAGTGACAGTGAAGCAACACAACTGATGTTGTAGACAATGACAACATGACAAATGTAATATGTCCCAATTACATTTATACACACATTCGACTTAGAACACACTTTTATAATAGTTTTGACGTCTGTTCCTCAGCAAATGTTGTATGCGATTTCAGACGAAGCCTTTGTAATTATTTTGTATTTGCTGGTATGGTAATAATTTCTAAAATGAATAATATGGGCATTGTTAAAAGCTTGATATCTTCAATTTACCTTTGACTTGCAAATTGCTCCCCAGAGCTTTACTAATTAAGGTGAGTTTTCTATGAAGATTTTTCTAGGGAGAGATGATTTGCCCTGCCGTGAGTTTGATTAAGAAGGCCTTGGTGTTAATGTTGTTAACGTATTTAAACTATTAACATTAATGACAAGCAAATGGGCACTTTGTCATTCAAATCATTTGATCCATTTAAAACCACACAATGGCATGGCGCATCTCTTTAATTTACTATGAAAACCTCACACTACGCTCCATTGATACAGCATTACTGAATATGATGGATAATGACTCATTTTCCAAACTCTTTTCTGAACATAGGCCTGTTTTCTCAATTATCTTGTTTAATAAACCAATAAACTGCGGGTTACCCTGTATTCAACATAAGCAGAAAATAATATAGTTGTGATATTAAAAACATTAAGATGGTAGACAGAAACAAATCAAATGAGCAAATGTAGACAGAGAGATCAGGAGGGAGTCGGAGGGGAGCAGATGCTCTTTTTGGCCTGCTGGGATAATCCTCTGCTAAAATCCATTCACTGATTTATGTTTGATAAAAAAAAAACCACAAATTCAACTGCCATCGCCACTGAATGCAGGATAATTTGAAACGAATTACATTTATCCCTTTGAACAAATGATCCAAAACCCTCTTTGAGGAATCTAACTTCACTGCTGCTATGACAACAACACAAAAGCTAGTTAAAAATGCATTGCTATCATGGTTTTAAGACTGAAAAAGTATGAGTCTCATTGTAAATAGAGTATTTAACCCACCAAGTAAATGAACCCAGTGACAGAGAAACCCACAAAACAGCCATTACACAAAACATGCCTCTTTCGCATGCAGAATTTTATGATACAATGGATGCCACAACGATTGTTAGGGAAGGAAAGAAATTATTTTTCTCCAGCATTTCTTGGACTCCGTCCGCACCAATTCCTATTCACTCACACACACACAAGCAGAAATAACAATCAGTGCGGGTCCCTAGACTCAGCACTGTGAGGTGGAAAAAGCCCAAGTCTAATTCTCTCTTAATAGCACACAAAGAAAAACACATACGAGGAACAATCTTGGTGCCACAAACACACACACGCTCAAACTGACACCTAAATGGAGTAGATTGGATTCTGGCTGCACCTCTACGATAAAGAAAGACAGGCTGATTGTCTATGTTATTTGGCATTTTGGTTAATTAAAGCCTTTCAGCGTCAAAGCTAACAGGACAGCGAGCTCTAATTGAAATGAAACTGGATGTAGAAGCTCTTTGATGATAAACATAAAAACCTCAGGAACTTATGGCTGACATATTTAAAAAAAAGTGAATGAAGGGGCATTGGGAGTCATTGGGAGTCATTGGGAGTCAGCGCTGTAGATTGACAGGCAAGACCTCTTTTACAGTTGTTTGAAGACAATATCTGTGGTGAGTCTATTAAAAAAAAAAAGTATAATATTTGAAAATGATGTCTAACTATTATCTCTCCATTCCCATTGTGTCTGCTTCAGCAGTAGCCTAATGAGTCCATTAAAACATGAAGAAATCTTATGATTTTCCTGCTAACAGAAATGAAGGAGTGTTCAGGGATCCGACTGGAGCATCTTTCAATTGTGCTTCCCAGTCTTTTTGCTGCGACTTTGCATTCAGATGGGAGTAGAGAATGAGAGTAAATGGCATTGTAGTTTAACATTCAGCTCTATGTGCTGTCTCAACTGTAGCACTCTGTTCTTAGTCTGCTCTGGTGTCCTTTGCTTTCCACACTCATGACCTGCTGGAATTTATGAGCGCTACACCTGCAGTAAGGAAAGCAAATATGGACTATATTGTGGTTTTTCACAGTTGCCAAGTCCACTTACATATATATACATATATACAGTATATATATATATATATATATATATATATATATATATATATATATATATATATATATATATATATATATATATATATATATATTCCTAAATGTACATTAAACCTTTGACAAAATCATAACGAAACATCAAATCTGTATTGCCACTGACCCAGAGAGAGCAGTTATCATAAGAAACAGCTTCACAAACAGTTTGTTCAACCACACAGTATCGTTATTTCTGTGTTACAAATATTTAAATTATCACAGAAGTACTGATAAATGTTTATAGTTTAGATATAAACACTGAACTCTATGGCAGCATCAAAATAGAGCAAATCACCTTCTGAAAGTAACTTGGCCCTTCAAATAAATAACGATTGTTTAAATTACATTGTTACGCCAGTAAGTTGCGACAAGTACCTGTTAAAAATATATTTGTCAATCAATCAGTCAAAAGATTCATTTAAACTTAAATTTAGTTCACAAAGTATTTGTGAGTCATTTATTCAAACCAAATTAAAAAAAAAAAATGTATTCAAATTAATTTATCATTTTAAATAGACTTCAGCAATTAACATTTTGTCAGAACCTCTGGTAAATTACATCTTATTTTGTTTAGTTGCCTGCTCAGAATCGTGGGAGAATTGTGGTGTCTGTTAGAAACAAAAAAAATGTGATTCACAATGTATCCAGAATCGTGCAGCTCTAATATATATATATTACAACGCCACATGACAACAGGGCGGATGTGCAGTAGAATGTCCAAATATTCATATACACATTCATACATATAACAATTTTTAACTGTCAAAAACCAAGTTGTCCATCAAATTTCAAAAGGAACCATATATATATATATATAGAATGAGAATGAGAGTATATATATATATATATATATATATATATATATATATATATATATACTCAAGTTTAAAACGTGTTCAAAAGGTTAAATGGCATGAGTCAATAGGTGTAATATTCCAAGCACATTCCAAGTCTCCAGAAATCCCTGGATGTCTAAAAACCACAGTAACAACCCAAAATACTGCAGTTGTAAAGATGGATTGAGACTGCAGAGCAGAGATAAAAAGAAAGGAAGTGGTTATCGACATCTTTTTTTCCATTATTTCCTCTATTTCTTCCATTCAGAGACAGTGTTGGCTGCAGTAACAGACAAGTGCAGGAAAGAATGCCTATTTGTCATGACAACCTAATTCACAGGCATTTGAGAGTCGCTTCACAAGCCATCAGTGTCAGAACATGCTCTGCCTTTAAAGGCACACTATGCAGTTTCCGTTTTTCCCAAAACAGTGACCCCTAGAGTCGCTGTGGAATACTTGTATTTAACGTTACTGTTGTAACCACTCATGCAGAGCCATCTCTGCACTCTTCCTACCACACTTTCTTCGTTTTCTTTGTCAACTCTGCCATGATTCACGTAGAAACGCATGCTAGTGTCTTCCATAGAGGCTGCTTCATGTGTTGTTGATGTATGTGACGTCGAGCCGTAAAGCAAGTCATGATTCTCGCGAGAATTGGTGGGGCGCCACCTCTCAAACTTGCATTGCTGGTTAAAAATCACACCCATGTGTGGATATACCAACTTCACTACTACGAAGTAGCCTGGCTAACGTCAGACCTCGTCTCATTGAGACGTGGTCTGGGAACCACATGTTCATTTTCTCGTATTTGAGGCGTGGTATACGAATACCCAGAGCCGTTTATTGGGTGCTACGAATGTCTATCAAATGCGCCTGTACGTAGCTCATAGCCAATCGTTTCAATTATACCAGATGACGTATGTAGAGCGACAGAAATTCGACGAGGAAGAAGACGAAATAAACTTGCGTTCTAAACTACTTAGAACACTATCTAAGGCTGCATCGAAAGGCAACTTCGCGTCTGCTGCCATGTTGGATCCATAGATATAAACAAACTGCTTCAGTGTGTCGCATAGACGTCGTCATCGTCTTGCTGCTCCCTCCCCGTTCTGTGATTGGTTCCCTTTTTGAGGGGAAAATCTGGTCCATGGTGTCCAGGCTGCTTAGCAGCGTGAATAAAATCGCGCTGCGCACAAGGCAGAATGGGAAAACCCAGGCTAACTACGAAGTGTGGATGTGATGTAAGTCACATGACAACGCCAACATAGCAGATGTGCAGTCCATTTACACATTCAAACATTTAACACATACTTTTTAACTGTCAAAAACCAAGTTGTCCATCAAATTTCAAAAGGAACCATATAAAGGTGAATAAGTTCTCTCATTATTCATTAAATGCAGTAAATATTCACATATACACAAATTCGCAACTATGTTACGTAACTTAAGCCAATTGGCTATTTAAAAAGCCCCACCACAAAATCATCACTGGTAGAGAAATGATGCAGTTTACCTTTAAAATGAGTGCTTTAAGCTGAGGGAAAACATGTAAAATGGAATAAAGAATGGCCGCAGGAAACGAGAATGAGAAAAAGGAGCTAGGGTATCTGCAGATGGAGATGGGAGGAGAAAGGCTGGAGGAGATTGAGGGATGATCTGTGAGCAGAGAAGAGGAGAGAAGCAGTCCTTCAGGGTCCACTGCGCCGCTAGTGAAAGTGGCCACCGGTTCAAATTAGAAACCATGTGGTGACAAGTGTGAGAAAATCTCATTAACTCTCCATCCGCCCAGAGAACTGATTCATCTGTCTTTACATGGTTCCTTTCGGCAAGCCCGGGTTACAGCGATTCTCCCGTGTGACATTCAGCACTTGAGTTCGTTTACTGTAGTGCAGGATACAGGACGCTTTGGCAAGAGGAACTGGATTGGGACCAAACATGTGTGTGAATAACATAATCATGCAGCGCGACATCAAATGTCTTGTCTTTCATGACCGTGAAATCAGGAGACGATTAAGAAATGAGCAAAAGGCAATTAGTTGAAATGCGTGTAATTCAACAGCATTCACTGCATGGATGGTATCTGTCGAAAATAAGCCCCTTAATCGTAATCCATTCGTAGACTACAGATAGGATGACACGGATCCCTCATTATAAAGCCCAGGGCTTTTTAATGGCAGCCAAAACTATCAAACGTGCCACACGCATGCAGGATTTGTTCACACTTTACAGTGTTCATTTGCATTGCTTTGTAATTGTTTAGGTGACATGACATGTCAAGCAATGTGTTGTGATATACTCCTATTTCAAAGCAGCCTACCTATAATTCTTGCATTGTTACATGAAGGTTTCGGCGACTTTACAACTGAGAGACTAATTTGAATATTTTACTGTGAGAAATGTATGTATCATATTGCAGGAGTACTTCAGTGAACCAAAAGCATACAATTATTCTTGGTACAAAATGTTTGATGTTGAATACATAATTCATACATGTATTTACACTGCAATTTTTTTTATTATTATCCCACAGAAGCACTTAAGTGAACTGAAATCATAAAAGTATGCATTTAACTAAGTGTTCGCATAAAATCTTACATGCAGTGAATGCTTGGTGTTGAAAAACACTACTTTTGCATGTGCATTATATAGCATGTAGGAAGCATTTGTAATGCAAAGTGTTGCTCAAGGGTTTGTACTGATTTGTTCATCGCAAGAGAAAAGCGTGTGTCGAGTCCTAAATGATCGTTTCTTGCTTGTATTTGATATTAGCACATAAGATCAGCTCTAATTTTTTTCTGCATGTTCCGCTGACTGGAGCATCAGAGCATGTTGTGTTGCATCCTTCATGCTTGTGAGAAACAACCACCAACACTTTATCAACAGTCAGAGAGCAATTGAACAAAACAAAAAAAAACAATGTGAGTTCCATAAAAGCAAGTCTATTCCACCTTCTATTTTATTGATGACGGCTCGTGCACTGGCAACAGTTGAAATGCGACATACACGTTTAAGTATTCATTTACTTCAGTGCACTTTATTTATAAGATAAGTTTATAGGATAAAAGGGAGCATTACGTACCTTTCCAGTGATTTACAATCTCTCCGCAAGTCTGCGAGTCCCGTTATTTCGCATCGTCACCTTTTAGACAGGCAGCGAATTCCACAAAAGCCGCCTCACCTGCTTCACCAACAGCTCTATAGGCAACGGAGGATGAATTAAAAACGGAGATGCTGTACAGGTCAGATGCTGCGAATGGTCAGTGACTCTCTCCGGCAGGTGTTTTAGTCCGTGAAGAGAAATGAGAGTGTGGCTGTCCCTCTCGCGGACCTGTCAGCGCGAGCCACCCGCTCTCACGAGCCAAACCCCGGAGAAACAAACGCGCCTCGCCGCTGTAACTTTTCCCGTAACCACCGCGCGGCGCTGTTGTCTCCATAAAAAACGAGGGTTTAGGTGAACTCTTTCTGCGTTGTCACATCTCGAGACATCTTTCACTTGATTTGTTGTTTACTAACGGACGCCATATGTCAAATATATAATATACAGTCAGCCATAGCCTATCTATCCATGTTGTTCAATAAAAAGTAGGCTACGGAATAATATTTACGGGTAAAATAAAGAGTTAAGCTGCTTTTGGTGCCACAGAATCTTCAAGTGACTTTCCACAATCGTTAAGTGGCTCACGGGGGTCTTAAAACCGTCTGCCAAAAGACTTGTTTATGATGCATCCACACATGTCTGAAGGTCCCCGCGCAAAACTGACGTCATCGCAGCACTTCCGCTGCACATTTATTGTACTGTATATTTTTTTTACTTTTTTTGTTTGTTTGTTTTATTTGTCTTAATGTTGTTTATTTATATTAAAAAACAAAAACACTATCCCTCCAACGCTGGCTTTCAAATGTAGCCTATTAGCATTATGACCCTACACTGTGAAATCACCCGCTGCGAGTTCTCAGATAAATTTAGCAAATTTAAGTAGCCTATAAAATGTTTGTAATTTACCCTTTTCATATTGAATTTAAACCTCCAAACACTCAAGTTTGATTATGTTACTTTTGTTAAATACATTCTCATTGTGTGAGAACACTTCATAAAAGTCTTCATCTTCAGCCTACTAAAATCTAAACTTTTTTGTATAGAGGGCACACCACTTTTGCCTAATAAATGTAACACTGTTAAGATGAGTAATATGGTGCTCTATCGTTGTTGTCTGAATTATGTTTTCACAAATGCATATGCATTACAACAATTTTTTGAAATAGCCTACCTTTCTACCTTGCTAGAAATTGCTTTTCCCAGAGTTTGATCTGTGTGAGACCACATTCAGTCTGATATAAGTCCATAAGATGTTATATTGTGTGGCACCACAAGGCTGTGCCGTTCTCCTGTTTAATTCATCCAGCCAGCATTTCTGCATTACCATGATGATTTGGTTGCTGTGTACTACAAGTCTGAGAATAAAACCCACACAGGAATACAAAAATATGCCATGAAACTTTATTCATACAGATCCCACACTAATTTCAACTGATCCAAATGAACCCTGTGTCACTTCCAAAACTCCACATCATTAGCAAACACATGCACAGTTTGTGACACAGGCTTTTATAATGAGAAGCCTCGTGACTGAGCTCTAATTAGAGCCTCTGCAAACACATACACATTTTTTTTTTCAGAGTACTTTAGCAACTTCCCACCTTCACCATGTGTGCATTTCTAGTAGCCTTTATGTGATTGATTGCCTGCAACCATCTCTGTCATATCCACCTGCATCACTCATCATCCAATCATAAAGCAACAGGTTTCATTGATACCCAATGGGCACAAAGAGTTTAAGATTGCTTGATTGACGTTTTTTAAGACTTAAATATTGAACATAAATACTAAATAAAATATGTCAGTAATGCACATCCAGAGGTTAATCCACATAAAAATGTAGTCCCTCAAAAGGACTAAAATTTTAAGTGTATTGTTGCAAAGAGTTTTAATTATTTCTGACAAACTGATGCATTTCTCCATGATTCATGACAATCATTTAAAAAAAATACATTTTCAGTTGATTATGAAGAAAAGGTGAGCATGAAGCAGTCCAACTCTTGTGTAGTTTCATTTAAACTTTATTGACATATAGCAATGCAAAACAAAACTCTATACATCAAACTTCAATGAGCATAAAAACAAAACTCAACTTTCATTGGTTAAACAGAAAAAACAAAAACAAACAAAACAAGCTTTATTTTCAGATTTCTACGTTTAATGATCGTGTTCCTCTGAGATGCATGATGGACATTCAAGTACATCTTCTGATAGATCCATCAATACAGATGACCCACAGCCTCCCCACATCGTAGGTCACATGTCTGTGGCCAAAGGGACAGGCGGCAATCTTCTGCCATGATGTGCCAGCGGGATTTGATGGAGAGACCCCGAGTCTAAAACAGATAAGAATGAGAGGTTTCTAATAACAAAAAATTATTATTAAATTTTACTGTTGTTCAGTTTTAGAAGGTTTCTTAAAACACGCTTTCAGTGCTATTTTCAGCTCACCTTTGCAACAAAGACCCCTGAGAGTCGACACCATAGACGCTGCCATCAGTTGCTACTTCGACCATTGACAAAGATCCATTAACAATCTCCGAAAAAGCTGACCCACCACAGGAAGAACCCGTCACATTCTGAACAACACAAGATGCAAACAACTCACTTGTCTGATACTGTGTACTTAGGATTTTTCTTTTTGTTCAAGCCTTTCCACTCTGAATTTTACTCTTACCCTTTTGAGGAAGACATTATCTGTGAAGTTCACCCCCCAACAGCTGTACGGGCCACAGCTGTAGTACTTCAGCCTTCCTCCTGTGAGTGGTGTCCAAGCAGCATTTGCAGGTGGCCCATTGCTGTTAGTATCCTTGTTAATGCAGAAGACGTCGTCTATTGGATTAACACCTGCAACAATCTCACTTCCAGCATCAACCTGCTTTAAACCTCCTGATATTCCTTAAAATAAAGAGATAAAAGGGAAAAGTCAGACAAAATGTGGACAGATAAGATAATCTGCATTCAGCATTTTGAGGCTAATTTTTTTTTCTTTTCTTCTTCTTCTTTTTTTTTCACCTGGAATCGGCCTGAAGATTCCGCTCTGAAACTTGAAGACGATGTTTGTTGGACTCACTCCGAACTGTCCAGCCGGTCCAATAGTAATGTGCTTCAGTGATGCATTTATTTTTGTAAATCTGTTTCCCAAAAATAGGAAAACTTCACTGTCATTGTTGACTCCACCCACTGAGCCTAATCCAGCATCAATCTGCTTCAGGGTACCAGGAATCACTTCACACTCTAAAGCTATGGAAATATTTGGGTTGGATTCATTTGAATTATTCTGCAATTGTTAGTATCATGATATGATTCTGAATCCCCAAACACACATTCATCGTTTACCTCGAGTATAAAGAATCTGGCAGCTGAAGAGTAGCAGGATGCACTGACAAGCTTTCATTGTGCTGCAACACAGAGTATTTGTCTCGTCATATACATAAACAGAAATCAAATGTCCATGATGTTAAGTCTTCTTAAATTCTACACAACATAAACGAACAAATAAACCAGCATAATTATTTTGTTTGAAACAAAACCAACCTTTTCTTGATCTTAGACTTGTCAGCTGGTTTCAGCAGTCCTCTTCTCACAACCACAATGTATGGAGATGTTGGTGAATGACTGCTAGGTTTGTTTTTATAGCTGTAGTTTGTTTCCTGATCAGGGAAGGGAAACCCCTGCTGTACAGAATTATGCAGTGGATCAAGATCTTCTGCTGGGCGGAGAAGAATTTGGGCAGAACTCTTATGTCACTGGTTCTTATGAACTTAGAATGTTCATTGACTGAATAGTTTTTGTCTCCACACATGCACACATTTGTCCTCGTGCCACTGTCACATTGATGCAATTGGAATTTTTTATGTGTTTGGTAAGAACATGTGATGCTTAAAACCTGGTACAAGGTTGTTTATTATAAATTGAATGTAAACCTCAATTAAAACCCAACAAGAAAATAAAAACCTCGCCTTCTGCGGTAAAGTCATTCTGAAGTAATGTAATGCAATTTAACAAGGATTGCAATGTAATTACATAACTGAATTCATAAAGCATCAGAAAAGGTTTCAGTTTTGCAGTGTATGGTGTTGCATTGTCATGACAACGAAGTTATAAATTTTATTAAAACATGTAGAGCAGGAGCGCTTCCCGGATTCACTTATCCTAGTAGAGGTGCTCTTTGGAAAGGGTAGAGTAGATTTTATATCAAAGAAAAACTCCAAGGCACTCTCCTGGAATGTTAAAAATGCCTTTATTTTATGGCATAGTCAAAAAAGACTTTTAAAATGACTCCAACGCGTTTCAGCACACTGGCCTTCGTCAGGGAATCAAACTGATTTGATTCCCTGACGAAGGCCAGTGTGCTGAAATGCGTTGGAGTCATTTTAAAAGTCTTTTTTGACTATGCCATAAAATAAAGGCATTTTTAACATTCCAGGAGAGTGCCTTGGAGTTTTTCTTTGTTATAAATGTTATTATAACATTACACTTTACAATATTTAATTGGTTAACATTACTTCAGTTAACATGAACTAAGAATGAACAATACTTCTACAGCATTTATTAATATTTCTTAATCTTAAAACATTTACTAATGCATTATTAAAATCAAAAGTTAGATTTGATAACATTAGTTAATGCACTGTAAACTAACATGAACAAACAATGAACAATTGTATTTTTACTAACTAATTTTAACAAAGATAAACAAATACTGTAACAAATGTATTTCTCATTGTTAGTTCATGTTAGTTAATACATTAACTAATGTTAACAAATGAGACCTTATTGTAAAGTGTTAAAGTAAACATTCAAGTAAAAAATGTTCACACTAAAATCTTGTTAACACCTATTGCTTACATCTTGTGGCTGTACTATTAAAATAAATGTTTACGGCTTGGCCCTTTTTTATTTTCATTGTAAATCCCTAATGATAACCCATGTTTTTGCTTTATTTTTTTATTTCTATTTAAAGAAAAATAGAGACAAGTAGGACAAGGAGGATCTCAACCACCCAGCATCCACACCTGACTCAGCTCATGACCCAGAGCCCATCCAGTCGCACGCCACTCCCATCACGGACTATGAGCCAAAGCCCACCGCAGACCCAGATTGTGAGCCCAAATTTATCAGGGAGTCTGACCATAGCAAGAGCTGGCAACAACTTCCATCCCAGAGGGTGTTTTAGTTGAGTTTGAGGAAAGGATAGGAGCCCCTTCCACACCCCCGTCACATATGAGATGGGTCCCCTATAAATGTTTATTGAATGATCAGGATAATGCAATGTTTCAAGACCTACAGTCCCCGCTGATCTCATCCAGTTTCTGGTCTCCTTCGTCACCACGGGTCCTGCTCAGCTGCAAGTCTCCTTCATCGCCACTTGTCCCACCCAGCACCAAGTCTGTTTCATTGACCAAGTCTCCTTCATTGCTAATGGCCCTGCCTAGCCTCCCACTCCCTCCTTCTTTATCGACTCCAGACAGATCCTCGGCCCGTCTCCGGATCCTCTGGCTCCACCTTGGACCTCCGAGCCCATTATTCCATCTCGGCCCGTCGACTGGTCAGCTCCACCATGGTTCCGTGCCATCCTGCCATCCTTCCGGCTCCACCGGGCTCCCTTGTCCCTTCGCCTCCGCCTTGGTCATTCGCGACTCTGCCTCTGCCGCGAACATCCGGGCCTTTGGCTGAGCCTCATCCCTCCACTCATTCGGTTTCATCAGGGTTCTCCTTTCCTCTGCCTCCCCTTCAGTCCTCACTTCACCAGCAACATGATCATTTTAAGTTAAATGTATGAATTAGCTTACTAAAATATTTCAAGTTAAGAGAAATAAAAATGTATTAGTACAAAATAAAAATCTGCCAGTTCTTCTTGCTTAAACTGAATTTCTTAACTTACACTTTATGTAACTGATTACCTCAGATTTAAGAAAGTGAAAGCATACAAAAGTGAAAGTAATTATTTCATTACATAACTATTATGAAAAATGAAACAGGTTAAGAAGATTCTTAAGAAACAATTACAGAGAAAAACATTTCCTTATGTTTTTAAATAACACTAACAATGATTCTGATATGCTCTTTTCAGCTTTGATTTTTCCAGTACACACTCTCTCTCTCTCTCTCTCTCTCTCTCTCTCTCTCTCTCTCTCTCTCTCTCTCTCTCTCTCTCTGTGTGTGTGTGTGTGTGTGTGTGTGTGTGTGTGTGTGTGTGTGTGTGTGTTTTAAGGAAATCAATTATTTTATTCAGCAGGCATTAAACTGATCAAAAGTGACACTTTTACATTGTAATATGCATAGTTTCAAGAAAAATATTAAGCACCACAAATGTTTTCAAAATTCATAATAAGAAAAATCAGCATATCAGAATGATTTCAGAAGGATCATGTGAAGACTGGAGTAATGGCTGCTGGAAAAAAAAAAATCAGTCTTTCCATCACAAGAATAAATTACATTTCACCAAATTAAAATAGAAAAAGTACTTTTAAATTGTAATATTTCACTTTACTGCTGATTTACTTTTTTTAAATCAAATTTTATACCACATTTTCCCCCCATTTCTCTCATCTTATGGTTTGCTATTTCATATAAGATTGAATCAGTGACGCATAAAAAAATATATGTCAACTTTTATTGTTCTTTAGTTCTAATCGGTTTTTAGATATTTACTGTATCCAAGTTACTTAAGAATATGATTTTTAATGTACATTCATTCATGTATAGCATTTGCGCACCACAGATTAAAGATATGTTTTCCATAATCAATGTTTTGCAACATGTCAGCAAAATAAACAGCGGGAGAATCGTCAGCTTCCAAACTTCCAACAAACTGTTCTAAAGTGTCTGCCACCTCAACAGCCATTGCCTGGCTCACTCTACACAAAACAATATGAAAACGTGCAGCATGTGAATTAAATACGTGAAAGAAATAAGAAAGAAATGAAATTACACAACTAAATACATAATCATAAAGCCATGGGCATTGCTTCTTTAACACCCAAACAAGTTCAGTGGCATTTTTGTGTCAAGTGGCTCTTCTAAAATCATGTGTACATGCACTGTACATAAACAAAAAGTATCTGTCAACAGTTTTATCAAGATTGATCACCTGGACCAAACCCTTATCTGTAAAGGGTTTGTATGATGACAGAACTGCTTATCTGTTGTTACTTCACAGATGAAAGCATGGTTGAAAGCATTGATGGTTTCATTATCATACGGTGAATGAATGGCAAGGTGGCAGAATTGATGGGTATAGTCCAAGAGATTGAGGCCTCTCCTGGCCAACGTAGCAAACTCTGCTGCTAAGTTCATTTTAACAGTCAGTTGTTCTTTCACGTAATGAAAGTCCCAAAGATGAAGACTAAGTTCCAATATGAAGATATTTAATGAGAACATCAAGACAGCGTAGTCCTACATGGGTAACAGGGTGTACCAAACACAAACAGCAACCAACAAAGAACTGAGAAACCAAAGGAACTTAAGTACTAATGCAAACATAATAATTGACGATGTACAGCTGAACTGAAATAACTAATCATATCTAGCCATAGCAACTAAAGAGTGTCAGGAAAACTAAACAAAGGAAAACAGGAACCAATGAATACAAACTAAAAGTCCATGAAAACACAGTACCGTGACACATACAGGTATAAGTTCCTTTTTGCTTGATTATTAAATTTCTTAATTAAAGTTTATACATGCTAGTTTCCATGACAGAGTTCAAGATCAATCTTTTCATCTTACTACTGGAGCTCACTGTTTGCTAAGTTTCAAATGGTTATTAAACAGCAAGCACAAACTATGCAAAAGCGGCAGCCCTTCCGGTGCATAGTGTCCGAATTCCCTCACTCGTTTTCATTCACTCCTTCAAGTGGACTATATTAGTGGAGCAATGTAGGGAATCGTGAATGAGGGTTCAGGGGGGCGATTTCGAACACAGCCTGTGTTTTCTTTTTGTTTCTTTGGTTAGTTCTTGTACAGCCTGTGCCAATGCAACTGGATTGAGGGAAAGTGAAATGAAGTACTTGGTGACGGGCCAGCAGACTGTCTAAAAAAAAGAATGTGAAAGAATTTGAAAAGAATGTGAAAGGATGCAGGTAATTAGTTCATTACATAAGTATTGTTCAAGAAACTGGTTATTTCCATTTTGTTCACGTTGTTTCCTTGTTTTTAAATAACACTAAACCCGCTTCTGATCTGGTCTGTTTTTACTCACCTGTTCATTACACAACTGCCCACACATGGCTGTGTCATGTGTCTCTGTCTCTCTCTCAATTATTATTTTATTCAGCAAGCATTAAATTGATTAAAAGTGACACTTTTACATTGCAGCATGCATCATGGTTTCAACAAAAATATTAAGAACCACAAGTGTTTTCAAAATTCATAATAAGAAATGTTTCCTGAGCACAAAATCAACTTATCAGAATGATTTCTGAAGGATCATGTGAAGACTGGAGTAGTGGATGCTGAAAAATCAGCCTTTCCATCACAAGAATAAATTACATTTTAACAAATTAAAATAGGAACACTTTTAAATTGTAATAATATTTCACTTTATTGCTATTTTTTTTACTTTTTTTTGATCAAATAAATCCAGCCATGAGAGACTTCTTTCAAAAACATTTTAAAATCTTGACTAAATAAAACCTTTGAATAGTGTAAAATATTTTTCCCCCCTTTACTCTCATCTTATAGTTTGCTATTTCATATAAGATTGAATCAGTGACACATAAAAAAAATGGTATTGTTCTTTTTTTTTCTAATGGTTTTTAGATATTAGATACTGTAAAACATCCAAGTTACATAAGAATATGATTTTTAATGTTGTATTGTAATTTATGTATAGCGTTTGTGCACCACACAGATTAAAGATTTGTTTTCCAAACTCAATGTTTTGCAACATGATAATTTTGAGTGAGATCTGTTTTTTACAGTACAAAACCTTGTTGTGTAATCGGTCAGTAATCGAATAATTTCTTATTTAATCTTTTTAACATTAAATATTATTTTGTCCATATCGGATGGCTTCATTAATAAAATAAGTTTTCAGTGCTTTGACTATTTTTGAGCTTAACTTTATAAGGCTCCAACATACTGCCATCAGTAGCTTCCAGACTTACAGCAAACTGTTCAAAAGTGTACACTACACGAAACAATATGAAAACGTGCAGCATGTGAACACGTGAAACAAATAAAGTGAAATTACACAACTAAATACATAACAGTCAAGCCATGTCCCTTACTCATCTAAAAGACTCTTAAAAATGACACCAAACAAGCTCAGTGGAATTTTTGTCGAGTGGTTCTTCTAAAATCATGTTTACACATGTTTACAGGCATACAACACACATAACATACACACAGATAAAGCTGTAACACCTGGGCTTAATGCAATAACGGACTATGTGCAATAATGACTCACTTTTTTGGGGTTCTGGGGCTATCATGAGGCATTTACAATGGAAGTGAATGGGGCCAATCCCTAAATATTTTAATAGTACAGCCACAAGATGTAAACAATGTGTGTTAACATGATTTTATTGTGGAAAAATCACTTACTAACCTTTTCTGTGTAGTTATATCCACATTTTCAACTTGATTTATTTAATTGCTTTTATACAATTATAAGTTTCATATTTCTGCTTTAAATACCCCCCAAAAAATCAATTGTAAGTGCATCATCTTAGTGATGGTTCACTTATTATTATTATAAATTCACTTATGTAATTTCCTTTAAATTCTTTAAAATGTTATTACACTACTTCAGAGTGACTTTACCGCAGAAGGCAAGGTTTTCGTGTCATTGTTAGGTTTCAAGTGAGCTTTACGTTCCTTTTTATATTAAACAACCTCATACCATGTAATATTAAGCATAATATGTTCTTACCAAACACATAAAAAATTCCAATTGCATCATAGGAATATGACAATGGCATGAGGGCAAATGTACACGTGTGGAGACAAAAACTATTCAGTCAATGAACATTCTAAGTTCATAAGAACCAGTGACATAAGAGTTCTGCCCAAATTCTTCTCCGCCCAGCAGAAGATCTTGATCCACTGCATAATTCTGTACAGCAGGAGTTTCCCTTCCCTGATCAGGAAACAAACTACAGCTATAAAAACAAACCTAGCAGTCATTCACCAACATCTCCATACATTGTGGTTGTGAGAAGAGGACTGCTGAAACCAGCTGACAAGTCTAAGATCAAGAAAAGGTTGGTTTAGTTTCAAACAAAATAATTATGCTGGTTTATTTGTTTGTTTATGTTGTGTAGAATTTAAGAAGACTTAACATCATGGACATTTGATTTCTGTTTATGTATATGACGAGACAAATACTCTGTGTTGCAGCACAATGAAAGCTTGTCAGTGCATCCTGCTACTCTTCAGCTGCCAGATTCTTTATACTCGAGGTAAACGATGAATGTGTGTTTGGGGATTCAGAATCATATCATGATACTAACAATTGCAGAATAATTCAAATGAATCCAACCCAAATATTTCCATAGCTTTAGAGTGTGAAGTGATTCCTGGTACCCTGAAGCAGATTGATGCTGGCTTAGGCTTAGTGGGTGGAGTCAACAATGACAATGAAGCTTTCCTATTTTTGGGAAACAGTTTTACAAGAATAAATGCATCACTGAAGCACATTACTGTTGGACCAGCTGGACAGTTAGGAGTGAGTCCAACAAACATCGTCTTCAAGTTTCTGAGCGGAGACTTCAGGCAGATTCAAGGTTAATAAATAAATAAATAAATAATAATGAAAATTAAGCAGATGCTGAATGCAGGTTTTCTTATCTGTCCATATTTTGTCTGACTTCTCCCTTCAATCTCTTTATTTTTACTGTCAGGAGGTTTAAAGCAGGTTGATGCTGGAAGTGAGATTGTTGCAGGTGTTACTCCAATAGACGACGTCTTCTGCTTTAATAAGGATGTCAACAGCAATGGGCCATCTGGAATTATTCCTTGGACACAAATCACAGGAAGGCTGAAGTACTACAGCTGTGGCCCGTACAGCTGTTGGGGGGTGAACGCTCAAGAGAACGTGCTCCTCAAAAGGGTAAGAGTGGAAGAGTTTGAACAAAAAGGAAAAGCCTGAGGAGTAATCAGTTTTAGTCAAGTGAGTTTTTTGTATCTTGTTTTGTTTCTCAGAATGTGACGGGTTCTGCCTGTGGTGGGTCAGCTTTTTGGGATGTTGTTAATGGAACTCTGTCTATGGTCGAAGTTGCAACTGACGGCAGCGTCTATGGTGTTAACTATCAGGGGTCTTTGATGCAAAGGTGAGCTGAAAATAGCACTGAAAGCTTGTTTTGTTTAATAAAACTGTTAAATATGAGCAAAGGTAAAATTCAAGAATGATTTTCATTTATTAGAAACCATTATCTTATCACTTATCTTTTATAGAGTCGGAGTCTCTCCATCAAATCCCGCTGGCACAGTATGGCAAATGATTGATGTCTGTCCCAACAACCACAAACATGTGACCTACGATTTGGGGAGGCTGTGGGTCATCTGTGGCGATGGATCCATCAGAAGATGTACTTGAATGTCCATCATGCATCTCAGAGGACCCCAATGATCATTAAGTAGACATCTGAAAATAAAGCTTGTTTTTACTTTCTTTTCTTTGTTTCTTTTCTTTGTTGTTTAGCCAATGAAAGTTGTGTTTTGTTTTATGTTTATTAAAGTTTGAAATATAAAGTTTTGTTTTGCAATGTCATATTGTGTCAATAAAGGTTCAATGAAATTGTACAAAAAAAAATTTTTTATACATTTTTCTTTATAGCCTAATCAATTGATCACTGGGAAATTTTTTTTATAATTTTGAAATAAGTGACGTGTCATGGAGCAATGTATTAAATTCATCCTTCAGCTTGTCAGAAAGAACTGAAAATTGTTGGCAACAATGGTAACCTTGAAATGTTGTCTGATCTAAGTTGATAGAGTTTTCATTTTGTGTAGGGACCACTTTTCTTGATACACATTACTGACATGCTTTGTTCAGAATTTATGTTTAGATTTAAGCTTTGAAAAACTGAAACCAGGCCATTTTTGTATACATTGGATATGAATGAAACAATGTGCTGTATGATTTGATGATGAGTGATGCAGCTGGAGATGACAGAGATGGTTGCCAGGCAATCAATCATATTTCCATTTTAGAGATGATAGAAAGTTGCAAATTACTTGAAGAAACTGCTTTAATCAGAGCTCAGTACTGAGACAGCTCATTATAACACCTGTGTCACAAACTATTCGCTTATGCTGTGTAGTGTTGAAAAGGACATGTGTTGAGTTTATGTGAATCAGTTGACAGTAAATTAGCATGGGATCCAGGTTTTTGCTTTTTTCACCCCCTTTTTAAGAAAAAGAGACTAAAGCATCAAATCTTTTCTTTTTTTCTTTTTTGTAGTTCTGGTAGTAATCTAGCCTGGAAATCCAGACCCAAATCTGAAAGATTAATGGTCTGGCGTCGACTAATGAAAATCGGCCAGCTCAAGGGGCGGCACCAAACATGCATTTGAAAATCTCACTGCACGCAATTGGATAACACTACGACCAATCACAATAAACTCCATATGCTTAGCTACCAGCGGAGCTAACTGGTAGATTAGACTCTTGCCGTATCCGGTTGGCAAAACAGTAAAAATGTCCTTCTTGCAAAGGAACGATTCGAGCGCCGTCTTCTGTTCCTCTTTTAGATAAAAAGCCAAGTCTAACTGGTTCACTGTAGCGGCCAAAGCCGTTTCAAACAACTGGTTTTCATCCATAGCCATCTTGCAATGTTTACTAATTACTTCGACGTCACAGCGCTGTCGTCACCTGTTTAGCTCGCCTCTGGCCCACCTATATCAGATTACCCGATGTGATTGGTGTAGCTCGGATACAAGGGCATATTTAATGAGCATCATTACTCGACGCCAGAGTAACTCGCAGAGCAAATTCAATTTGTGCTCTCACGAGAACTCTGGATTTCCAGGGTAGTAGTAATCAACATTATGGAAGAAATGCTGTTGAGCTTAACTTAACCCAAAATTCTCCTTTAAACATCAAATATTGTGGTAGCAGTTCTTGTACAGTCTGTGACTGGATTGAATGAAAATTAAACGAATACAGTAAGGCTGCGTCTCATTTCTCTGTCTTACCCCTTACTCTTACCCCTTCCCCTCGGTTTTGCGCGTTCATGTGAGGGGAAGTGGTGTCCCAATTCTCATTTTGATTAAGGGCTAGGGCCAAGGCGTAGGGCTACATAGCCCTTGAAACGAAGTCTGCGGAGGACCACACTTGAAATAGAGGGGTAGGAATTTCTCCGAAGTGAGTCGCACAAATGTATGTATTTTCAGCAGTTTAATGACACTCGTGTTTTATGATACCTTTAATAAAACTTTCAAGCGGTTTTAATTGTAATGTTTTTGTTTTGAATCACTAGTTAACCGCTAGCTAGCAGCTATGCGCTATTTGCCGTTTGCTAATGTTTTGCTTATGGTGTCGTCGGCACCGCCGTTAAATACAATGAAACAATGTCTTTGACTGATGGCACACAAGCGTGCAAAGATAAAGAGAGACCAGGCAATCGATATCACAACCCGAGACGACGGCATCTTCGTTTGTTTATGTCAACGCGTATCGCCTCTGTTGACGTAGCAGCCAGCTAGCGGAAAGGGAAGATGACGCAAACGGTAATCGAGTGGTGTCTCATTTCTTAGAGAAACGTTCTTCCCCCTACCCCCCTTCACTGGGTATCGAAGGGCAAGGGGAAGACGCAGACAAAGGGGTAGGGGTAGGGGAAGGGGTAAGACAGAGAAATGAGATTGGCCCTAAGTACTTGATGACTGCAGACTGTCTAAAAGAACATTACAATTATTTTTTATTATTACATAATTTGTACATAAATTTCATCAGCCCAGGTAGGGACTGCCCAGTGTATGAGCGTTACTGGCCTCTAATCAACCGAAACCCCCCTGGAAGGCCTAAAAGTCAAGTAAAGCCAAGCACCCTCAGGCCAGGAATCAGAGAGTGGGGGCTTTATCAGAAAAGCCCAATCACATCCCAGAGGCCCAAAGAGAAGCAATCCATGAAGAAGTAAGGAAGATGTTAGACTTGAACATTACTGAGTTGTTTGGATGCCTCCGAAACGGGCATAGGAGCAGACCTCTCACAACTGAGAAATGAAGAACATCCTATTCCTTTCATCAGCCGTAAGTTACTCAAACACGAACATAATTATTCTATGGTGGAGAAAGATTTTTTGACCATTAGGTGGGCCCTGAAAAAAACAGAGATATTACCTACTGGGGAGAGAATTCTATTACAATGGAGGTCACTATAAATCTGGGAACTTTGCTTCACTCAGGGTTGAATGATTCTGGATGCAGACACCCCCAGGACGAGGTGCAGAAGCACAGGGAGACCTAGAGTGAGACCTTTGCCTTTCTTTTGTTCTGTTTTCGCCTTCAAGGTGGCCTAGTGTTCAAGCAGATGGGTGGAACACCCACAACGGGAAGAATCTAAATTCTAGTTTAGATTCCTTTTGGTCATCTATGTTCTTGTATAAATAAAAGACAGTTTCTCTTAACCCTGCTCCCACCTCTTTGTGGTTGTGTTTTATGGCTGCCTAAGTCTCTCTTGGCTTTGGGGCTTTGTCACAAAGTATACAAATAATAAGCAGATTCTTTTAAAATAAGAATTACAGAGAAAATGTTTTCTTGTGTTTTTAAATTACACCAAACAAGCCTCTGTTCTGTTCTGTTCAGGTTTGATTTTCCAGTACTCACCTGTTCCACAAACTATATTCAACACCTGCCCACTTTGGCAGAATTTTAGTGTGTGTCGACCTGCTCCTGATCTTTCTTGACTCAGTTTAGGTCCTCACAATATTTCATTTTGTGTTAATGTCACACAAAGCTGTGTCTGTATTCTCCTCAATAACATCATAAAAGAAAGCAGAAAAAAAATTGTCAGGATTATAATAAATTTTAATAACTTTTATTTTATTCATGTTTATTTGCCAAGGGACGTTATAAGACCATAAGTATGGAAGCTTGTTTCTGCCACAGAATTAAAAAAATAAAAAAGGTATTGCAACTTTTTTTTCCTTCACAATTGCGAGTTTACAACTTTTCTTTCTCAGAATTCATGATATAAACTCACAATTGTGAGTTATAATGTCAGAATTGTGAGATATAAACTCGCAATTCTGACAGTTTTTCTCAGACATTATTACTCGCAATTGTGAGTTTATATTATTTAATATACAGTGTTTGTAGGAGCATTCAAACGAAAGTGAAAAACTGAATCCCTTCCACCGGTTCGTTAGCAAAGGGAACATGTAATGGTCACTTCAAGGAAGTAATTTAATTATGTATGGCTACGTTCTGCCCTCCGAAGTGAGTAGGGCATAGGGATGCTCACTTCCGATTGGAATTTAAGTCAGAATTGTGTGATAGAAACTCGCAATTGAAGAAAAAAGTCAGAATTGCAAGTTTATGTCACGCAATTCTGACTTTATAACTCGCAATTGCGAGTTTATATCTTACAATTCTGACTGATTACAATTCTAACTCTGTTCATCAGATCAGCCAAAAAGACAGACACTAAAAGCCGTGAAATAGCAGAAAGCAGGAGACGAAGTATTGCTAAAAAAAAAAAAGAGCAGTTTATTAAATAATCTTTGCGTAGGCCTATATGTTTCAATGCTCAGTAGGACTCTGAACTTCATTCCTACTTCGCCTACCCAGCACAAGTTCAACAAGTGTTATTTTACCAATACAAAAGCAACTAGAATTACAGGAAGTGACAAATATTTTTGTTAGAAAATCACAAAATCATAAGATTAAACAACAGTAACAACCACTACAAGAGCAAGTAAAATAAGTAAAATAAACAGCAATATAATAAAAATGATTACATTGTTAAATGACACATAATAATGATAATATGATTAAATGGAATAATTAAAAGATTATACAGTATGATTATAAATGAATAAATGAGCAAAAACAAAGAAAATAAAACAAAATGTATGGTTGCTACACACTCACACGTTGCTATTAAAGGGATAGTTCACCCAAAAATGAAAATTCTGTCATTAATTGCTCATCTTCATGTCGTCCCAAACCCGTCAGAATTTCATCCTTGTAACACAAATGAAGATCTTTTTAATGAAATCTGAGAAATTTCTGTCCCTCCTTTAACAGCCTATGCAACTACCACTTTCAAGCTCCAGAAAGGTAAGACATCATAAAACAACATGAAGGTGAGTAATTAAAGACACAATATTCATTATTGGGTGAACTATCCCTTTAAGAACCCTAAGATCCTATTATGCATTTGTGGACATTAGAGAAGAATTTGAAGCTTTAATTGGCAATGTTGTAAACACAACAAAGAAAGTCAAAAGGCTTAGGAAATGTACAACGATTGACAATCTATACCAGTGGTTCTCAACCTCTCCTGCAGGGATCCCTGACAGGCCATGTTTCTGTTTTAACCCTGAAATGGCACACCTGATTCAATTAATGAGTAGTTACTAGAGTAGGAAGAGTAGGAATTAGTCAATTAATCAATTAGTCAACTACTCATTAAGCCTTTAATTAATTGAATCAGGTGTGCCATTTCAGGGTTAAAACAGAAACATGGCCTGTCAGGGGGTCCCCGCAGGAGAGGTTGAGAACCACTGATCTATACAAATATATATGAAAACAAATAAAGAAATTCATAGATCCTTTGTTTTCTTTATTTTGTGTAAGTCCACTTTCTTGTGGGAATGTAAAATGAATGTAAATAATTTTTAAAAAGTCATACGTATAAGTTTTCAAATATGTTCAATCTGAGATTTCAAAATCAATTCCTTCCTGGCCCACATCAGTGTTATGTGTAGCCTCAAAAGGGCTGAATGAAAATCTAAGACCGATTATGTTACTCATTAATTCAGAAGTGCCTCTTATCCGGACTATTAACTTGCTGCCTCGAAAGCAGAATCATACAGTAGATATAATATGATAGAATGAATCACATTCCTATTTCCATGGCAACTCCAAGGCACTTCAAATAATACCATGGTTTAACCATTTAAAAATATAAAATAACTAGCCTGGGAAAACTAGTTCATTCAAGCCCAAAGAGCTCATTGAAGCCCATTTCTAATCCGTCGAAATCGCGGCACCAATCAGAAACGTTGGGGCGGGCTTTACACAATGACGATAGCTCTGACTGGTTTTAGATCCATCCAATTGCGCCCAGAGGCATTTGAGCAACGTCCGTTCAACTTTTAAATGCATTATTATATTCAAATTGCAAACACATGAGGACAGTCTCCAGGAAAGACCCACTGGCAGATGAACGTGCTACTACATTTCTCTCCGAAACGGTAGGAAATTAAATTAGATTTAATAGAGGATTTTAACTGTGACAAGATGATTGACAGGGCAGTTTACATGACAGGATGCACGCGACAGATCCGTCCGATAAAGATGACGAAGTAGTATGTCCCAAAGCTTGCCTACTTTTTTGCTACACATTCAAAAGTAAATACCTTTTCTTCACAAAAAGAGTACATACTTTTATGGCATAGTGTAACTTAGGCGAATTGGGACGCAGCATATGGCTTTACACGATGACGATCGTTCTGATTGGTTTTAAGTCTATCCAATTGCGCCCAGAGGCATTTGAGCGACGTCCGTTGGTGACACCCCTTTGGAAATGAGTTATTAATGAAGCTTTGCCAGACCATAACTCAGTTACTACTGAGCATGGTCTGGTTTTAACCAGGCTATAAAATAACAGAAAAATTGGGGAGAATATTTACTGAATACAATAAATGAAAAAGCTGTATAAGAACTACTCGTACAATTTTTACAGTGCTCTTTTTATCTTTGTGCCCCTCCTGAAGTCAATCTACACTCCACTGTCTTTAACAGTCATCCGTTCGCTTTTTGGATTTTAACCACATTTTGCAACCCATCAGCAACATCTAAAGTTGTGTCAAATGTTAGAAATAATGAGGCTTGATGTTAAAAATATATATTGAAATATATATATATCAGAAATATTTAGGAGAAAACAAATGGCAAAATCTCCAGTTCTCTATGGGTTACGACGTTTAACCACTGCGTAAAGCTGAGCGGAGTCTGCAAATGGCTCTTTCTCGGATTCCTTTGACTCGGTTTGTTTAGTGACCATATCTGCTCCCACAATCACCTGAGCCTCTATTGCTCTTGAAGACTCAACTATTGAGCTCTCTGCATTTGCCATTCCTACAGAACAATGTTGGACCAAAGTGTAGTCAGAATGAAGTGAGGAGGCACTCCCGAACTCTCGTGACTCAGGTGTTAAGTCAATGGAGGAGTAAATGAAGGATTCTGGATTTTCTGTGGCAGTTCCAGCAGAAGACATCACGACATCATTGGCATAAACAGACTCTGCTTCATTTTCATGTGGAACGTCCTAAAACATTGACAGGGTTGAATCAGCTCTACTGTGTCTGTGTAAATTGTTCAGCAGTTTGTGTACTTTATTAGGTTGGTAATAAGTTTACGTTTGTTTACAACGTCAGGTTTTTTTGTAGTGAATAAATCCTTTATGTGATTTTTTTGTGTCATTTGTAACTCACGTCACTGGTCGAAATGTTTCTTGTACCATCTTCTCTTCTAGTCTGCTGAAGTTTCATACCCTTTTTTCTGAAAAGAATGTGTTCATGTTTATAATATCAGTTATATAATAGCATCACAGATAGCAAAACCATAAGCCAGACAGGATTGGCTTTTATAATAAAATCATCTAATGCAGTGACCCCCAAAAAGTATTCAGTACCTTTGTCGCACTTAAAAATGTCTGAATGTCCATTATGTTGCCGGTACAAAACGACAAAGCAAGTGGCATCTTCAAACAAATGATGTAAGAGCTTTTCTCAAAACTAACTTCTCTAAGTCAGCCTGGGTCAAAGTGTTTTTTAGTGGATAAGTGAAGTAACCATTGTGTAATATGTTCATCATATTAGTAAATTTAATAAGTATAGTGTCAAAATATTTTTTGTGTTTATTGTGAATTGTATATCTTTTTAATCATTTAAAATTTAAATGTTAATTTTGCTAATGTTTGTGAAATGTTTTACTTTTACTATTTTATTTTTAACAAATGCCTCTCGGTTTGATATTTTGTTATATAATGCAAAAACATTCATACTTTTTTTTTGCCTAGATATATTAATTTCTTCAAACATACATTATGTAAAAATGCACTTCATACATATTTGAATACATCACTTCTATGATGAACATGTTTGTAATTTCTAAATTAAAATACATATTTTTGAGGAACAGAAAGTGCCCAAAATGAGAGGCAAATCTCCTCATTAATAATTAAAAAAGTTTTTACTTAAAAAAAAAGAAAAAGGCTTACAATTAAGTTCTAAACTTACCTATTCCTGTAAGTAAACAAGGTATTATTTTTTACTTGATGGTCACATTACATTTTTGGAGTCATTAGATGTAAACTTTTGGTATAATTAGTTTTTTTATTTCTCAATAGGTGCTATTGTTCTTGGAATAAAGTTGTATTTAAATGTTGATCTCCCCATAACTGAATAAATCACTTTCATCTGCAACATATGTCAGAAAAATGAGTGAGCTTATATAAAACAAAATCCATCAGCTCATTATCATATGTTGAGTCTGTTCTGTGATCCTTATCTTTTCTTCTCTCTAAGTAATTTAGGTTCCACTTTATTTCGATAGTCCACTTTAGACATTCTACTAACTTTGCAACTACATGTCAACTTACTCTCATTAGAGTATTAGTAGACTGTAGTAGACTGTCAGTAGACTGTTAGGTTATGGTTAGGTGTTAGGGTTTGGGTTAGTAAGTTGTAGTTGCCAAGTTACTTATAGTCAATAGAATATCTATTGGGGGACCATCACAATAAAGTGTAAATATTAAGCAGACAGTCTACTAAAACTCTAATGACAGTTAGTTGACATGTAGTTGCAAAGTTACTCATAGTTAGCAGAATGTTTAAAGTGGACTATCGAGATAAAGTGTTACCGTAATTTATTATGTTTGTTCTGCTACGGTTCTTAATACCTTATATGTGTCGTTCACCTACCGTACACAGATAAATGTAATGGCACAGAACATAATGACCAGCACAGCCGCAACAGCAACTCCAGTCATCACAGAGGAAACATTCAAACCTAAAGAAGAATAAAGGAGTGTTTAGAAATTCACTGATGATCCACTGATTCAATTTAACAAGGAAAAGCGAATCATATCGTAATCTTTAAACAACAAGATAACAATGATGGCAGGAGCATAGGAATGATATAAAAAGTGAGAGATAAGCATTATGACTGATACGGTTATGACTTTTTTAATTTACTAATCATCAGTTGAAAGATCCTCAATTTCCCACAATCCAAAAAAAGTGCACGTGTGCAAGACCACAAGTGCACATGTGTGCCACATGGGACAGGGCCATATTTGTGTTCTATGGGATGAATCACAGAACTTAAACTCACGTGCAACAGATAGAAACAGTTTTCTTGCAGTGCCATGAGTGTTGTTACCGACACACTGCAGAGTGGATGTGTGTGAGAGTGACTTATGTAGAGTGATGGAGCTCCTCAAGCCTGTGCTGTTCAATCGCTCTTCACTGATGAACGTGTTTGAAGAGTTACTGACAGGACGTCCAGACAGATGCCACTCCAGTTCAGGAGAGGGATTCCCATCACCCTCACAGAAACACACAGTTACATCAGTTCCGTTACAGCTGGAGGAGGGAGAGATTTTAGGGGCATCTGAAAAAGAAAAAGAGAATGATATCATACATATTGATTTATGGGTGTCTTATGGAGGAGAAAAGAACTGATGCCACAAAAACATCCTACACTGAACATGTAATGTGATGTTGTCCTGTGCTGTTTTGTTCTTGTCCTGTAGCTGGTAGGTTATAGTGCAGGTGAAAGTGACTCTGTGGTGACGGTGAGTAGCAGTGAAGTTCAGATCAGAGATGAGGAGCTCCTGTTGTCTTCTGCTCTCACTGAGGGGGATTCTGGGAGTGAAGCTCCATGTGAGAGTTGGTGGAGGAGAGGAGCAGAGAGTCTCAGCAGAGCAGCGCAGACTCACAGAGCTCCCCTCCAACACCTCCTTATTCTGATCCTCATTCAGCTTCACTGTGGGTTTGGGGGGAGACTCTGAAATACACACAAATACAAGAATGAAACAATGAAAGCATGACAAAAAAAACTAAAAGTCATTTAACACATTCATTTATAAATAAAGGTCTCAAATCACTCACCAATGACATTTACAGTGGAGGTGTTTTTTATGTAGCTGTATTTCAGAACACCACTCTCAATCCTGAAGTAATACTTACCATCATGATTTGAACTAACATTATAAAAAATTGTAGTGCAGTTCTTCTCATGTAGTTTTCCAGTTATTTCCCCTTTAAAGTGATCATGTTTGGGATCGCTGGAGTTGAAAACTATATTATTTGCAATATGTCCATCTTTGTGCCAAAATCCTATAGCAGCACTCTCAGTGAGGTTTTTGTCATATTCATCTGGAATCTCAAATGTGCACTTTATGATCACACAGGATCCACTGAGAGCTTCAATCTTCTCTGGCAGACTGATGCCATAATCTCTACAGCAAACACCTACAACACACACATGATGAAAATCATTCAGACACCAGCAGAAACAAACACTGAAACATTCAGACAGACAAACACATTTCTGTTATACAAAATGCTAAAAACTAAAAAAAAATATATATTTTTTTTCAAAACATTAATTTACTTTGCAGGGTCATTGTTAAAGGATAAACATAAGCAGAACAGAAGCAACAGTGAAATAAAATATTCCACTGATATTTAATTTAAATAGTAATAATCTTCTTTTTAAGTAGTCTTGAGAAAAGAGCTGTTTTTCAACATTGTATAAATGTTTTTAATTGTCTGTAAGTAAACTATCTGAAGCACCACACAATAATAGTTTAGCACAATTCATGCTCTCATTCGCATCACACTTTAGTCGTTTAAAAACTAGATGTGAAGAGAAAAGAAACCACACCTTGTAGCAGAAAAGAGAAAAGAATGATTTTCTCTGCCTTGTTCATCTCTTCATTAACAGACGCTCAGTCCAGTGAGGAAACACACACTTGTAAATCTGCACAAACGCGACAAAAATATGATATGTATGAACTCATTGTAAGTGTCCAGCAGCTCAATAAACAGAACAACACTGAAAAAATCTGAAAAAACATCTAAAAAAGAAGAAGAGTTCAAGACTTGCCAGAGATAAGAAAAATTAGTTTTTAGAAGGAAACTAAGTTCTGTATTATGGCGTCTGCCGATGACTTGAGACTGTGTGAAAGTGTACTGTGTGAACATAATAAACTGACTGACTGCTAGTGAACAACTTCCTCTATCATCATCAACATACATCCTGTTCACAGATAGAGCAACATTAAATAGTATCTTCCTTTTACAAAGTGGAAGATCATATCAATAATTTAGTAAACTGATCATACTTCAGACTTTGAACTTTAAGACATATTCAGTTGCTGTCATTTCCAGTATTAAAACATAAATGTGACAGTTCCATCAGTTTCCTGCTCAGAATTCATAAAAGAGCGTAATTTTTTTAAGTGGTAATGTATGAATCTGCATTGCCTTACTAGCTCATCAGCAGCAGCCTTTTAAAATCATTTGAAATTTAGAAATTAACTTTCCATTTACATTCTTTAACTTAATATGCAGAAACAACTAAAGTAAGCCATTACTGAATTCCCTAAAAACTGTCTTATATTTTTACATAAGTATATACTGTGGCATCAAGACAGGACTGGGGATCTTCTTGCAATTTTTTCCAAATAAAGCTGTGGTGAAAAAGTGCATTGGTGAATTAAAAAATCTAAGAAAAATGTTCAGTTCTGAACATACTGTTTGGAGTCAGTAGGACATATAGAGACGCTCACTGTAATTATTACTGTCTCTTCTTGCTGCCGTACAACTTACTGTACAACTTCCACCAAGATCTGCGCTACATCACTGCTCTGAACCCCCAGATTTACTGACAGAATTCACCCACACCGCTGACTGAACAGAGAAAATGCAACACTGTGCTGTGATATTTCTCCATATATGGACTTTTGACTTCACTTCTTAAAAGCATTTATGGTTATCATCTTTAATAACAGAAAGCAGAAGCCTGAATCATGGGGGAAAATACTGCAGCAGTAGACTATCAAAAACCAGAAGAAGAGTACAAAAATAGACATACAAGTCATTATTCTACACAAAAAAAAAATTAAAAAAATAGAGATTTACTTGAAATAAAAACTTACCTAAGGCTTTACAATAAGGTTTCATTTGTTAACATAAGTTAATAAGTTTGTTAACATGACTGCTTCACCATTTATCAATCTTAGTCAATGGTAATTTCAACATTTACTAATAAATTTTTAGTCCAAAGTTGAATTTGTCAACATTTGTTAATGCACTGTGGGTAATATGAACGATCAATAAGTCGATTTATGACATTAACAAAGATTGATAAAGGTTTTAAACATATATTGCTCATTGTTAGTTCATGTTAGTTAATTTGGTATAGAAAATATACCAAATTATATTTATGTTTATATTTATGCATATAAAATCCTGAAAGTACAGCTGATTGTAGAAGACAATTCAAGTTTTTTTTATCAGACAGTCCATATAATAGTCCACAAAAAGACACAAGACATATCAGATTAAATAAAAACTAGAGTACATGCACATTTAAAAACATTTCTAATCTCTCCTTTTCTTAAATAGTATGTGAGATTAGAATAAGTCTGTCTCAAATCATAGTATACCAAACATACCAAGATGGTCTTCTATTCCCGGTAGAAGTGTGATCCGTGCACAGTCTGACGGCTAATATTGCCCACAAACAATTGCACTTTGGATGAGAATTTGGTTCAGAACTACAAACACGAATAAAAAGATATTTAAACATGGTGTATATGTGTGAGACAGATGGTTAGATACATGAAATGGGGTTGAGTTATTAATAATAAATAAATAATTATTTAATGTTATATATTAACATTGTGAACTTTAATAAAGATACAAATAGCATAGTAGCAAAAGAGATACTTCTGGACATTAACTATTAAATGCATCTTTATACAAAAAAAAAAAGTCTTTTTTTGCAGGTATTTTTTTTAAATGAAGTACAATGTAAAAACATGCATGTACATAATAAGTGCATTGTATAAAAAAATTATTTAAATGTTAGTACATAGTAGTCAAAGACATCTAATATAAAGTGGGCCAACTTTAATCTACTTTATTTTGTAAAAAAAAACAAAAAACAAAAACAAAAGAGTACATACTTTTACAGCACAGTATAGGTAGTGAAACTGGGACACATCATCTATCAAATCAAGCCATCTAAACCTTTTTTTCCTGACAAACAAATTGCAAATGTGTAATGTGTATGAAACATATGTTTATTTCAAACAACTAAACAGATTTCCATAATATATGACAAAAACATGCATATTTGTTGCCAGTGAGGCTTGGTCTTCATGCTTTTGTAATGTATCAGACATAGCATCCATGTGAAATGAGTTGTTTTTATATGAGTCTTTCATGTGGAAATACAAGCATTGCATAACTCATGAAAGAACAACTGAGTGAAGAAAACAAAGGAGGAGATAAAATGTGCATTTGTTGTTTATTGTGCGTCACCTCTCTTAATGTTCAGAGTCTCATATTCAGAGGGTGGAGCTGAGAGTTGAAGAGAAGCATATGTGTCTGCTGCCTCATTCTGAGCCTAAAAACAAAAAAAAAAACTCTCAAACTTCATCATCATCATATATTATGTCTTACTATTTAGTCATAACAAAGAAGACTCACCTTCAGCTTGGTGGACAACCTGAAAAGAAAGGATATTGGGTTAATAACGTTTAATCCATTATGTTATCGCTCTACAAAGAAACGCATTCTTACTGTTTAAATGACTTTTTCGGGGGCGTCCTGCACCTTTCTCCCCCTTTGATTGGGCAACAGTGACAGTTCTGACTCTCTTCCTACAAGACTGTGAGCCATGATCTGTAATTTTATAGTAATTATGGGGGGCCGATTTCAAATCCTGATGCAGTATACATTTTTAAAACAAACTAAACAAACGACTGCCCGAATTTTAATATTTTCTTTTCTGAAAACGTGTTGATTTTTAATATCAGTTACATGCTAGCTTTACAGAGAGCAAAATCAAAAGCCAGATGTGACTGGCAAGTGAATAAACTTGTGCAGTGACCCCCAACATTTTTTGGACCACTTAGTCACACTAAAAAATGTCTGAGTGTCCTTTGCAATGCAGATACAAAGTGACAAAGCAAGTGGCATCTGCAAACAAACGATGTAAGAGCTTTTCTCAAAACTAACTTCTCTATTTATTATTTGTGATCAACTGGTGTTACGTTTTTTTAGTGGATGTGTAAAGTAACCATAGTGTTGTTTTTCACAATAGTGATAACCACTAAGTGTAGTGTCAAAATATGTTTTGTGTTCATTTTGTATTCCATATCTATTTTTAATCATTTAAATGCTAATTTATTTATTTTTGTGAAATGTTAAATGCCTCTTGGTTTGATATTTTGTTATATAATGCAAATAACATTCATACATTTTATTTTGCTTAGATCTATTAATTTGTTCAAACATACATTAGGCCCATGTAAAAATGTAATTCATATATACCATGATTTGAATACATCACTTCTATGATGAACTTCTATGGTTATAATTTCTAAATTAAAATACACTTTGATATTTTTGAGGAGCAGAAAGTGCCCAAAATGAGTGGTAAAACAACTAAATAATTGTGTTTGTTTTTTAAAAGGCTTTTTAATTTTAACAAAAAAAAAAAAGTGTAAAAGTATTATATTAAGTTGTATATATTAATTTATTCAAAATAAGGCAACATGTTATTATATTTTACTTCACTGTCACATTACATTTTTGGAGTCATTAGATGTAAACTTTTGTTATAATTTGTTTTTCTCTTTCTCAATAGGAATATTGTTCTTGGAATAAAGTTGTGTTTAAATATTTTTCTCCACAAAACTGGATAAATCACTTTCATCTGCACCATATGTCAAAAGCATGAGTGAGTTTATATAAAACAAAATCCATCAGCTCATAATCATATGTTGAGTCTATGATCCTTATCTTTTATTCTCTCTAAGTAATTTATTATGGTTGTTCTGCTACGGTTCTTAATACCTTATATGTGTCGTTCACCTACCGTACACAGATAAATGTAATAGCACAGAACATAATGACCAGCACAGCCGCAACAGCAACTCCAGTCATCACAGAGGAAACATTAAAACCTAAAGAAGAATAAAGGAGTGTTTAGAAATTCACTGATGATCCACTGATTCAATTTAACAAGGAAAAGCGAATCATATCGTAATCTTTAAACAACAAGATAACAATGATGGCAGGAGCATAGGAATGATATAAAAGTGAGAGATTATCATTAGCATTACTGACTTATACGGTTATGACTTTTTTCATTTACTAATAATCAACACATTCTCATACCTAAGGCGTCACTTTTTGTCACTTTCAACCATGCTTCAATATCTGACGCTCAAAGCACCCTTTAGCGTCCATATGTGACGCTTCGGTTATGGGTAGGTTTAGGCGTCATGTAACTGACGCTTTCGGAAGCGTCAATATCTGACGCTCAAAGCACCCTTTAGCGTCAATATGTGACGCTTCGGTTGGGTAGGTTTAGGTCTGTGGTAGGGTTATGCGTCTCATATGGACGCTAAAGGGTGCTTTGAGCGTCAGATATTGAAGCATGGTTGAAAGTGACGCCTTGAAAGATACCCAGTTTCCCACAATCACAATCCTAGAGGATAAGCAGTATGGAGAATGGGTGGGATGGGTAGAGATAGGCCCTGTCCCAAATGGAAACCTAAGCCCTCTGCGATTTTCTTCAGTCCACACTTTCATGACGTAATGCCGCTTTAACTTTCCAGAAGAGGTCTGCAGATCGTGAGCTTGCAGACACAGCAAAAGTGCACATATCGTCTGAAAAGGGGCGCTCGCAAGCACCCTTCTGAAACCTAAAAAAACAAATGGGACCCCCTACAATCTCACAAGACCACAAGTGCACATGTGTGCCACATGGGACAGGGCCATATTTGTGTTCTATGGGATGAATCACAGAACTGAAACTCACGTGCAACAGATAGAAGCAGTTTTCTTGCAGTGCCATGAGTGTTGTTACCGACACACTGCAGAGTGGATGTGTGTGAGAGTGACTGATGTAGAGTGATGGAGCTCCTCAAGCCTGTGCTGTTCAATCGCTCTTCACTGATGAACGTGTTTGAAGAGTTACTGACAGGACGTCCAGACAGATGCCACTCCAGTTTAGGAGAGGGATTCCCATCACCCTCACAGAAACACACAGTTACATCAGTTCCGTTACAGCTGGAGGAGGGAGAGATTTTAGGGGCATCTGAAAAAGAAAAAGAGAATGATATCATACGTATAGATTTATGGGCGTCTTATGGAGGAGAAAAGAGCTGATGCCACAAAAACATCCTACACTGAACATGTAATGTGATGTTGTCCTGTGCTGTTTTGTTCTTGTCCTGTAGCTGGTAGGTTATAGTGCAGGTGAAAGTGACTCTGTGGTGACGGTGAGTAGCAGTGAAGTTCAGATCAGAGATGAGGAGCTCCTGTTGTCTGCTGCTCTCACTGAGGGGGATTCTGGGAGTGAAGCTCCATGTGAGAGTTGGTGGAGGAGAGGAGCAGAGAGTCTCAGCAGAGCAGCGCAGACTCACAGAGCTCCCCTCCAACACCTCCTGATCCTGATCCTCATTCAGCTTCACTGTGGGTTTGGGGGGAGACTCTGAAATACACACAAATACAAGATTAAGTATACTGACAATAATGGCATGACAAATACATTTAAAATATTAATTTAACACTTTCATTAAAAAAAATTACTCAATCACTCACCAATGACATTTACAGTGGTGTTGTCTTTGTAGGTGTAGACCACTCTCAAACCTGAAGTAATATGTACCATTATGATCTGATCTAACATTATAAAAGATAGTAGTGCAGTTCTTCTCATGTAGTTTTCCAGTTATTTCCCCTTTAAAGTGATCATGTTTGGTATCTTAAACACTAGATTATTTACATCACGTCCATCTCTGAACCACTGTCCTATAGCAGCACTCTCAGTGAGGTATTTGTCATATTTATCCTGAATCTCAAATGTACACTTTATAATCACACATGATCCACTGAAAGCTTCAATTTTCTCTGACAGACTGATGCTGAAATCTCTACAGCAAACATCTACAACACACTCATGATGAAAATCATTCAAACAAGCAGAAACAAACACTGAAGCATTCTGGCAGATAAACACATTTTATTATACAAAATGCTACAAACAAAATTGACCACTATAGTCTCATAAACAGAATAAAAGTTTAGCACTTGAATTCACACTCTTCACATCACACTTTAGTTGTTTAAAAACTATAGATGTGAAGAAGAGAAAATAAACCACACCTTGTAGCAGAAAAGAGAAAAGAATGATTTTCTCTGCCTTGTTCATCTCTTCATTAACAGACGCTCAGTCCAGTGAGGAAACACAAATCTGCACAAACGTGACAAAACTAAACATAAATTTAGCCCCACTAAGGAATGTAAACTGATCATTTTTGTAATTGTACTGAAAAAAAAAAAAACCCAGATGTTTATGAACTCATTTATGAACATGTAAATGTCCAGCAGCTCAATAATTAGAACAATATGGAAGAAACATCTAAAAAAGAATAAGAATGCAGAAAGACACCAAGTTCTGTACTGTGGTGCCTGCAGTGATTAGTGAATATGACCTAACAACAAACAATTCTTCTTCAGCATTTATTGATCTTAGACGATGACGATTTCAACATTTATTGATAATTTTTTTTTATACATTTAAAGTTGTATTTGTCAACATTTGTTAATGCAATGTAAACTAATATTTAAACAAACAATGATCAACAATGAACATTAACAAAGATTAGTAAATGTTTTAAAAATATTGCTCATTGTTAGTTCATGTTAGCTAATTAATTGAAGGATTAAAATGAAAATTCTGTCAGTAATTACGTACGCAACTAACCACAGAAAGGTAGAAAAGACATTATTAAAGGAGCTCTAAGCGATGTCACACGTTTAACCAATCACCGACAGGGGTGGGTGTTGTGAGGTTTTGCGCTCGTGCATGGTTGCCTATGACAGTTGTGACGACCTCACAACACCCACCCCTGTCGGTGATTGGTTGGAACACTATTTATTTTGGTTTAGTGGTTGGTGAAACCAACTGTTTTTCTGTGCAGATCTCAGAGCCTAGGCTGCCTACAGAGACGCGTTTTTTTGACGGCATGCTTATGGGGCGGGTAGCTAGCAGATCGTTAGGAAAGATTAGATGAATGTGATCATTTATGTTTGGGCCTGAAATCGCTGATACAACCTTTAACAAATGGAACCTTATTGTAAAGTGTTACCAAAACTTATTATCGGAAAGTCCCATTCATTATGAATGGTTCATATGAAAAATATGCATAAAAAATCCTGAAAGTAGCTACAGCTGATTGTAGAAGACAAAATATAAAAAATGTTGTAATCTCTCCTTTTAAATAGTAGGCCTATGCGAGATTAGAACATTAGTCTGTCTCAAATCAGAGTAGCCTATACCAAACGTACCTTGATGGTCTTAGATAGAGGTGTGATGCTTGCAAAGTCCAGCGGCTAATATTGCCAACAAACCATTACAACAACAAACCGCCCCTCCCTCTTCCCGGACTCCCTGTGAGTTCCCTTGGTGACTGTGCACTATGAACCCCGGGCACTTGCCCTTGGGTCTTTGGTGCTGGATCTTAGCATGCACGGTGTTTTACACTGTGTTCCCCTAGCCTAGCGTAAGACTTACGCAGTACGAGAGAACCTCTCGTAAGAGAACGTACTCGGTTACTAACGTAACCTCGGTTCTCTCTAGAGAGGGAACGAGTACTGCGTATCTTGTCGTGCCTGCACACGATCTGGTTCGCTCCGGCGATGAAAAACCAGTGAGCTAGCCTCTCGAAGCTATATTTATAGCCCTAGGCCACGCCCGTCTCGGCGGGACGTGACGTATTGGGCGCGAAGCGCCCCCATTGGAGCTGATAGGGCCTTATCGATAGGCTGCTGCAGTTGCCGCAGGCCAGGGCAGCCAATAGGCGCGCGAGCCGTCTCGCCTGTGTCTGCATGATGCCGCAACGCGTTTTACATTATTTCAAAATTAAGGATAATTTTTTGGCTTCAGTATCTCGCGGAAAAGAGATTTTCCCCTAGCGTAAGACTTACGCAGTACGAGAGAACCTCTCGTAAGAGAACGCGCCTACTGAAGCTTCAAAGCGCATATCGAGTACACAGTGCAATTTCTCATGAAGCTCCGTGCCGGAGCATGTATTGTTTTCAGAGAAACACGTGATCAACGAAAAACGAAGCCTCACTTTCTTTCCATGAACGTGAATGCTTCACTTTGCGTGTCGAAATGTTTGAATCCAGACCACTACTCTACAGGTTTTTGGAAGTTTAAGTCCATTTACTAACTTTTATTTAATATATAATATAATTTAATATATATATAAATAAGCCTTTAGCCTATGTTACATGCTCATATATTCTGCCATATAAACATCATAGAAACCATAAAATAATTAGACCACCATTTACTTGCATGGAGCAACTCTTTTGGTATTTTTATAATTAGTATTAATATAATTGTTACATTTAATTTATTGCCTCACTTTAATATGTGAATTATATTATCAGAAAACTGAACATTTAGCATTGTCAGGCTTTTATTTGTGCTTAATAGATAAAACAACGGCGCTGCGCACTCAGGTATATGGCTGCTATAAATTTGACCTGCCACAAGATGGCGCTGTTTTCGACACTCATGATGCTTCTAATCTTTTCCCGGAACAATCAAGGGAAAGCCTCAGTGCTTCATGAGGCTTCATTTGCCCATCCCTACTGGAGACTTAAGATAATCAAAGACAGAATTGTTACTGGCAAATGTCACAGTAAGGTAGTCGGATAAGTAGCTCAGTATGGATCAACAGGTAAGTAAACACATGCTAGTGTCCAACGAGACCAGACAATGTGGGTATGCAAGGTGAGTGCTTATGTGTGTGTGTTGAGGTGATAATCAGTGGCAGGTATGGCGATGGCTGACTGAGTGCAGGTGGGAACCAGAAGTGATGCTGGGAAATGTAGTTCTGTGGTGACTGGACTTGTGACTGAGGATTGTGACTAGAGATTGTAACAGTACTCCCCCCTCCTGGAAGGTGAGAAAAATAAGTAGAGTTATTTTCTCTGCTGTCCGGATATCCATCCTTTTATTTAATGATGAACATCCACTAGGTGGATGCAAGCTTGTGCCACAGACACAAATGACAAAAAACGTGTGAGGAAACACATATGCCAGTAAAATGTATCGCTGGTTAAACTGAGCCGACCCTATATATCTCTCATCTAAGCACACTTTTATTATTATTTTTGTTTATTAGACGTTTCTTTGAGTTTGTGGAAGCTCTGACACAGTGAAACACCTTGTATACTTTCAAGGAAAATAATGCAGGAATTTATGCAAAAATATACTCATGACAAACTTTGTGTGTCTTAGGATGGGTGAAGTTTCTTCAGATGTATCTTCTGATATTTGTCCCCGTGTCTGGTACAGTTCAATCTTTCTGGGACTTCAAAGCTGAGATGGTGCTGTTGGGTCAATCACCTCCCACAGAGTCTTTTGTCTCCACCACTTCACCAGAATAATGGATAACAGCATAGTCAGTGGTCAGCGAGGAAACACCCCTGATTTCTTCCGACTCTGGTTGGATGTTTCTGAAGTCAATGGAGGCGTAATGTAGGGATTCTTGACGATTCAGTGTGGCATCTTCAGCAGGTGACAGCATGAACTGATTGGCATAAACAGACTCACTCTCGCTCTCTTGTTGAATAGCCTAGAAGATGAATGCAGTATGGAGTTTGGGGTGAATTGCTGTGGTGTACTCTGCCTTTAAAATAAAGATCAGTTCTTGGAGTGTAATGCACAATTTCTATCAACCACTTTTATGATTCTTCTATGGTGCTTTTTGTTATTTTGGAGTTCGATAGCCCGAGTCCTTGCTCACTTGCATTATATATAAAAGAGTGATACAGAAGAAGTAAAATAAGGGCTTGAAACCACATGACTGAATAATTTGACAAAATTGTAGTGTTTGAGTGAACTGCTGTAAATGTTTAAAATGATGGAATATTTACCAGCACTGTTGTGTGTTAAGGTGCCATATTTTAATGAATAGTATGTTTTGTTGGTAGTACTCACCCTATCAGTCATAATGATTCCAGTAGTAACTTCTTGTTTTGTCTGTGAGGATCTGCTGTTTTCTCTCCTGAAAAACATGTTTCCATGATTTAAAAGAGCTAGTCACAGCCTGGATTCAAATTTATGACTTGCATTGTACAAATGTACTGGGGGTCACTGTCCCAAAAGAAACCCCAGCTGGTCGAGCAGGACCTCAACATGTAGTTTGTATTATCTTGGCTTTAGGTCATTTTTACTACATAATTGAGATGCAAGATTGCACTGTTATAATGAAACTAGCACATAAGTCTGTAGTGTGAAAGACGTAGCGCCAATTTTAGTTATCCAGATGAACTGACTAATTTACAACATTGATGTGGATGATGCCAAATATTAGGAAATTAACTAAATCAGAATCAAGTAATCCAGAGAGCATGATACCTAATAAATATTTTGTACGCACCGTGCAGAATATATAATGATACACAACATCATCATCAGGGAACCCCCTACAGCAACTCCAATTGAGATGGAGAAAAGATGTGCATCTTGTGAGCAATGAAAAAAAAAAAAAAGATTATATATGCATTTGGCAGACGATTTTATTGTGACTTATGTAAGTGTGTATTTGAGTTTACCTCTTTCTGGAGGGATGAGATTAAGTTCAAGCAGTTTTCTTGCAGTGCCATGAGTGTTGTTACCGACACACTGCAGAGTGGATGTGTGTGAGAGTGACTGATGTAGAGTGATGGAGCTCCTCAAGCCTGTGCTGTTCAATCGCTCTTCACTGATGAACGTGTTTGAAGAGTTACTGACAGGACGTCCAGACAGATGCCACTCCAGTTTAGGAGAGGGATTCCCATCACCCTCACAGAAACACACAGTTACATCAGTTCTGTTACAGCTGGAGGAGGGAGAGATTTTAGGGGCATCTGAAAAAGAACAAGAGAATGATATCATACATATCGATTTATGGGTGTCTTATGGAGGAGAAAAGAACTGATGCCACAAAAACATCCTACACTGAACATGTAATGTGATGTTGCCCTGTGCTGTTTTGTTCTTGTCCTGTAGCTGGTAGGTTATAGTGCAGGTGAAAGTGACTCTGTGGTGACGGTGAGTAGCAGTGAAGTTCAGTTCAGAGATGAGGAGCTCCTGTTGTCTGCTGCTCTCACTGAGGGGGATTCTGGGAGTGAAGCTCCATGTGAGAGTTGGTGGAGGAGAGGAGCAGAGAGTCTCAGCAGAGCAGCGCAGACTCACAGAGCTCCCCTCCAACACCTCCTGATCCTGATCCTCATTCAGCTTCACTGTGGGTTTGGGGGGAGACTCTGAAATACACACAAATACAAGATTAAGTATACTGACAATAATGGCATGACAAATACATTTAAAATATTAATTTAACACATTCATTTATATAATAAATTGCTCAAATCACTCACCAATGACATTTACAGTGGAAGTGTTTCCTTTGTAGGTGTATTTCAGATTACCACTCTCAATCCTGAAGTAATAATTGCCATTATGATTTGAACTAACATTATAAAAGATAGTGGTGCAGTTCTTCTCATGTAGTTTTCCAGTAATTGCCCCTTTAAAGTGATTAGAATTGGGAACTCTAGAGTTAAGTACTTGATGGTTTTCCACATTATGTCCATCTTTGAGCCAAACTCCTATAGCAGCACTCTCATTGAAGTCTTTGTCAAATGATTCCTGAATATCAAATGTACACTTTATAATCACACAGGATCCACTGAGAGCTTCAATCTTCTCTGGCAGACTGCTGCTGAAATCTCTACAGCAAACACCTACAACACAAATGTGAAAAAGAATAAGAATAAAACAATGACAAACTTCGCATTTAGGAGATATAAGCATTCAAAACTTACAGTCTCTCATTTCCACTAAAATGGATGACGTCACCGCGGACTTCAGTTTCTCATCCCTTACAAAAAAGAAGTTTATTCAAGTGTGCTATTAGTATACCTCTTTTCAACTAAAAATAAGAAAGTATACTTTCAGTCTACTTTTTATGTACTTCTCAGAAATATACTTCAAATTCCACTTAAGTATATTTGACTTATACTGACAGAAAAGTCTAAGTATATTTGGCCTCTACTTGTTGATCGAGATATACTTAAAGGTATAATTAAGTATACTAAGTATTCTTGGTTTGTACTTGTGCTTACTATTTTTGATTGAGTAGCTTATTAAATACTTTTAAAAAAAAACATAATATTACACACTGTCTTATAAACTAACATGTTCAAGTTTATATAGTAACAAGCTTTCGGGTGGAATAGCTTATAGAGTAAATAAAATAAGCATGGAACTGAATCTGATCTTGTGCGATAATAATTCCCTTATGAAAAATATGTTTATTCAAGTGTTCTATTACTATACTTCTTTTCAACTAAAAAGAAGAGACTACATTTTTTATACTTCTCAAAAATATACTTTATGTAGGCTACTTCTCAGAAATATACTTAATTACACTAAAGTGTACTTGACTCATACTGAGAGAAAAGTTCAAGTATATTTGGCCTATACTTGTACTCAATCTTTTGATCGAGATATACTTAAAAGTTTAATTATTCAAAGTATACTTGGCTTGTAGTTGTGTTAACTCTTTTGATCGAGTAGCCTATTAAATATACTTTTTTTTTACATAGTTTTTCATATACAGTCTTATGAAACTTACACTGTTTGAAAATATTGATTAAAATATTGATATAAAACAGAGTTTCTAATTCTGCCTATCTGAATTTTTGTGTAGGCTAGTCCACTGGTAGTGTACATAGGAATTTACTTTAATTCTACTTTACTCTTTCCCCACCACTGACTGAATTTTCCAGCTATCCATGTTTTCACTGTTATACGGTAGGGGGCGCTATGACACATCTTCTAGTACAGAATCTCCGGATCAAAACACAGGAGAAAAAGAAGCTGAACCAAGTGATAGAAGATTGCTCACTCAAATGTAATAATGTGATCATTATCAAACATTAAACAGCTTGTAAATCAAAACTGCTTAATAATGTTTCCAAATGAAATGAAGCGTAAACCACGAAAAGAAAACGACTGTGAAGCTTTGGGGGTGTTGGACTCTATCTACTCCATCTGTGTTTGATCACGTTTCTGAATCTGATCAAGGCGTAGTCCAGAGGTCTTCAATCCTGCTCCTGGAGGGCCACTGTCCTGCAGAGTTTAGTTCCAACCTGCTTCAGCACACCTGCCTTTGAATATTCAAGCAATTCTGAAGAGCTTGATGAAGCTGATTCAGGTGTGTTTGATTAGGGTTGGAACTAAACTTTGCAGGACAGTGGCCCTCCAGGAGCAGGATTGAAGACCTCTGGCGTAGTCTTTGACAAAAATGATATTTTCTCATCTTTTTTGTTTAAAATGTTGCCTTTATTTATGAAACTTACCAACATTCAAGTGTTGATAAAAAAGGACGCATGAAGCTAATAAAATGTTTTTAAAATTAAAGTACAGTTAAAGGTATTTTTCAAGTATAAAAAATAACATTTGAACATAGTAGTATAGGCCTACTGCAAGTGCAAAAATTATATATAAATAGTAAACTATAAGTATAATGTTAAGTTCACTTAAAGAAAACTTGTAGTATAAAACTACTAAACTAGTAGTTTACTGAGAGTACACTAAAAGAAAACTTGCTAGTATACTTGCAGTATAAAACAACTAAACTAGTAGTTTACTGACTAAAAGAGCAAAAATAATATATAAATGGTAAACTATAAGTATGATGTTAAGTTCACTTAAAGAAAACTTGTAGTATAAAACTACTAAACTAGTAGTTTACTGAGAGTACACTTCAAAGTTGCTACAAGTATTAAAATAGTAAACTACTAGTATACCCATAAGTTCACTTGCAGTACAAATGAGAAATTAAATTATTAACTAGTTGTTCACTTAAAGTTTACTACTGTTACACTTATGGTACACTTAAACATATACTTTTATATACTAAAAGTGGGCCAATTTAGTCCCAAGCGGTATCAAAATAGTACACTTACAAGTTTACTACTAGTACATATTGACATTAGTATACTTACTACATAATGTATACTTTAAAATATACTTGAACATTACTTAAGTATACTACTTTTTCGTAAGGGATCACATCTTCTATCCAATCAAATGCTCCAGAATCTAAAGGTCCCGCCCCCTATGATATAAATACCACCTGGCCAAAGCGACCATGGCTGGCTGTACCTGTATGTTTGGTAGTACACGCATGCTCAGTATCATCTGCTCGTGCTCATCAGTTCTCTCAGCAAAACATGTCTCAGTTCAGTGAACTGTTGGAGTTACTGGAGTAATACTCTGTGATATTGGTTTATTTCGAGTGTGATTGCTCGATAATTGGAACAAACCCTCCATTCCCTTTTTTTAAAAATAAGAATTTATTAAAAAAAAAATCAAATACACCCATCCGCCAATTGCAAGGGCCTGGCCCTGATTCCCATGCAATGTTGAACAGGTGTGACAGCTCGACTATCCAGGGCATTCAGTACCTCAGGGTAAATCTTGTCCACCACCAGCTTTTAAACTACCTCAGACTACTTCCAGAAAAAAAGGTGATGACCCCCCGATTCCTACAATCCTGCCTCTTCTTCTGAATGATTTCATTCTGCAATATGTTACCCCTCACTATTTCAGACAGTTGTATTTATAAAACCCAAGTTGAACCGTGACCTTCAAGTTTCTCTATAGGTCACCGGTTTCACCTGTATTTTATACAGGCAGCCTGCTGTTGAACAGTACCTGTTCCAGCCAGGTGGGACAGTCAGTTGGCAGGTTTCAACAAACCATCATTGATTCAAAGAGCTGATGAGGTAAGAATAAAACTGTTCAACACATTACATAGATTTTAGCAGAGATTCACTTGAGGGTCAATTTTCTGTAGAGTTTAGCTACAACCCTAATCAAACACACATGAACAAGATAATCAAGGTGTTCAAGATTACTGGAAAGTCACAGTCAGGTGAATTCGATCAGAGCTAAACCTTGCAGGAAAGTGGACCTCGAGGGCCAGACTTGTAACAGTTTTATAGCTGCTGTGACCCAGCAGCCTATGATTACATTTTTCTTCTTCTGTGTACCATAGATGAGAATCATACAGGCATCTCTGTGGCAACTTTAATGGAGACAACAAATTAAAACTTAACTAATTAAAAAAAATAATGCTTATTACTCCACACTCTAATTACTTTCACAATAAGGCCTGTTGACCAGTAAAGAAACAATGATTTTTGTTTACTCAAGGGAAAGAACAGGTAGACAAACCTTTCAACAGAAAACTGAGAAGAAGAATTCTCTCTGCTGTCCAGATATCCATCCTTTTTTGTAATCCAATGAAGGAAAGAAAAACACACACTCATGCATCTACAAATTTTGTCAAAATTTGACTTAGTAGTAGTAGTAGTATAGAACATGTATGTTCATGTATGAACAGAACAGTGCCAACATACTGACTGGCAACAGAACTTCCCTTTTCATTACATCAGTCTAGTTCCTGTAACATATACCTTTTTTTTTTCACAGAAAAAAATGGTAACATTTTAAAACGTAACATTCCTATTAAATTGGACATTTTTAATATGTTGAAAGTTTACCTAATAGGTTTTACATTGTGTATTTCAAAGTGCACTGTTGAATTCAGAAGGGATGGTGAGAGGGATAATTTATTTATTATCATTACTATTATTTCATAATGAAAAGAGTGACCAGGATATTCATTAAAAAATACCTTTTACCATTTCTGTTTCAAAGAAGGAAGAACAAACATGGTAAATGGTGACAGAATTTACATATTTGGGTGCATTTAGTGCTATGTTTACAATGCAAAACCTAGGTGTTGCGTCACATGCAGAAAAGTCTTGCACCACCAACACTGTGGCTTTGCAGTACTTCTCCATTTTAGGCAAACTATTTCCTGCTGAGAGACATTTCTAAAGTTACATACTTATACTCATCTTTAATAATAAAAAATAAAAAAACATGGAACAATGTCACAGGATTCTTTTTATAAATACCAAAAAAAAGCAGTTGATTAAAAAAGAGAATCTTTAAAAAGATGCTACAGGGATGACGCCAAAACCCGTAAAACCAGTTCACCACTTGTTCCTTCAAGATTTTTTTTTCTAATGGGTTTTTCAGCTTATGAGTGAAATAAGATCTATGATAAACATAACTTAAACTGCACACACCCATATAGAAACGTAAGCCTTTGCCAGTCACACAGGGAATGAATGACTTAGAGATGGGCAATATGGCCAAAATCTCCATTTAAGTCATTTCATTTCACCCTAACTGTATGTTTATTGGGTGGGTGACCACACATACTTTATCCTGGACATGGTCGTAAAACATCGTCCGGTCGGGATTTCTAAAATGTCTTGGCACACATGAACAGAAACCACATCTTCAACGGATCTGATAACTCACAAAAAAATCAGCTTACACAAAATAACCTGTTGTCCAGGTTTACATGCAAACCAATAACCCCATAATGCAAGTAAACCACATTCACAAGACTTTATTAATAAATCAGGTTATTACCTGGTAGTGACATCAAAACATAATCATTTGTGTATCTGACTCAAAGTATTTCATTTGTTATGTCAGTTGTGATGTAAATAAAGCATTAAAAACAGAAGAAGAGTATTGCAACATTTCAATGGGAAACTTGCGGCTCATACATTACCCTCTCATGCAGTTACAGAAGCAGAATTTTGACTGAACCACTTCTTTATCTGCTGCACGAGATGAGAGCACTATTATAATTTTTTTAGGTCAAGAAAGCATCTGAGTTTTCAATATATATTTCCTCCTCCCTTACTGCAAAACGCTCTCTCTCTCTCTCTGGATGTGCTTAAATCCATGTTCCTGTCACATTATCACACATGCGCACTTCAATAAGCCTACGCAGGTTAACGCATTTACATGCTGGGCGAAATCGGCATAAGGGGCAAAAATCTAGCTGTGGCGATTGGTTTATGCTTAAGCCATTTATGACCTTACTCCGATAGAGCTTAAAGCATTTACATGATCAAGTGCATTGTGGGCTTATTATGCATAATCAGGTTAAGACAAATGACAATGGCGGGGAAAGAGTTAAGAAGACAATGGACAGAAGAGCACATGGCATAAAGAAAAAGACATGGCCAGCCAACACAATCACAAGCCATGTGCTCAAACAAAACGAGACAGGAACGCACACGTACGTCTGCAAGATGTCTGTTAAAGATCACTTAATCTGGAAAGCATCTGCTGTTTACTAACATCTGATAGACGTCTTTAAGATGTCAGTTTTAAATACATTCTAAATCATAAACATCTTAAAGACATTTTCTAAAAGTCTATTTGACATCTGACAGAAACGTCCTATAGAACTATTGTAGATGAGCAAACACTCTAAAAAAATATGTCTTCCAGATGAATGCTGATGAAAACACCAGCCGCGTGCGACATCAACACAAGACAACGAGAAAGCGGGTAAGTTTCTTCAAGCGTCTTGGAGACGTTGCCTCAGTTTTTTCTGTTTCTTCAAGTAATCTCAATGAGATCTCTTTGTGGAGCACCGGCTGTTGTCAGATTAATGGAAAAAGGAATGTTTGAAAACTTAAACTGATATTTCCTACTGACATACTACAGCAAAATATATAAATAACTGGCTTAATACCTTTTTTGGGGGTGAAAATAAGGTGCCTTTGCACAGTATTATATACTGTATAATATATAAAACTACTATACTTCTAAAACTACTATATACTTTATAATATAAAACACACATATTATCTGCTTCTCAGCATCTATTTAGCACACTTTGGCTAACTTTAATGTTGGCTAACTTTTGTGGTTACTAAAAGGTTGTGTGTAAATGCTTTTGAAACGTCCGGTATAAAGAATAGGTTTATATCTTGTGACTTCCTTTGGGGGGATCAGGCTAAATTTTTATGCAAAACTTGGTCAGGGTTCACATTATCACATGTAAATTTGCAAATATAAACAAAGAAAGATGAATGCATCTTTGAGAATGCTGTTAAAGTACAGTATAACCATAATGCAAAACAGGTGTCAACAGAAAGGTGCTGTTTTCTTGTGTCACATGAGATAAGGAGTTTTACATGGTCGTAATGGAACTGAATATGATCTATGAGTGTAGAGCAATGTTAATTTCATTAAGGACATTCAACAAAATTGAGTCATATATACATGTATGAATGGACTCAATGACTCATTGGGTCTGCAAATACATTTATAAAAAATAATGAGCAACATGACGCATTAGGCACGGATGCAACTGAACTTTTTTTTTACTGAAAGTCACAATCACATAATCATATTGGGAATGCTATAGGTGTAAGTTGGTATATAGGTTTCTAAATTGTACTGGTCATTAAAATAAAATGGCAAAAGGCATTTTTGGCAGTTAAATCCTACAGTATATGTCAGAGAAACATAAGGGAAAAAATATGAAGCCTTACAATTGTGCAATTTAAAAAAAACATTTTGTTTTTATCTTCCATGCATGAATATAAAACCTGAAAGCTATCTACAAGAATGTTTGTGATCTTGTAAAAGAATAAACTTTGGTTTCAAACGTATATAAAACATACTTTATTATTGCAGAATGTTGCAGTTCTCAATCAAATGTGCAAATGCTAACCAAAATAAAAGTACACAGAATATTCAAGACCCACTTGAAAGGGTGCAAGTGTACAGTAAACAACAACATTTATTTGGAAATAATCTGCATGTAAATATGCAGTGCCCCAGAAAGAGTGTTTGGACACTTAAAGATTTATGTAAAATGTAACATGACTAAATTATATAACAAAATAACAATAATAATAAATTATTTAAAGAAAGACTGCACAAACACGTGATTTTTAATTCCCAAAAATAAGTTTGTGGAGGTTTTAAATGATATATCAATACACACAAAATGAATACAAAAATATTGTGACACTTTGTGATTGTCCAATGTTAGTGGAACATTTTCATAGTAAATCTAATGAACTACACCAGTGGTTACTCTGATATGACAGCTCTGTGAACTTAATTAGGAAATTACTTTAAACACCCACTTAAAATCTCATTGACACCATATAAAAATGTGATTAATCATTTGTTGTCTAATGCAGTGGTTCCCAAACCTGTCCTGAAGGCACCCCAACACTGCACGTTTTCTTTGTCTCCCTAATCAAACACACCTGATTCAACTCATCAGCTCATTATCACATGGGTTAATGAGCTGATGAGTTGAATCAGGTGTGTTTGATTAGGGAGACAGAGAAAATGTGCAGTGTTGGGGTGCCTTCAGGACAGGTTTGGGAACCACTGGTCTAATGCAATGACAAAATATATATATTTAAGTGTGGCTTCCATGTGCTCTAAAATCCCTATTTGAATGAATTAAGAATTTACTATATATTTATAAATATTGTATTTGATGCTTTCTTAGATAGATTCACCTTGCTTTACGTCCATATCTGCACTCCGTCTTGCTTTGTGAGGAACTTGGTAAATGGTATCATTATGTGGCATTGACGACACTTCTCTGATCTTTGCCTCGCTATCTGCTACGTTTCGACCGCAATATCGGACCACAGCATAGTCCTCAGTAAGTGAAGAGATGCCTCTAATGTCTTTTGACTTGGTGTTGTTAAAGTTAATGGTGGAATAATGTAGAGTTTCTGGATGATTTATTGTGGGGGCTTCATCTGATAACATAACTTTATTGACATAACAAGGCTCTTCCCCACTGTCCACTGAATCAGCCTAGTGGATGAACAAAGATGGAGAATCATTAGTAGAGAGCTTTTATGAAAAATAAACTTGGAGAGAGTAACTGTACGTAAAAGTGTTCTGGCGTACATGAGTTTGACACGTTTGAGAATTAATAGAATGTGTGTTTGATATACTGTAACATACCACATCAGTCTGAATGACTCCAGTTTTATCTCCCCTTTGAGTCCTGTAGCATCTACAGAAATAATCCATAATTAAAAACATAACTGCTTGCACCACATTCATTAGACATTTTTATTGTTCAGAAGTTTCTCTTTCATAGCTCAGGAGACTTAAAGGGAAAGGTCACCCAAAAATTAAATTACTCACCCTCATGTCGTTCCAAACCCGTAAGACTTTCTATCATCTTCGAAATCTTTTTGATGAAATCTGAGAGCTTTCTGTCCCTCCATTGGCAGCTACAGTGCTATGCATAAGTTTAGACACCCATGCTAAAGTTGACTAAAAAGAGGAATAAAAAATCATCTTTTGGAAATTGAACTTAATGCCTTAATTTAAAAAATTAGGAAAAATCCAACCTTTAAGGACACCAATTTTCTTTGTGAATGAATAATGTATCGTAAATAAATAAATGTTCTTCCTTAAAATACAGGGTGCATAAGTTTGGACGCCCCTATGTTAAATTCCCATAGAGGCAGGCAGATTTTTTATTTTTAAAGGCCAGTTACTTCATGGATCCAGGATACTATGCATCCTGATAAAGTCGGCCTCTGGAATTAAAATAGCCCCACATCATCACTAGCCTTCACCATACCTAGAGATTGGCATGGGGTACTTTCCATAAGATCATCTCTCAATGCAAATCAAACTAGCTATTAGGCTAACTGAAATAAAACCATGCCAATCTCTAGATATGGTGAAGGCTATGTGATGATGTGGGGCTATTTTAATTCCAAAGGCCAAGGGAACTTTATCAGGATGCATAGTATCCTGGATCCATGAAGTAACTGGCCTTTAAAAATAAAAATCTGCCTGCCTCTATGGGAATTTAACATAGGGCTGTCCAAACTTATGCACCCTGTATTTTAAGGAAGAACATTTATTTATTTACGATATATTATTCATTCACAAAGAAAATTGGTGTCCTTAAAGGTTGGATTTTTCCTAATTTTTTTAATTAAGGCATTAAGTTCAGTTTCCAAAAGATGATTTTTATACCTCTTTTTAGTCAACTTTAGTATGGGTGTCTAAACTTATGCATAGCACTGTATATGCAACTACCACTTTGACGCTTCAAAAAGCTCATAAACAGGTCGTAAAACTAATCCATATGAATTGAGCGGTTTAGTTTACATTTTCTGAAGAGACTTTATTGCTTTATATGATGAACAGATTCAATTTGGGCTTTTATTTACACATAAACAACGAAACCTGCTTAATGTGCTAGAACAAACCTCTTGCAGAAGCTCAAAAGTGCTATGTAACACGAGACTGAACCTCATTGGTTCTTGCGGAAGCTCAAACATACTGCGTAACATGAAAATTAACCTTATTGGTTCTTTGCGGAAGCTCAAACGTGCTGCGTAACACGAGACTTAACCTCATTGGTTCTTGCAGAAGCTGAAACATGCAGTGTAACACACGAGAATGAACCTCATTGGTTCTTTGCGGAAGCTCAAACATACTGCGTAACACGAGAATGAACCTCATTGGTTTTCACACATCAAGTGAACATGCTTGAGCTTCCGTTGATTGATGTTTATGTGAATAAAAGCCTAAATTAAATCTGTTCATCATATAAAGCAATCAAGTCTCTTCAGAATATTTGGACTAAACCGCTCAATTCATATGTATTAGTTTTACGATCTCTTTATGAACTTTTTGAAGCGTCAAAGTGTCAGTTGCGTAGCTGTCAGATCAAAAAGATCTTCATTTGTGTTCCGAAGATGAACCAAAGTATTACGGCTTTGGAACGACTGCATTTTCATTTTTGGGTTAACCATCCCTTTAAATGAAATATAATGTTACGTAGAACTCCATTAAGTATCACATTTGGCTCAGATGTTCCTCTTAAAATTCTGAAGATGAAATAAAAACACAAGAGGGTTTTTTTTCTGGGAAATCTCACCCCCTCTTGTGTTTCTAATTGTATTTAATTTATTTCATTGCTGTCTAAGAGAAACAATTGTGATATTAAAGAGATCACATTTGTGTGTTTTTTTTTCCTTAAAGCTACACTGTGTGATTTTTACCCCCATCTAGCGGTGAAATTGTATATGACTACCCAGAATATTAGTTTCTGTTCCTCTCAATTCCGAGGGCGTTTTAACTCCTACGGTGGCCGTATTATTCCAAGATTAACATGGCTTCCAGTTATCGACTTCGTCCATGACAATAATAAACAATACGTCTAAAATGAATAAAACTACAGGACAGATGTCAGGAGGTAAACGTCACCCTTGGAATCGGCTATCCCAGCATAATCAGATAAAGTAAAAAGCAATTAAAAATAACTAAAATTTACAGTGTCCTTTTTTTATATAGCTTAAAAAATTGCGCCTTTAAAACTATTCATTACCTGTGATCCGTCGCAGCACAGATTTATGTTACAAGGTAAACAATACTTTTTCACCATTGACGCGAGGATGAAGTTATACTAGAGGTTGTTCTGGCGTTATGCACAACCATATGCTATGGTTAGACAAGCAACTATAAAACTTCGAATTTACACAAATGAATTACAACAGGCTGAATTACCTGTCGAGAAGAAAGCAGGCAACCTCGGCGTCCGTTTTAAAATCTTTCTCCTCATGAGCTCTTTCCATCTGGGAAAAGTTACTCCAATATTGACTATGGTCTTGCTGATTTGTCTGTCGCGTTGACGTTTTAATTCTCTCTTTCAAATGTGAGTACACACACACACACACACACACACACACACACACACACACACACACACACACACACACACACACACACACACACACACACACACACACACACACACCATCTTTCAAATCTGCTGGCACTCGCGAGCTCGCGAGTAATCTCCCCCTCGCATTCGTCACGGTGTCACTGAGTAAAAAACGCAAAAGGCGAAGCTTGAATTTACAGGTATGTCCCTCTTTGGCTAATGTAGTTTCAAGATGGAGGGGCAACATGGCGACCGGCATTCGAACCCCTCACCCGTATGTACTTTCAATGGCAGATTATAAACTTAAGAGAATACTTTATTACTTGAAAGAAGTAAATATACATTAATGAGCACATATATTTTTGAAAGAACTAAGTGTTTTTTGCTAAGAATCAACTAAAAAAGTTACACAGTGTAGCTTTAAGGGAAAGATCATACTATCATGTTTACATCAGGCATCACAAAGTTTACTTACTTGTACAGCAGTGTTGTGACCCATAAGATGGACATAAATGTAGCCCCAGCAACGAATCCAACCAGGACGGCGTAAACGTTAAACTCTATTAAAGTGACAGTTCATGGAAACTTTTTTTATTCCAAAGAGCAACTGTATTGATATCAAACAAATATTTAACACAATGTATCTGAATAATTTCATTCATTAAAAAAGGCAGCAGGCAATAGCTGATTCATTGCCATATCAATGACTGAAATAGATTAAAGTTTAAATTTACGTGAAGCCTCTTGAGAGAAGAGATTCGGTTGTTTTCTTGCAGTGCCATGAGTGTTGTTACCGACACACTGCAGAGTGGATGTGTGTGAGAGTGACTGATGTAGAGTGATGGAGCTCCTCAAGCCTGTGCTGTTCAATCGCTCTTCACTGATGAACGTGTTTGAAGAGTTCGTGACAGGACGTCCAGACAGATGCCACTCCAGTTTAGGAGAGGGATTCCCATCACCCTCACAGAAATAGGTTGAGGAAGTGGAGATTTGAGGAGCATCTAATAGAGAGAAAGATCAAGAAAAGTCTGAGCATGAAAACTGGAACCTTTTCTTAGTAACTTTTCTATTGCAGTTCACATACAATCACTGAAGATGGCTTACATGTTACTGACTAATTTTATGGCTTACAGTTTTCAGACACTAGCTGAGATTTGCTTTTGTTTGTATTTGTTCCTGGTTCTATAGTAGATTTAACTTGACACTGGAGTATTAATAAAGGTTTTATTTATTCATTTTAGATGTTTTAGATAATGATATTGCTTTTTACCTGTTCAAAGATGATATTTAATTGCTTTTGAATTAATGCCATATATGCTTGCATGAAATGCTATGTTGTGCAAACGGCAACTCAGAATGATGTTGTTTGTGTGTCATTGAAACAAGATGAGATGAGAAGAAAATTGTGAAATTGTGCTTTACATTCATTAGCACTTTAGTTGAAACATATTCTATGCTAGTCGGTGTGTCCTTTTATCTTACACCTGTAGCCCAGTGGTAAATTTGGGTATTATAGTGTAGTAGAAACAGGGTAGGTTATGATTAATCTCTTACTCAAAAATGAGTCCCATGACTATTAAAAAAAAAGTAAACGTTTATTTACTTTAAATAAATAATAGGAAGCACTGATTTATAAAGGAGATCAATATTTGTGATTTTATTTCATGACACTGATTAAAATTAAAGTTTAAAGTTTATATTATTTAGCTAAATAATATTATCAGAGGTTTTATGCAGTAAGCGTTTTATTACTCTATTTTTATTGTTTTCATGTTATTATTTTTTATTGGTCATTTGAGTATTAACGCTGTATAGTCAGTGTTTGAGAAGGGATACACGTGACCGGAGGAGGAACCATGAGAGAGGGTGCGGGAAGTTTTTTTTTTTTTTTCTCGTCGGACTGGGGATGAGCACAGGTCGCTGGCGCGTTTGAGAAAAATATAACGCTAGAAAGAGTGAGTAAAGCTGTTGAAACTGAACTGAGTGTTCAAATACGAGGATCGCAGACTCTGGGTGTTTTTTGAGCGAGAAACGAAGCCGGAGACCCGTCGGACGGAGCGGGAGAGAAGCAGCGGAAGCGTGATCGGAGGTAGCCGAGATAGCTATAGTTAGCCATGGTGTGCGCTCATGTTGGCGGACATGTTGGTGAATCGCGCTGCACGTGAGCATCCGGACCGAATTTCCACGCTCTCAATGTGTTGCAAGTGTTTGTTCAGCGCACTCAATGTTTTGCAAGACCAACACAGGCCTGCAGCGTGTTTTTCCTTCGTTCAAAGCAGTACTGTGAGTAAACTGAAACGTGTGTGAATGTGTATGTGTGAGTGGGCCCACCATTGCATTTGATAAGACTTGTTTCAGGACACGTGGCAACGTTTTTTGTTTATTTTAAAGTTTTCTGTGTAATTTCAATTGTTAGGAAAGAGATAATAACTTTTAGATCAGTTATTCTGGTGTAACAAGTGTGATTGAAACTATTGAGGTTTCTAGCTAAATTTAACGAGGCTATCAGTTGAGTATTTGGGGAATTTTTTGGTTAGTCATTTTGTATATTTGTTGATATTTTGTTTTGGGGAAAACTTTTATATTCTAGTTGCCAAATTCGTTTATGTAAATAAACCAGGGCATTAACCCTTTGTTTTGCTAAACTAAAAACTATCTCTGGGTCTCATTATTTTAAATATTTTATTGTCAAAAGGTTTTACAACTTATTAGAAACTTATTAGGTGCACCTTCGTGGTATCCACCTGAACAACACCGAACCCAAGCACCCACCATTCTCATGTAAGTAACGCTCAGAGTGGCTGTACGGGTGCTACATAAATAAAATGGAGGCACCGCTGGGATCAATTTAGTTCCAAAGTAGTTTTAAATCAGATTTAACTTTAGTTTGACCCAGAGATTTAAATAGTTTGTTTAAAAAATTGTTTCAAACCAAAAGCTGGCTAGCTGTTAACATACATGTAAAACCATATTAAAGAGAATCTATGGTGAAGATTTTAACACTGTAAAAGTAGAGTTCTACTAAGCATTGTAAGTCAAGAAAACGCAAATTAAGCTTTATTTGTGTTAAAATACAACTAAAACCTACCAAATTTAGTTCTGACAAGTGATCACTGTAAGCGCACAACCTGTGGGGATGGCTCAGTTGAAGAACTGGTGTTTTGGAGAAGGCATAGACCCGGTGAAAGCCTTGCTAGTTAAAGATGTACCTCCGGAAACTGAAGTTGGTTTCATTGAAGAAACAATGCAGACTATAAAAGCACTTGGGAGAGTCAAGGTGAGAGGAAGAATGTATGATCCACAGTCTCAAAGTTTAACCGTGCTATGTGAGTGCAGGGAGAAGGTGAATACGGACGCCATTCCTCTTGATGTTGTTCCGGAGGGGTTTGCTATGACCTGGAGAATCTTTGGACCTTCTAGGCAGGATGAGGAACCCCAAGCTCAGGCCGCCTGTGATGGTCAAAATGTGCCGCTGCCAGATTCCAGTCTTCTCTCCCCACTTCAAGCATCCACTCCTGAAGCTATCATTCGAGCAGTTGGTGAGGTCCTGCAAATGACAAGCAAGCCCACACACGGGGACAACAATCTTTACAGAAGACTGCGCACTTTCTCAGGGGTCATGCCCACACCCCTGGGAGAAGAACAGTTGGAAAACTGGGTTGAACAAGCCAGACTTATGATTGAAGAATATGATCGCCCTGAAAGAGAAAAGAAAATGAGAATAATGGAAAGTGTAAAGGGTCCTGCACTCGAAATCCTCCAAGCTGTCCGTTTCAACAACCCATCTGCAACCTCTATGGACTACATTGACATTCTCGAGACCACCTTTGGCAACCCCGAGAGCGGTGAAGAACTTTACTTTGCCTTCAGAATGTTGTGTCAACACCCCAACGAGAAACTCTCTGAGTTCCTGAGACGCCTTGAGAGAGTCCTAAATAAAGTTGTCCAAAAGGGTGGACTCCAGACATCGGCGGCAGACAAAGCACGTCTTGACCAACTCATTAAAGGGGCCATCAGGTCTGACATGATGATACTAAATCTCGGATTGAGAGACCGCCGAGACAGTCCTCCTACTTTTCTGGAGCTGATGAATGAGATACGCCTGGAGGAGGAGCATGAAGCTTCACGTCGCAGACTCCATCCACCCAAAGCCGTCTACGCCAAAAGTGCTACTGTTACCTCTGACACAGAGTTAAACGAGTTGAAAGCCGAAATACACCAACTCCGAGCACAAGTAAGTGAACTCTCTACTCCCGCCGCCATGTCAAGTCACCTTTCGACGAGCACACTGCTTTCTGTCACTCCGGCGGCAGAGAACGCAGAAGACAAGAACGTGCAGGCTTTAAAGAAAGAGGTTGTCAAGCTCCGAAAGCAAGTCTCTGTCATGTCAGTCAAGCCAAAGTACAGTCTTGCTACTGAGCCCTGCCCACAAGAGACCCAGTCAAGACCCTGGCAGCCAAGACCTTCTACAGCTAGAGACCCAAGTGATTTCTTCTGCTATCGCTGCGGTGAAGACGGCCATTTTGCCAACAAGTGCACTTCTCCCGAGAACTATCCCAAAGTTATTCAGAAACTGCTGCAAGCTCAAAGAAAGTCCAAGCAGAACCGCCATTCTGATAACGAAACCAGAACCAAGACCACAAATACAAGTGTCAAGAGAAGTGCGGTAAACGTACAGAGCAACAGTTTGCCCGAGGGACTCGTGGGACCGCCCTCCACTGCTCAGGTCAGGATCAATGGCAATCCCTGTACAGCGCTGATGGACAGTGGATCTCAAGTTACCATCATTTTTGACAGCTGGTATGCCAAACACCTATCACACATCCAGTTAAACTCTGTGACCGGTCTAGCCATCTGGGGCCTAAGTGAGTCAGAGAGCAGTTACCCGTACAAAGGTTACATCCAGGTTGAGTTGGAGCTGCCACAAGAGTCTAAGTCCAACAAAGTCAAGTCTGTCCCTGTCCTGGCCCTGGTGTGCCCCGATCCACGTTGCTCCGAGACTATACCTGTCCTGATCGGCACAAACGTCAGGGGGGTGCAGCCTTTCAAGTCCAGAGCAAAGAAAGAAGACCTGGAGAACGTCAACTCAGTAAAAATCCAAGCTCAAGAGAAAAGACACTTACCCGTTCATGCGGGGATGACCAAAAAAGGCAACAAAGACTTGCCAGTGGCTGAAGTTAAGTGGTTTGGGCCTGGTCCTCTCAGCATTCCTCCTGGCACTGAATACGTTGCCATCTGCAAAGTTAAAGAAAAACAAGACATCGGAGACAGCATACTCATCATTGAACGAGCCCACTCACCTGCTCTTCCTCCAAGTGTACTTGTCCAGCCAACTGTGTTGTTCTCCAAGATGCTAGATCCAAACAACTTCCTGGTGCTCCTGCGTAATGAGTCTCTAAAGCAAACTGCCATTCCAATGGGCACCGTGATCGCTCACCTTCACGTCGTTGACATGGTGACAGATGCACCAAACGCTAAAGTCGAATCTGTTCCAGCTATGGATCCTTCTTTGTTTGACTTCAGTGAGTCACCCATCAGCAAAGAGTGGAAAGAGAGGCTGAGTCACAAGCTTGCCAAACACTCCCATGTGTTCTCTATTGAAGAATGGGATGTCGGTTTGGCTAAAGGGGTAGAACATCACATCCGTCTGAATGACAACACTCCCTTCAGAGAGAGATCTCGACGGATTGCCCCTGCTGATTTGGATGACCTTCGGCGTCACTTGCAAGGTTTGTTGGCGGCTGGGATTATACAAGAATCAAGAAGTCCATATGCTTCACCGATTGTCCTTGCACGTAAAAAGAATGGTCAACTTCGTATGTGCGTTGACTACCGCACCCTGAACCGGAGAACTACCCCAGATCAGTACACTGTACCACGTATCGACGACGCTCTCGATTGCTTGTCCGGCAGTAAGTGGTTTTCAGTGTTGGATTTGCGCAGTGGCTATTATCAAATCCCAATGGCAGAGGAGGACAAAGAAAAAACGGCTTTCATCTGTCCTTTGGGGTTCTTCCAATTTGAGCGGATGCCGCAGGGGATCACCGGGGCCCCTGCGACCTTCCAACGGCTCATGGAGAAGGCAGTCGGCGACATGCACATGCTTGAAGTCATCGTCTATCTAGATGACCTCATTGTTTTCGGTAAGACTCTGGGAGAGCATGAGCAAAGACTTCTCAAAGTCATCGCTCGTCTTGAAGAAGCTGGACTCAAGTTGTCCCTCGACAAGTGCCAGTTCTGTCGCTCGCAAGTCACCTATGTCGGGCACATCGTCTCTGAGAACGGCATCGCCACAGACCCAGACAAAGTTGAAGCAGTGACGCGGTGGAAGCAGCCAACCGACCTTCCCTCTCTGCAGTCATTCCTGGGGTTCTGCGGCTACTACCGCAGGTTTATAAAAAACTACTCCATCATCGTCCGACCACTTACAGAGCTGTGCAAAGGGTATCCTCCCACCCAAAAGAATCGAAAGTCTGCCTCTTCATCAGACAAGACCTACTATAAAGTCAATGAGCCTTTTGATGACCGGTGGGACCAGTCATGTTCAGAGGCATTCCAAAAGGTCATCCACTGCCTCACAAACGCACCAGTGCTGGCATTTTCCGACCCCACCAAGCCTTACATACTTCACATTGATGCCAGTTATCATGGGCTTGGCGCTGTACTCAACCAAGAGTACCCCGAGGGTTTGAGACCTGTGGCGTTCGCCAGTCGAAAGCTGAGTGCATCCGAAAAGAACTATCCAGTGCACCAGCTCGAATTTTTGGCACTTAAGTGGGCAGTGGTAGACAAGTTCCACGACTACTTATATGGAGCACAGTTTACCGTGAGAACTGATAACAACCCCCTAACTTATATTCTCACGACTGCCAAACTCAATGCGACAGGTCACCGCTGGCTCTCAGCACTCGCCACGTACCAATTTACACTGCAGTACCGGCCTGGCAGCAGCAACATCGACGCCGATGCCCTGTCACGTAACCCTCTTCCAACCACAGAAGAAGGCTGGCAAAACATACCGACTGAAAGTGTTCAAGCTCTGTGTAAGCAGATCAAGTGCTGTGAAACTCTGACAGAGTCCACAACTATTGCTGAGTCACTTGGAGTGTCACCTGATGGTATACCAGAGTGTTTCGTCTCCCCAGTTCGGCTGGATCGGGGATCTTTGAGTCAGCTCAGTCACAAAGACCTGGTCACCGCTCAAGATGTTGATTCCACTATCGCTCCAGTCAAACAGTCACTTCATGGTGGTCCATCATTCACCAGCCCCGACAATCCAACTTCTGTCCTGTTGAACAAAGAAGCAAGCAAGCTGTTCATTCAAAACAATCTGCTCTACAGAAAGGTTGAGAAACATGGAACTGAGGTAAAGCAGCTGGTACTGCCCAGAGAGTATGTCCCGATGGTCCTGAGATCTCTGCATGATGAGTCTGGTCACTTGGGCATGGACAAGACCATCGAACTTATCAGAAATCGGTTCTATTGGCCGAAGATGGGAGTTGAGGTTGAGCAGTACATCAAAAACTGCGGCAGATGCATCACTCGCAAAGCCCTTCCTCAGAGAGCTGCTCCCTTAAAACAGATCACCAGCCAAGGCCCTCTAGACCTCGTCTGTATCGATTTTCTGTCACTTGAGCCAGACTCCCAAGGTTTCGCCAACATCCTTGTAGTGACAGACCATTTTACTCGATACGCCCAAGCTTTTCCAGCCAAAGATCAGAAGGCGGTCACTGTTGCCAAGATACTGTGTGAGCGCTACTTTGTACACTACGGACTCCCTGCCCGCATACATTCGGATCAAGGCCGCGATTTTGAAAGCAAACTGATCCAAGACCTTCTGATGATGTTGGGTATACGCAAGTCAAGAACATCGCCTTACCACCCTCAGGGAGATCCGCAACCAGAAAGATTTAACCGTACACTATTGTCAATGCTTGGCACCCTTGATCCAAAGCAAAAACAAAAATGGAGTCAAAAGATCAGTCAGTTGGTCCACGCCTATAACTGTTCTCAAAACGATGCAACTGGTTATTCGCCCTACCTGCTAATGTTCGGCAGAGAAGCTCGCTTACCGGTAGACATCTGTTTTGGCGTGACTGAGGACAACCAAAAGACAAAGTCCTACCATCAGTATGTTGCTAAGCTCAAGCAAGATCTCCAAAGAGCCTACAGTCTTGCAACAGAATCGTCAGACAAGAACCACCAAAGAAACAAAAAAGCACACGACAAGCACGTCAAAGAACAAGTCCTTGACAAAGGCGACAGGGTGCTACTGAGAAACTTTGGGGTCACAGGCAAGCACAAATTGAAATGCAAGTGGCGATCCTCACCATATATTGTTATGGAGAAGCTACCCAACTTACCTGTCTACAAGATCAAGCCAGAGAGAGGCATGGGAGCAGAAAAGACTATTCATCGTAATCACCTGTTACCCATTGGTTATCTGGTGAGACTCCCTGTTGACGAAAGGGAAGTGGGGCCACAACGAAGACCTGTGACCAGAGCATTTCAGCAAAATACAAAAGAACCGGTACAGACAAACAACCACGATGAAGACGTGTCCTCAGAGTTAGAGTACGACGAAGTATACCTGCCAAGACCCATTGAGTTAGACTGGGACAAGTTGCTGACATGCCCAGAACTGTCCACAAAGCAATCCAAGCCCGTCGTCACTGAACCTGAAAGACAAGCTCACGACCCGGCAGAGATAGAGCCAGTGGTCAATGATCTTCCAAATCTGCCTCCCAACGCTGATCCAGAAGTCAACGTTCTAGAAGAGGGAGCAGACGTCAACCTCTATCCAGACACTCAAGCTGAGATTGAACAAGTTGAGCGTTCAAAAAGAGTCACCCGTCCAGTGGTCAAGCTGAGCTACGATGAACTCGGCAAGCCCTGTGAATACCCTGTGACAGTCCTAAGCCGTGGAGTGTTGGTGGGAAGTGGACTCTACGGAGATTCCAGAAGCAGTCTATGTCAAACTTTCTGGTGCCACCCCATGGCGTTGTGTTTCACTTGTTCAAATCTGGACTCTACCCTTGACATTAAAACTATTAGAGTACTCTAAGGTTTATTTTGATGAGGACATCAAAACTGTCTAGAAGGGGGAGGATGTAGCCCAGTGGTAAATTTGGGTATTATAGTGTAGTAGAAACAGGGTAGGTTATGATTAATCTCTTACTCAAAAATGAGTCCCATGACTATTAAAAAAAAAGTAAACGTTTATTTACTTTAAATAAATAATAGGAAGCACTGATTTATAAAGGAGATCAATATTTGTGATTTTATTTCATGACACTGATTAAAATTAAAGTTTAAAGTTTATATTATTTAGCTAAATAATATTATCAGAGGTTTTATGCAGTAAGCGTTTTATTACTCTATTTTTATTGTTTTCATGTTATTATTTTTTATTGGTCATTTGAGTATTAACGCTGTATAGTCAGTGTTTGAGAAGGGATACACGTGACCGGAGGAGGAACCATGAGAGAGGGTGCGGGAAGTTTTTTTTTTTTTTTCTCGTCGGACTGGGGATGAGCACAGGTCGCTGGCGCGTTTGAGAAAAATATAACGCTAGAAAGAGTGAGTAAAGCTGTTGAAACTGAACTGAGTGTTCAAATACGAGGATCGCAGACTCTGGGTGTTTTTTGAGCGAGAAACGAAGCCGGAGACCCGTCGGACGGAGCGGGAGAGAAGCAGCGGAAGCGTGATCGGAGGTAGCCGAGATAGCTATAGTTAGCCATGGTGTGCGCTCATGTTGGCGGACATGTTGGTGAATCGCGCTGCACGTGAGCATCCGGACCGAATTTCCACGCTCTCAATGTGTTGCAAGTGTTTGTTCAGCGCACTCAATGTTTTGCAAGACCAACACAGGCCTGCAGCGTGTTTTTCCTTCGTTCAAAGCAGTACTGTGAGTAAACTGAAACGTGTGTGAATGTGTATGTGTGAGTGGGCCCACCATTGCATTTGATAAGACTTGTTTCAGGACACGTGGCAACGTTTTTTGTTTATTTTAAAGTTTTCTGTGTAATTTCAATTGTTAGGAAAGAGATAATAACTTTTAGATCAGTTATTCTGGTGTAACAAGTGTGATTGAAACTATTGAGGTTTCTAGCTAAATTTAACGAGGCTATCAGTTGAGTATTTGGGGAATTTTTTGGTTAGTCATTTTGTATATTTGTTGATATTTTGTTTTGGGGAAAACTTTTATATTCTAGTTGCCAAATTCGTTTATGTAAATAAACCAGGGCATTAACCCTTTGTTTTGCTAAACTAAAAACTATCTCTGGGTCTCATTATTTTAAATATTTTATTGTCAAAAGGTTTTACAACTTATTAGAAACTTATTAGGTGCACCTTCGTGGTATCCACCTGAACAACACCGAACCCAAGCACCCACCATTCTCATGTAAGTAACGCTCAGAGTGGCTGTACGGGTGCTACACACCTTTAACCTGACTTGTATACTCAATTTAAAATCTTATAAATTTGTGTTATTCATTGACTTCTGGATAAGTGCAAATAAATAACGATTCACGAACATTAAAAAAAAATTAAACAAAGAAACAAACACCTCAAAACTTGACAGCCCCAGTGCACTGCTGTTGAATGAAAAAAACAGCCAGGGCATTCTGCTAAATAACTTTTTTTGTGTTCCATAGAAAACATAGTTAATGATGGAATAAAGTTTATTACTGATTGAAAGATTCTCTCTATTCCTTTATTACTCACACTGAATGTCCAGCATCACTGATGACTCATTGTAGCCGTGTTTGTTCTGAGCTTTACAGTGGTACCAGCCTCTCTGTGTCGGGTCAGTCCTGTTGAAGGTAAGAGTGTCTCCAGTCTGCAGCTGCTTCAACTCTCTTTCACTCTTTCTAGACCAGGTGTAGTTCAGCACTGCTGGATTTGCATCACTTCTGCAGGTCAGAGTCACAGAACTGCCCTCCAACACCGAGGCAGACGGAAGCACAGAAACTGATGTGTTTTTAGGGGGATCTGAGGGGAAACAAATACATTGCCACACAATACAATTTACAATAATATGATAGACACTGAAGATGGCTTACATATTAATGACTAATTTTATGGCTTACAGTTCACATTCAGACACTAGCTGAGATTTGTTTTTGTTTGTATTTGTTCCTGGCTCTATAGTACTTTTAACTTGACACTGGAGTACAAATAAAGGTTTTATTTATTCATTTTAGATGTTTTAGATTATGATATTGCTACTTACCTGTTCAAAGATGGTATTTATTTGCTTTTGAATTAATGTCATATATGCTTGCATGAAATGCTATACTGTGCAAACGGCGACTCAGAATGATGTTGCATTTTGTGTGTCATTGTAACAAGATGAGATGAGAAGAAAATTGTGAAAGTTGTAGTTCATGAACTGTTTGTAACCAACCACAAAAAGGTAAATGAGAAGATACACGTGGGCCAAGATAAGACAACTAAACAATAGTTGTGAACGTTGTAGTGCATGAACTGTTTGTAACCAACCACAAAAAGTTAATGAGAAGACAAACAGGAGTGAAGAGAGCAGACGAACACTTCAGTGAAGAAGAGGAAGAGTGCTAGAAGACAACAGCGTAAATAGACAGACAAAGGACATCCAGGGGATTAGACTGAGTCACAGAGATTGATACTCCAACAGCAGGAAGAATCATACAAGACATTGATCAATTCATGACAAATATGGAAGTGGAATTTCCCAAAAAGTAGTATAAAAGTCTGAGGAGTAAAAGGCCTCCTCAGATGCTGCCTGCATTAAGCGTGAAGTATGCCTGATACCCTAACAAGGGGCGCTTAACAGCATCTCCAATATTGCTGGTTAAAGGCTAGATTATAGAGCTTTTTAGCTTAAGCTGATTTTAAGTTTTATTTTATATTTAACTGCTTTGTATTGAAACCAATAAAATAATCATTTTGATTGTTATGATTGCCTCCTGTGAGACTTCATTTATAACTACGAACTGAGCCTAAAAAAAAGAACAACCACAAGGGAGTCTTCTACGTCATTCCTGAAGGACTTCAACCTCCTGGCGAGTGAGTTCTTTATGGATTAGGCTGAATTTGACTAACCTTACCCTATCTGAATAATCATAGGGTTAAAGGTGTAAGATAAAAGGTCACACGGACTAGCATAGAATATGCTTCAACTAAAGTGCTAATGAATGTAAAGCAAATCAGCAAGTAAAACAGACATTAAAATAGTCATTCCAAACTCATTTGATTTTCCCCCATGTAAGAGAAAAAGAAGCAGAATGTCCAGCCTGCACTTTTCCAGATAAACGTGAATAGGAACTGGGGCTGACAAAAATAAGGACTCGTACACTCTTTTTAAAATCTTATAACTTTGCGTTATTTATTAAGTGCAAATAAATAATGATTCACGAACATTACTTTTTTTTGTCTTTTTTAACTTGACAGCCCCAGTTCACTGCTGTTGAATGAAAAAAACAGCCAGGGCATTCTGCTAATTAACTTTTTTGTGTTCCATAGAAAGTTAATGATGGAATAAAGTTTTATTATTGGTTGAAAGGTTCTCTCTATTCCTTTATTACTCACATTGAATGTCCAGCATCACTGATGACTCATTGTAGCCGTGTTTGTTCTGAGCTTTACAGTGGTACCAGCCTCTCTGTGTCGGGTCAGTCCTGTCGAAGGTAAGAGTGTCTCCAGTCTGCAGCTGCTTCAACTCTCTTTCACTCTTTCTAGACCAGGTGTAGTTCAGCTCTGCTGGATTTGCATCACTTCTGCAGGTCAGAGTCACAGAACTGCCCTCCAACACCGAGGCAGACGGAAGCACAGAAACTGATGTGTTTTTAGGGGGATCTGAGGGGAAACAAATACATTGCCACACAATACAATTTACAATAATATGATTACCAAGTCAAAACTGATACAAAGCATCACTTACACTGAACATGTAATGTGATGTTGTCCTGTGCTGTTTTGTTCTTGTCCTGTAGCTGGTAGGTTATAGTGCAGGTGAAAGTGACTCTGTGGTGACGGTGAGTAGCAGTGAAGTTCAGATCAGAGATGAGGAGCTCCTGTTGTCTGCTGCTCTCACTGAGGGGGATTCTGGGAGTGAAGCTCCATGTGAGAGTTGGTGGAGGAGAGGAGCAGAGAGTCTCAGCAGAGCAGCGCAGACTCACAGAGCTCCCCTCCAACACCTCCTGATCCTGATCCTCATTCAGCTTCACTGTGGGTTTGGGGGGAGACTCTGAAATACACACAAATACAAGATTAAGTATACTGACAACAATGGCACGACAAATACATTTACAATATTCATCTAACACATTCATTTATTAATAAAAGACTCAAATCACTCACCAATGACATTTACAGTGGAAGTGTTTCCTTTGCTTTCTGTGTAGCTGTATTTCAGATCACCACTCTCAATCCTGAAGTGATATTTGCCATTATGATTTGAACTAACATTATTAAAGATAGTGGTGCAGTTCTTCTCATGTAGTTTTCCAGTTATTGCCCCTTTAAAGGGATTAGAATTGGGAACTCTAGAGTCAAACACATTTTTTCCATCTTTGAACCACTGTCCTATAGCAGCACTCTCATTGAGGTCTTTGTCAAATGATTCCTTAATATCAAATGTGCACTTTATAATCACACAGGATCCACTGAGAGCTTCAATCTTCTTTGGCAAACTGATGCTGAAATCTCTACAGCAAACGCCTAATAACACACAACACAAACTGTTAAAGCACACAAAAAAAATGTACAAGCACATTTCTAGCCATAAACACAAACCCTTTATTGACTATACATTTCAGTTTACAAATAGACCTAATTTACATTTCAGTTAAAATAATAAAAAATACATATATATTGCATTAAAAGCAGAGGAGAAAATAAATAAAAAAGCCTGTGTGGATTGATGACGAAAGATGATTTAGTACTGACTGAATCAACATCAGAATAATAAGTCAGAATACTTGATTTTAAACAAAATGTGACATATTTGATGTTCAACTTTCTTTATTTTTACATACTGTATATGAATTTGGTCTTTAGTACAGCTTGTATTAAAATAAGGTAATCAGATTGTTACTTTGCATCATGTTACATGTAACACAACAGACCTCTATTAAACAGGGGTGTAAATGTAGTGTCGTGAGAAACGGTGCTAAAGTTAAAGATTCTGTGTATTTTTAATAACTCAAAAGTCTAAGAATATAGCCAATAAATAAATAAATAAATACATATTAATAATTTAGTGAAAAAAAGTCAAAGTAAAAAGTAAGAAAGTGTCTATGTTTAATTTATTAAACATACAAGTAAGAAAGTGTCTATGTTTAATTTATTAAACATACAAGTAAAGAGTATTCCTTTCTTAGATTTTCAATTGACTTTTGAAAACAATTAAGAGACAGTATAGAGATTTTATCATTTTTTATATATTTTAGATTTAAGTCATGATGACTGACATAATGTACTTTATACTTTTAAGTCTACATGGTCTGTAATGGAGTAAAAAGTATTGCGTATTTCTTGTAAATGCAATTGAGTAATCGCAAGTATTCGATCTTAACAGAACCGCTATAGTATAAATAATCATAAGTACAGTAGTGCTCCTCAAATACTTTTCAACTATGCAATTAAACCATTTAGACACAACAGATTAAAATACACTGATCATATAAAAAAAACGCATTCATCATGATAAACATTTTAGCTGTTCACTTCATCTTACAAATGTCTCATTAAAGACATTGGTGAAGGTGAAGAAGAGATTCACATACCTTGTAAGAGAAAGACAAAAACACAGACTTTCTCAGCTACACCCATCTTGCCATTAAAAGAAGGTCAAACCCTAATAAAGGCCAAACATACACATTCATCACAAAAATGATACAAACATAAACAACATAATTTCAAAATTGTTATTCTGGAAAGATTTTAGGCAAACACATTTTTCTCATAATCATGAATCATCTGATATATAAATAATCTGTATTAAAAAACTGAAGTAAAAGCAGTTAAACTTTACTTGATGGTGGTCTCTATGGGACTGATTGCACAAAGAACACAAAAACTGTTTTATGGTATGATTTCTCAAGCAAAAAAGGTTGTTCTAACATCATTGCTTCATCGTGGCTAGTTGTGAGTGATATTGGAAAGTTGTCGCAAAAAGGATCTCAGATAAAGTAAATTGTACTATTACACAAATGAGTGAAGCAGTTGTGTATGTTTCCTACACCTAATTGTTAAATTAGAATAATATGTGTGAATACTGCCCGTAAACTCTTTTTTTTTATTTTTTAGAAAGGTTTATAAATATAAACTCTACAAAAAGCCCAGACATTCTTAAATGTCCCTGATAATTCTGTCCGGACTGCAGTGTGAATGTAAGAGGGTAAATACGGTGACCGGGAGTCCGGGACACTGGTTCACAAAACTGGTTTTGTCGTGGGAACGTGATAATATGTCGTGATCTCGAGATCATTCTGTTGAGGAAACGATATCATTATGTTGTGGCGCGTGGCCTCGAGATCCTATGAGGGAACGACATCTATTTTGAGTGGCCACGAGTTTAATGTGTAAACAAACCTGCATGACATAGCAACCTGGGATTATGAGAAATTGATATTTTTAATCATTTAATAGGCCTATTTTGTCAATTAAGAATGACAAAAAAAATAAGCAGAGACAGCAGCATTCAAATGAAGTTTGTTATTATCAATTAATGCTATGTAAGAACATACAATAATATAGGCCTATAATAACACATTTTATCTATCCCATCCCACATTCAGTCTTTTAAATCCATTCTTGTTTCTTTTTTATTTAATATTTATATATTAATTATAATATCTATTGTTTGTATATTTTTCATTGATATGCATTTGCCTTATTTTTCTCTATATCTTTTCATATCTCTTTACTACCTATAACATTTTGTATATTATGATACTTAAAGTATATGTTTTGTAAATATTGATCATGCCAATAAAGATTTTACTTTATGACTGTTTTTTTTTTGTTTTTTTTTTAGCTACGTACAATATCAGGAAAAAGAAGCATGGTTGTATCTCTTACAATGGAAAATTATAAGGACAAAAACAGAAAACAAATATCATTGATTTGTGTACATCAAAATAAGGAATAACACAGAAAAAAAGGAAAAGCACAATAATAAGGTTAAATACTATCTGTGAATAAATCGTCATAATGCATTAAAACATTTTTGTTATTTAAAGTCTAATGGCTGAAATAAAAGAGTTAAACTCGGCAAGATAAAGAGGAAAAATAAAGGTGCCATTTTTGCTTGTGAATAAATAATTTTGATAAAGATAAAGAAATTAACAACATATTCAAGGGACAACAGCTTTGGGGTCAGGTCAGAGGTCACTCTTCAGCTGGAACTAGACTTGCATACAGACATTACCGGAAGCCAGTTATTATACTTGGATATTTATAAGTATGTATGTATATGGATATTTTTAAACACATTGCTTCTGCTTCATTTCAAAAGGAAGTGTCAAAATCAAAGTTACCATTCAGTTCCATTATAAAGGAATTGGAAGAGCCAAGATATTTTTATATATAACTCTGATTGTGTTTGGCTGAAAGAAGTCATATACACCTTGAGGGTGAGTCAATTATGGGATCATTTTCATTTTGGGTGAACTATCCCTTTAAACTCGTGGCCACAAGTAAAATGTCATTCCCTCAACAGGATCTTCAGTACGACATAATGATTACCTTAAAGCTACACTGTGTAACTTTTTTAGTTGATTCTTAGCAAAAAACACTTAGTTCTTTCAAAAATATATGTGCTCATTAATGTATATTTACTTCTTTCAAGTAATAAAGTATTCTCTTAAGTTTATAATCTGCCATTGAAAGTACATACGGGTGAGGGGTTCGAATGCCGGTCGCCATGTTGCCCCTCCATCTTGAAACTACATTAGCCAAAGAGGGACATACCTGTAAATTCAAGCTTCGCCTTTTGCGTTTTTCACTCAGTGACACCGTGACGAATGCGAGGGGGAGATTACTCGCGAGCTCGCGAGTGCCAGCAGATTTGAAAGATAGTGTGGTGTGTGTGTGTGTGTGTTTGTGTGTGTGTGCGTGCGTGCGTGCGTGCGTACTCACATTTGAAAGAGAGAATTAAAACGTCAACGCGACAGACAAATCAGCAAGACCATAGTCAATATTGGAGTAACTTTTCCCAGATGGAAAGAGCTCATGAGGAGAAAAGATTTTAAAACGGACGCCGAGGTTGCCTGCTTTCTTCTCGACAGGTAATTCAGCCTGTTGTAATTCATTTGTGTAAATTCAAAGTTTTATAGTTGCTTGTCTAACCATAGCATATGGTTGTGCATAACGCCAGAACAACCTCTAGTATAACTTCATCCTCGCGTCAATGGTGAAAAAGTATTGTTTACCTTGTAACATAAATCTGTGCTGCGACGGATCACAGGTAATGAATAGTTTTAAAGGCGCAATTTTTTAAGCTATATAAAAAAAGGACACTGTAAATTTTAGTTATTTTTAATTGCTTTTACTTTGTACACATTGTAACGTTAGCCTAATCTGATTATGCTGGGATAGCCGATTCCAAGGGTGACGTTTACCTCCTGACATCTGTCCTGTAGTTTTATTCATTTTAGACGTATTGTTTATTATTGTCATGGACGAAGTCGATAACTGGAAGCCATGTTAATCTTGGAATAATACGGCCACCGTAGGAGTTAAAACGCCCTCGGAATTGAGAGGAACAGAAACTAATATTCACTGGGTAGTCATATACAATTTCACCGCTAGATGGGGGTAAAAATCACACAGTGTAGCTTTAAGAAAATCACCTTGTGGCCACGACATATCACATTTCCACTAGGTAACATGATGTTCCCACAAATTAATATCTCGTGGCCACGACATATTATCACGTTCTAATAAGTTTATATGTTGTGGCCACGACAAAACTAAGTGAAACGAACATAGTCGGTGACATCCGGTCATCGTAGGTGAAATAGTTTGTCAGCCTCATTCTAAAGGGGCGGTCACACTACATATTTCAGCTGTGTCCCAATGTGCATCAATAAGTTTATTTCTCTTGTGTTCAATGTGTTACAGAACCACACATGTAGCCTACCTATACTCAAACAAGTTCTTCAGTAAAATAAGAACCTATAGACACTGCTCAGTGCGTCTCTTCAATTAAGAGTCATCTCAGTTCTAACCGACTGCCTGCTGAATTTTGCATACAGAATAAAATAATCTGAAACTTCAGAATCAACACACCTGAAAATATCAACTGATATTATACTACTTACCCGAAAAGGCTGATAAAAAGTTTGAGAAATCCACTGAATATTGGTATTAAAGAGAACAAATTCACTGTTGTGAAGCTACTGACTGGAAGCTGCGGAAGATAACACAGTGCGGTCATGGTTAACTTATTAAACCTAATGCAAACATTGAACAGTCTTTCCATGACGGCAAGATTTATGTAGCCTAATGCAAATTGGCATACAATTAGCTTTTCTAAAATATTTGATAAAGTTCACAAGCAGTATGAGAATATGTTCAACTTGTTGCATATTTTTTTACTTATTTGAAAATGTCTGTCTCATTCAACCTATTTAGCACAATTTGACTTCCTAATGTTTTTTTTTTTTTTTTTTGCAAGTTTCAGGACCGCAGTCCTATAGGACCCTAGCTTTTGTTTGTTTGAATGTACTGGCAGTTTATACTATTTTAGAGCACAATTATTTTCAATTATGTATTTGTATACATTTTCAGGAATGATTTAGTTGTTTAATTATTTAAATTTAACTGATTATTGTCCCAACCAACTCCTAACCCTAACACAACTGCAACCCTGCAGCCCTATATTCTGGTATTAAGTTATTTTTCTTATTTTTATTTTTATTATTACTTATTTTTCAACTCGGAAGCAAGTTATTTTATGTGTACAGTATGTACGAAACTTCCTTTTCATTATAGGGCACTCCCTGGCACAGGGATTATTGGCACTCCCTGTGCCAATGCATTGACGAAGTCAACAGTTGTATGTGTCAAAACTTTCTTCAGTTAAACAAAGACAAAACTGAAGTCATTGCGTTTGGAAACAAAGATGAAGTTCTCAAGGTGAACGCATACCTTCACTCTAGGGGTCAAACAACTAAAAATCAAGTCAGGAATCTCGGTGTGTCCCTAGAGTCAGACCTTAGTTTCAGTAGTCATGTCAAAGCAATAACTAAATCAGCATACTATCATCTGAAAAATATTGCAAGAATTAGATGCTTTGTTTCCAGACAAGACTTAGAGAAACTTGTTCATGCTTTCATCACCAGCAGGGTGGATTACTGTAATGGACTCCTCACTGGCCTTCCCAAAAAGACCATAAGACAGTTGCAGCTCATACAGAACGCTGCCGCCAGGATTCTGAGCAGAACCAGAAAATATGAACATATCACACCAGTCCTCAGGTCTTTACACTGGCTCCCAGTTAAATTTAGGATTGATTTTAAAGTATTATTACTGGTATATAAATCATTCAATGGCCTAGGACCTCAATACATTGCAGATATGCTTACTGAATATAAACCCAACAGATCACTCAGATCACTAGGATCATATCAGCTAGAAATACCAAGGGTTCACTCTAAGCATGGCGAGTCTGCTTTTAGCTATTATGCCAGCCGCAGCTGGAACCAGCTTCCAGAGGAAATCAGACGTGCTCCTACAGTAGTCACATTCAAATCCAGACTCAAAACACTTCTGTTTAGCTGTGCATTTACTGAATGAGCACTGTGCCAATGCTCGTTCGACTGTTTGTTCTGTATTTTATTTTATTTTTCTAAACTGTTTTAATTATTCTTATTTCTTTTATTATTTTAATAAAATTCATTAAAATGTGCTATATAAATAAACTTGCCTTGCCTTGCCTATAGCCGAAGTCCGGCGTGATAATTCTCATCTGGCGTGTATCGAACTGTTTGCGCAACAAACTAATGTGTTTATCAGTATATTAAAAAATGTAAATAATATGAAAACAAATACCAGTTTACAACTTCAATAACCATAATGAACTGTTTTTGCACGGCTAAAATAACTGATGCCTGACACAGAAATTCTTGAACATTTAAATGTACAATGGCCGTGCAAAATAAGGTGGACAGATAATAAAAATGTAATCATTTCCATGGGTGTGGTCTTTGTATCTGTTTGTTTTATGTTTAATTCAGGTTTTCTCTCTTGGAGTAGCCTAATTGGCTAGGTGGCGTTGTCACAAAAAAAAAAAAAAAAAAAAAAACGGTCCTAGAAATGCGGTCCTAGGATGACAGTCCTGGAACTGCAGCCTCCAGTATTGCAGGAATTGTAATATTGTATACTATTATATATTGAACAAAACGTCCCTTTTTCAGGATAGTGTATTTTAAAGATAAATTTGAAAAATCCAAGAAGATGTAGGCCTATAGATTATCACTGAAAAAAGTTTAAAGCATTTGTGTTTTAAAAAAAAAAAAGTATTTCATGCTTGTTCAGTGAACCATGTGAGGAATAATGGACGATGGGCCATTGAATTATTAGAAAGTAATGCACACCCGAGGATAAATACATAGATGCCTCATTAGCTGTTGTTTTTATGGGCCGCTATGTAAGTCGTCCGGCATATTGGAACAATCAAAGCTGGTCCGTGAACATTCGAGAGTAAGTTCTTTGCTAAACTATCACAATGAAGGTGACAGCTAACACTTACATTAAAAAGTTACCATTAGTAAAATGAAAACATTAAAAAGTACCATAGAAATGCGATTCTTTATGGCATCATATTACCTTCATAGTTCTCTCTTCTGGTAGTGGATCAGACACCCGCGAGATCAAAGGCGGATATCGCCTCATCCAGGGTATTGCTAATGAACTGGATGTACTCATTTCTGTTGCTTTTAAATAAATATTATGAACAAGACACCAAAAGTAGGCCTACTTGTTATAAATTCCCATAGAGAGATAGCACAGTCAGACAGATTAGGAATATTCACACATAATTTATACACATAAAAACATGATATCAGAGTTTTAAAATCAAACATTTTAAAAGAGTACAAGAGTAAAAACAAGTTGCACAGCACAGTGGTTCATGAGCTCGTTGTCGCCTACTTAGGACCCGAAATAGATAAATAGTCTGCTTTTTAAAAGCATCAAATTAAACTACAGAAATAGCTACTTTAGATTATAAAAGTCAAATAACTGTATCTACATTACATTGATTGCTAGGCATAATAATAATAATAATAATAATCTTGATTAAAAACATGTTTACTTTCCTTCCTGAAAATCAGTGGGGGGGGGGGGGGGGAGGGGGGGGTTTGGTCATAAAATATACAATGTTGCTCACAGTAACAAAGTTCTCGTGTGAGCTCAAAAAGGCGATGTGAGTGTATGATATTGATGGCATCACCACAGCTCTTTTCTGACTTGTCAAACTGACAATGTTAAAACTGACCCTGTGTTACAACACTCCCCAGTCTCCCCCATATACATTTTAGGAAGCTCCAACTTTTTGTTGTGACTTCCTTAAAAGTGTGTATTCTTTGTTCTTTATGCAGAACCTGGTCAGAGATCGAATACATTATCACCCTATTAAATTTGCAAAGATAAGTAAACATTAACTATCTTTGAAAACAAAGCCAATGCTGTTATAACCATAATGCAAAACAGGTTTCAACAGAAAGGTGTGAGTTCAGATAGCAGTGGGTTACATGGAAGTAATGAAACTACAGTATGAGATCTATGCCGATAACACTCACATCACTGTGGTCTGTAATGTTATAGGTGGAGGTTGATGGTGTTAGTGCAGAACAGGAAAGAGTTTAGTCATTACTGGTGCTGACTAAAAAGAAAATTTCATAATCTACATTTTTTCAGAAATTGTTATTTTGGAAATCATATCCCGCAGCTTTATCTTGCATAGCCCCTATATGAATACCCTCTGATATAAATCCTGAATATAATAATGTTTATATGATGTTGATAAGACTTTCTTGTTCATAAAGACTATTCGACACTTATGCCTGAATATGACTACAATAGCAAGAATAAACTTTTGATTTACATCATCTATTATAAAAATGCTTCATTATTGCAGAATGTTACAGCATTCAAAACACACAAATGCAAAAACAAAACAAAAACAGACAGAATATTTTAAACAAATTTGAAAGGTTTCATCATTAAACAACAAAAGAATTATGTGAGGATAATTTAGCAGAATATATTTGTAAATACACTACACTGCACACACAGAGTCTTTGGACAGTATATGTGCATGGTGTATATTGATTGAATTAGGTAACAAAATAATAAACAAAGTGACAAGCATTTTAAAATAGCAGATGATAATATAAATGATATAGGCATGAACTGAAAGAGGAGACAAAAGCATTGTGACACTTTGTGGTTGATGTTAGTGGTGTCTTTCTGAGTATAATCCTATCACCCGACCCCTTTGGAGATCACACTTGTACCAACATCAGTGATGAGGGAATGGGAGGTTATTACTTCAACTGTTGTCCTTAATTTACATTTTTAAAATGAAACCTTGTTTACATGATGAGAGGGAAGACTAGAAACAGTATAAAAGGTTAGAGCCTGTATTGTTCAGGCTTCATTCCGACTCCGTTGAACCCAAAATGCTGCATGTACTTTGTCACTGCTATGCTGCAATAAACTTCTTTATCAAGATCTTCAACGTTCTCATGTATGTGCAAATGTTGATATCTAAAGCTAGTGAGCTAAAATCCCTAGGAAGATCCCAGTTTGGCGGCTCCAGCAGATGACATGACATTATTGACATAAAAAGGCTCTCCACCATTGTCCAGTGAAACAGCCTAATGGATGAACAATGAATGATCAGTGGAAAGCTTGTAACAAGAAACTGGTGGAGAGAGTAACTGTATGTAAAAGTGTTTTGATGTTTGTGAGGTTGATATGTACGAGAATTAACAGCATGTGTGTGTTTGATATATTGTAACGTACCCCATCAGTCCGAGCGAGTCCTTTTTTATCTCCCTTCTGTGTCCTGCAGATCCATCTACAGAAATAATCCATAAATAAAAATAAAAATATATAACTACTTGTACCTCATTCATCACAACCCTTACTATCAGTCTGACATCACTCCACGCAATCACATGGTCTATACCAGTGGTTCTCAACTCCAGTCCTCGGGACCCACTGCTCTGCACATTTTGTATGTCTCCCTTATTTAACACACCTGAATCAGATCATCAGCTCGTTAGGAGAGACTCCATGAACTGATTTGAGTGTGTCAGATAAGAGAGACATACAAAATGTACAGAGCAGCGGGTCCCGAGGACTGGAGTTGAGAACCACTGATCTAAACTCACAGCATTGTAACACATATTATCACCATAACTGCCCCAACAACACCACCAATCAGGAAGGAGTAAATGTTGAACCCTATTAAAACAACAAAAGACAGTTAATGAAAACTCTTAATTCCAGAGAACAACTGTTCTGATATCAAGCAAATAACCAAACACATCTGAATAACCACTTCAATAACTATTGAATCATTAAATAAAATGCAATGAAAAGGTTAGGTGATTCATTGCCATATCAACAATTGAAGTAGATTAACTGGATAGGTGATTTATATTATTTACATGAAGCCTCTTGAGAGAAGAGATTCAGTTGAAACAGTTGCCTTGCAGTGCCATGAGTGTTGCTGCCGACACACTGCAGAGTGGACGTGTGTGAGAGTGACTGATGTAGAGTGATGGAGCTCCTCAAGCCTGTGCTGTTCAATCGCTCTTCACTGATGAACGTGTTTGAAGAGTTACTGACAGGACGTCCAGACAGATGCCACTCCAGTTCAGGAGAGGGATTCCCATCACCCTCACAGAAACACACAGTTGCACTGTCACAGCTCGAGGAAGTGGAGATTTGAGGAGCATCTAATAGAGAGAAAGATCAAGAAAAGTCTGAGCAGGAAAACTGGAACCTTTTCTTAGTGACTTTTCTATTGCAGTTCACATACAATCACTGAAGATGGCTTACATGTTACTGACTAATAGTAATGGCTTGCAGTTCACATTCAGACACTAGCTGAGATTTGCTTTTGTTTGTATTTGTTCCTGGCTCTATAGTAGATTTAACTTGACACTGGAGTATTAATAAATCAATCAATCAATCATTTATTTATATAGCACATTTAAAACACAACCAAGGTTGACCAAAGTGCTTCACAAGCAATCAAAGAAACACAGTAGAACAAATAAAACAGATACAGCATGCATATATAATACAAAAAATAAGAACAAGCGAGCAGTAATAATATAGCTCAAATAGCTATATAGTGTTAAAAGCCATGGAGAATAAATGAGTCTTTAGCTGAGTTTTAAAAATGTAGATAGACGGGGCATGCCTAATAAACATCGGAAGGCTATTAATAAAGGTTTTATTTATTCATTTTAGATGTTTTAGATAATGATATTGCTTTTTACCTGTTCAAAGATGGTATTTAATTGCTTTTGAATTAATGCCATATATGCTTGCATGAAATGCTATGTTGTGCAAACGGCGATTCAGAATGATGTTGTATTTTGTGTGTCATTGAAACAAGAAGAGATGAGGAGAAAATTGTGAAATTGTGCTTTACATTCATTAGCACTTTAGTTGAAGCATATTCTATGCTAGTCAGTGTGACCTTTTATCTTACACCTTTAACCTTTTAACTTTAATTAATGTAAAGTAAATAATCAGCAAGTAAATCATTTGATTTTCCCCCCTGTAACAGAAAAAGAAGCAGAATGTCCAGGCTGCACTTTTCCAGATAAAAGTGAATAGGAACTGGGGCTGACAAGCTCCAAAAAGGAAAAAAATAAGGACTTGTATACTCTATTTAAAGTCTTAAAACTTTGCGTTATTCGTTGACTTCAGGATAATTGCAAATAAATAATGATTCACGAACATTAAAAAAATTGTAACAAACAAAGAAACAAACACCTCAAATGTGACCTATGTCTAATGTTATTTTTTTGTCTTTTTTAACTGAACAGCCCTAGTTCACTATGAAAAAAACAGCCAGGGCATTCTGCTAATTAACTTTTTTTGTGTTCCATAGAAAACATAGTTAATGATGGAATAAAGTTTTATTATTGGTTGAAAGGCTCTCTCTATTCCTTTATTACTCACACTGAATGTCCAGCATCACTGATGACTCATTGTAGCCGTGTTTGTTCTGAGCTTTACAGTGGTACCAGCCTCTCTCTGTCGGGTCAGTCCTGTCGAAGGTAAGAGTGTCTCCAGTCTGCAGCTGCTTCAACTCTCTTTCACTCTTTCTAGACCAGGTGTAGTTCATCACTGCTGGATTTGCATCACTTCTGCAGGTCAGAGTCACAGAACTGCCCTCCAACACCGAGGCAGACGGAAGCACAGAAACTGATGTGTTTTTAGGGGGATCTGAGGGGAAAAAATACATTGCCACACAATACAATTTACAATAATATAATTACCAAGTCAAAACTGATACAAAGCATCACTTACACTGAACATGTAATGTGATGTTGTCCTGTGCTGTTTTGTTCTTGTCCTGTAGCTGGTAGGTTATAGTGCAGGTGAAAGTGACTCTGTGGTGACGGTGAGTAGCAGTGAAGTTCAGATCAGAGATGAGGAGCTCCTGTTGTCTGCTGCTCTCACTGAGGGGGATTCTGGGAGTGAAGCTCCATGTGAGAGTTGGTGGAGGAGAGGAGCAGAGAGTCTCAGCAGAGCAGCGCAGACTCACAGAGCTCCCCTCCAACACCTCCTGATCCTGATCCTCATTCAGCTTCACTGTGGGTTTGGGGGGAGACTCTGAAATACACATGAATACAAGATTAAGTACACTGACAATAATGGCATGACAAATACACATTCATTTATCAATAAAAGACTTTAATCACTCACCAATGACATTTACAGTGGATGTGTCTCTGTAGATGTATTTCAGATCACCACTCTCAATCCTGAAGTGATATTTGCCATTATGATTTGAACTAACATTATTAAAGATAGTGGTGCAGTTCTTCTCATGTAGTTTTCCAGTTATTGCCCCTTTAAAGGGATTAGAACTGTGAACTCTAGAGTTAAACACATTATTTCCATCTTTGGACCACTGTCCTATAGCAGCACTCTCAGTGAGGTCTTTGTCATGTTTTTCCTGAATATCAAATGTACACTTTATGATCACACAGGATCCACTGAGAGCTTTAATCTTCTCTGGCAAACTGATGCTGAAATCTCTACAGCAAACGCCTAATAACACACAACACAAACTGTTAAAGCACACAAAGAAATGTACAAGCACATTTCTAGCCATAAACACAAACCCTTTATTGACTATACATTTCAGTTTACAAATAGACCTAATTTACATTTCAGTGACATTTTTATTTTTATTTTTTATTATTGCATTAAAAGCAGAGGAGAAAATACAAAAAAACCTGTGTGGATTGATGACGATAGATGCTTTAGTACTGACTGAATCAACATCAGAATAATAAGTCAGAATACTTGTAACATATTTGATGTTCAACTTTCTTTATTTTTACATCGATGAATTTGGTCTTTAGTACAGCTTGTATTAAAATAAGGTAATCAGATTGTTACTTTGCATCATGTTACATGTAACACAACAGACCTCTATTAAACAGGGGTGTAAATGTAGTGTCGTGAGAAACGGTGCTAAAGTTAAAGATTCTGTGTATTTTTAATAACTCAATTAAAAGTCTAAGAATATAGCCAATAAATAAATAAATACATATTAATAATTTAGTGAAAAAAAGTAAAAGTAAAAAGTAAGAAAGTGTCTGTTTATTAAACTTACAAGTAAAAAGTATTCCTTTCTTAGAGTTTTAATTGACTTTTGAAAACAATTAAGAGACAGTATAGAGATTTTATCATTTTTTATATATTTTAGATTTAAGTCATGATGACTGACATAATGTACTTTATACTTTTAAGTCTACATGGTCTGTAATGGAGTAAAAAGTATTGCATTTTCTTGTAAATGCAATTGAGTAATCGCAAGTATTCGATCTTAACAGAACCGCTATAGTATAAATAATCATAAGTACAGTAGTGCTCCTCAAATACTTTTCAACTATGCAATTAAACCATTAGACCTATACACAACAGATTAAAATACACTGATCATATAAAAAAACACATTCATCATGATAAACATTTTAGCTGTTCACTTCTGTCTCATTAAAGACATTGGTGAAGGTGAAGAAGAGATTCACATACCTTGTAAGAGAAAGACAAAAACAGACTTTCTCAGCTACACCCATCTTGCCTTTAAAAGAAGGTCAAACCCTAATAAAAGCCAAAAATACACATTCATCACAAAAATGAGACAAACATAAACAATAATATTTCAAAATTGTTATTCTGGAAAGATTTTAGGCAAACAAATCATTTTTCTCATAATCATGAATCATCTGAAGCAAATAATCTGTATTAAAAAACTGAAGTAAAAGCAGTTAAACTTTACTTGATGGTGCACTCTATGGGACTGATTGCACAAAGAACACAAAAACTGTTTTATGGTATGATTAATCAAGCATAAAAGGTTGTTCTAACATCATTGCTTCATCGTGGCTAGTTGTGAGTGATATTGGAAAGTTGTCACAAAAAGGATCTCAGATAAAGTAAATTGTACTATTACACAAATGAGAAGCAGTTGTGTATGTTTCCTACACCTAATTGTTAAATTGAATACTGCCCTTAAAATCTTTATTTATTTTTTAGAAAGGTTTATAAATATAAACTCTACAAAAAGCCCAGACATTCTTAAATGTCCCTGATAATTCTGTCCGGACTGCAGTGTGAATGTAAGAGGGTAAATACGGTGACCGGGAGTCCGGGACACCGGTTCACAGTTTTGTCGTGGGAACGTGATAATATGTCGTGATCTCGAGATCATTCTGTCGAGGAAACGATATCATTATGTTGTGGCGCGTGGCCTCGAGATCCTATGAGGGAACGACATCTATTTTGTGTGGCCACGAGTTTAATGTGTAAACAAACCTGCATGACATAGCAACCTGGGATTATGAGAAATGGATATTATTAATAATTTAATATTTTGAATGACAAAAAAATTTAGCAGAGACAGCAGCATTCAAATGAAGTTTGTTATTATGAATTAAGGTATACGGTTATCCGGACCACACGTGACCACACGTAAATGTACTATACGGTTAACCTAACCCTAACCCTAACCCTACCCAAATAGGTGTGACTCCGGATAACCGTATAGTTCCTGAATTAATGCTAAAAGAACATGTAAGAACATACAATAATATAGGCCTACAATAACACATTTAATCTATCCCATCCCACATTCAGTCTTTTAAATCCATTCATTGATTGTTTCATTTTTATTTAATATTTATATACTAGTTATAATTTCTATTGGTTATTTTTTCATTGATATGCATTTGCCTTATTTTTCTCTATAACTTTTCATATCTCTTTACTACCTAAATAACATTTTGTATATTATGATATTTAAAGTATATGTTTTGTAAATACTGTAAATGATCATGCCAATAAAGATTTATTAATTTTTTTTTTTTTTTTTTTGCTGAACTTATAGCTACGTACAAGATCAGGGAAAAGAAGTATGGTTGTATCTCTTACAATGGACAATCATAAGGACAAAAACAGAAAACAAATATCATCGATTTGTGTACATCAAAATATAGAATTATACAGAAAAAAAAAAAGAAAAGCACAATAATAAGGTTAAATACTATCTTTGAATAAATCATCATAATGCATTAAAACATTTTTGTTATTCAGCAAAATAAAGAGGAAAAATAAAGGTGCCATTTTTGCTTGTGAATAAAGAATTTTGATAAAGATAAAGAAATTAACAACATATTCAAGGGACATCAGCTTTGGGGTCAGGTCAGAGGTCACTCTTCAGCTGGAACTAGACTTGCATACAGACATTACCGGAAGCCAGTTATTATACTTGGATATTTATAAATATATATATGGATATTTTTCTTATAAAAACACATTGCTTCACTTCAAAAGGAAGTGTCAAAATCAAAGTTACCATTCAGTTCCATTATAAAGGAATTGGAAGAGCCAGGATATTTTTATATATAACTCTGATTGTGTTTATGAATTTTGCATACAGAATAAAATAATCTGAAACATCAGAATCAACACATATCAACTGATATTAAACTACTTACCGGAAAAGGCTGATAAAAAGTTTGAGAAATCCTCTGAATATTGGTATTAAAGAGAACAAATTCACTGTTGTGAAGCTACTGACTGGAAGCTGTGGAAGATAACACAGTGCGGTCATGGTTAACTTATTAAACCTAATGCAAACACATTGAACAGTCTTTCCATGACGGCAAGATTTATGTAGCCTAATGCAAATGATTATATTGGCATAAAATTAGCTTTTCTAAAATATTTTAAAAAGTTCACAAGCATGAGAATATGTTCAACCTGTTGCATATTTTTTTACTTATTTGAAAATGTCTGAATGTCTCATTCCACCTATTTAGCACAATTTGACTTCCTAATGTTTTTTTATGCAAGTTTCAGGGCCGCAGTCCTGTAGGACCCTAATTTTTGTGTGTTTCTTTTTGTTTGTTTGTATGTCCTAGCAGTTTATACTATTTTAGAGCGCTTGCTGTTTAATTTGTATTATATATTTTCAGGAATGATTTAGTTGTTTAATTATTTAAATGCAACTGATTGTCCTAACCAACTCCTAACCCTAACACAACTGCAACCCTGAAATAGTCATTTAACCTAATTTGTTTCAATATATGAGGCCCTATATTCTGGTTTTAAATTCAGTTTTGCTAGAAATAACTTATTTTTCAACTCGGAAGCAAGATATTGTATGTGTAGCCTATGTACGAGACTTTTCATTAGCCGAAGTCCGGCGTGATAATTCTCATCTGGTGTGTAATCGATTCTCATCTGTTTGTGCAACAAACTAATGTGTTTATTATTATGTTAATAAATTAAAATAATACAATAATATATAATAATATGAAAATAATATGAAAACAAAAACCAGTTTACAACGTCAATAACCATAATGAACTGTTTTTGCATGGCTAAAATAACTGATGCCTGACACAGAAATTCTTGAACATTTAAATGTACAATGGCCGTGCTCACTCTTATGTTAAAAATAAGGTGGACAGATAATAAAAAATGTATCATTTCCATGGGTGTGGTCTTTGTATCTGTTTGTTTTATGTTTAATTCAGGTTTTCTCTGTTGGAGTAGCCTATTGGCTAGGTGGCATTGTCACGAAAAAAAAAAAAGGGTCCTAGAAATGCGGTCCTAGGATGGCAGTCCTGGAACTGCAGCCTCCAGTATTGCAGGAATTGTAATATTGTATACTATTATAGCATTGAACAAAACGTCCCTTTTTCAGGATAGTGTATTTTAAAGATAATTTTTGAAAAATCCAAGAAGATGTAGGCCTAGATCATCACTGAAAACCATTTACGTGTTTTAAAAAAAAAAGTTTTTCATACTTGTTCAGTGAACCATGTGAGGAATAATGGACGATGGGCCATTGAATTATTAGAAAGTAATGCACACCTGAGGATAAATACATAGATGCCTCATTAGCTGTTGTTTTTATGGGCCGCTATGTAAGTGGTCCGCCATATTGGAACAGTCAAAGCTGGTCCGTGAACATTCGAGAGTAAGTTCTTTGCTAAACTATCACAATGAAGGTGTCAGCTAACACTAACATTAAAAAGTTACCATAGTAAAGTTAAAACATTAAAAAGTACCATAGAAAATTATTGTAATATTGAGTTAATACATAAAAGAAACACAAACCAACACATTCTCACCTGTGAAGGGTTATCCCATTTCTTCTTGAATTTAAACCTCGGCGGTTTTACAACCAGAAGCTGTTACAACAGTTTATTTTTATACACAAAGGTTGGTTTTATGCGATCAATCTGTTTTGCAGTTCCTGACTCTGTTGTTTTCACTAAGAAATCAGAGATTGTTGTAGTCAGAGATACATTATTACCCTATTAAATTTGCAAAGAAAAGTAAACATTAACTATATTTGAGAACAAAGCCAATGCTGTTATATTATAACCATAATGCAAAACAGGTTTCAACAGAAAGGTGCAGTTTTATTGTATTACATGTGTGAGTTCAGATAGCAGTGGGCTACAAGGAAGTAATGAAACTACAGTATGAGATCTATGCCGATAACTTGTGCATAGCTGGGACATTAGGCAAATACAACGGACCTCATTCTATTTGATTTACTGAAAGTTACACTCACATCATTGTGGTCTGTAATGTTATAGGTGGAGGTTGATGGTGTCAGTGCAGAACAGGAAAGAGTTTAGTCATTACTGGTGCTGACTAAAAAGAAAATTTCATAACATTTTTTCAGAAATTTTTATTTTGGAAATCATATCCCGGATAAATGTGAGACTGTAAAACTTTGCAAAAAAAAAAAATTACATTTACAAATTGAAGCTTTACAATTATGCAATTATTTTTTTAATGGTTTTTATCTTGCATAGCCCCTATATGAATGCCCTCTGATATAAATCCTGAATATAATAATGTTTATATGATGTTGATGAGACTTTCTTGTTCATAAAGACTATTCGACACTTATGCCTGAATATGACTACAATAGTAAGAATAAACTTTTGATTTACATCATCTGTTATAAAAATGCTTCATTATTGCAGAATGTTACAGCATTCAAAACACACAAATGCAAAAACAAAACAAAAATAGACAGAATATTTAAACAAATTTGAAAGGATTCATCATTAAACAACAAAAAAATTATGTGAGGATAATTTAGCAGAATATATTTGTAAATACACTACACTGCACACACAGAGTCTTTGGACAGTATATGTGCATGGTGTATATTGATTGAATTAGGTAACAAAATAATAAACAAAGTGACATGCATTTTAAAATAGCAGATGATAATATAAATGATATAGGCATGAACTGAAAGAGGAGACAAAAGCATTGTGACACTTTGTGGTTGATGTTAGTGGTGTTTTTCTGAGTATAATCCTATCACCCGACCCCTTTGGAGATCACACTTGTACCAACATCAGTGATGTGGGAATGGGAGGTTATTACTTCAATTGTTGTCCTTAATTTACACCTTGTTTACATGATGAGAGGGAAGACTAGTGTAGAAACAGTATAAAAGTTTAGAGCCTGTATTGTTCAGGCTTCATTCCGACTCCGTTGAACCAAAAATGCTGCATGTACTTTGTCACTGCTATGCTGCAATAAACTTCTTTATCAAGATCTTCAACGTTCTCATGCCATTGTATGTGCAGATGTTGATATCTAAAGCTAGTGAGCCAAAATCCCTAGGAAGATCCCAGTTTGGCGGCTCCAGCAGATGACATGACATTATTGACATAAAAAGGCTCTCCACCATTGTCCAGTGAAACAGCCTAATGGATGAACAATGAATGATCAGTGGAAAGCTTGTAACAAGAAACTGGTGGAGAGAGTAACTGTATGTAAAAGTGTTTTGATGTTTGTGAGGTTGATATGTACGAGAATTGACAGCATGTGTGTGTTTGATATATTATAACGTACCCCATCAGTCCGAGCGAGTCCTGCTTTATCTCACTTCTGTGTCCTGCAGATCCATCTACAGAAATAATACATAAATAAAAATATATAACTACTTGTACCTCATTCATCACAACCCTTACTATCAGTCTGATATCACTCCACGCAATCACATGGTCTATACTCACAGCATTGTAACACATATTATCACCATAACTGCCCCAACAACACCACCAATCAGGAAGGAGTAAATGTTGAACCCTATTAACACAACAAAAGACAGTTAATGAAAACTCTTAATTCCAGAGAACAACTGTTCTGATATCAAGCAAATAACCAAACACATCTGAATAACCACTTCAATAACTATTGAATCATTAAATAAAATGCAATGAAAAGGTTAGGTGATTCATTGCCATATCAACAATTGAAATAGATTAACTGGATAGGTGATTTATATTATTTACATGAAGCCTCTTGAGAGAAGAGATTCAGTTTAAACAGTTGCCTTGCAGTGCCATGAGTGTTGCTGCCGACACACTGCAGAGTGGATGTGTGTGAGAGTGACTGATGTAGAGTGATGGAGCTCCTCAAGCCTGTGCTGTTCAATCGCTCTTCACTGATGAACGTGTTTGAAGAGTTACTGACAGGACGTCCAGACAGATGCCACTCCAGTTCAGGAGAGGGATTCCCATCAACCTCACAGAAACACACAGTTGCACTGTCACAGCTCGAGGAAGTGGAGATTTGAGGAGCATCTAATAGAGAGAAAGATCAAGAAAAGTCTGAGCAGGAAAACTGGAACCTTTTCTTAGTGACTTTTCTGAAGATGGCTTACACATTACTGACTAATAGTAATGGCTTACAGTTCACATTCAGACACTAGCTGAGATTTGATTTTGTTTGTATTTGTTCCTGGCTCTATAGTAGATTTAACTTGAAACTGGAGTACTAATAAAAGGTTTTATTTGTTAATTTTAGATGTTTTAGATAATGATATTGCTTTTTACCTTATCAAAGATGGTATTTAGTTGCTTTTGAATTAATGCCATATATGCTTGTGTAGACAGTGGCGTCAGGTACTTGAGGGAACTGTATGAAACAATTATATAACGTTCGACTACGCCACCCGGTATATACCGGGAACTATCAGCCCCAACTCAGGGAGCACACAGGTTCGTTACCAAAAGAAATGGGTGAGCAGAGAGACATAGGCCAGGGAATATCAATGATGAGGCAGTTTTATTCAAATACAAAAGTTAAAATCATCAATACATTAACAAGGGCTCAATATTCACATATCAAAAAGAAAAGGAAAACAAACACTTTACAAAACTTTAAAATAAAAAAATAATAAATACACTAATACAAATACACAAGAAAGCTTAATTAGGAGGGAGATGGCCTGCTGTGACCCTCAATTCACACAACACACTTAATATCCACAGACACCCACTCTGTTGAAGTCAAGTCACTCAAGTACAGCACTCAATGTGAACCCCTTAAACAGCAGCTAAACCCCTCCTCGATACACTTTCTTCGTCAAAAACCAGCCCCAAAAATAAAGAAATCTAAATTACAATTTGAAGCAAACCAAGAGACAAATCAAAATGAAACAAACATGCCACGGTCGGCCGCACACACACTCAGAGCAGAACAAGTCAGCGAGGAAACAGCCACGCACTCGCACACTGCGGCGAGCAATCGTCCCGGCTCGCTGTTATGCAAGTTCAAGTTCGCTCCAACGAAAAGACGACAAAACTAAGCTCAGGCAAGACAGCAGTGCGTTACGTCAACAGACGCGCATCTCTTCCCGCAATATAGAGGTGAAACCCTTGCTCTCGTCACTCAAATCGGAAACGTTCTCAGCGCAGCACTATACGTGTTCGCTGGCCTCAACATGCCGCCGGTTGCTCGTCAAAGAACTCAAAGCCCGGGGCAGCCTGTGCACGGCCGCACAGAGCCGAGACAGCACTTCCTACTCTCCCATTCATAAATGGCGGCCTCCGTAAAGGGGCGGTACGGGTGTCGACGCATCGCATTCGCAAGTGGCAAAAACCTCCCCATTTTATACCATGATACCAGACTGCCGATAGGTTCAATGTTTTCACATGACACTGGCCAATAATCACAGACACTTCACCCTGCTACACTTGCATGAAATGCTATGTTGTGCAAATGGCAAATCAGAATGATGTTGCATTTTGTGTGTCATTGAAACAAGATGAGATGAGGAGAAAATTGTGAAATTGTGCTTTACATTCATTAGCATTTTAGTTGAAGCATATTCTATGCTAGTTGGTGTGAGCTTTTATCTTACACATTTAACCTTTTAACTTTAATTAATGTAAAGTAAATAATCAGCAAGTAAATCATTTGATTTTCCCCCATGTAACAGAAAAAGAAGCAGAATGTCCAGGCTGCACTTTTCCAGATAAAAGTGAATAGGAACTGGAGCTGACAAAAATAAGGACTCGTACACCTCTATTTAAAGTCTTTTAACTTTCGTTGACTTCAGGATAATTGCAAATAAATAACGATTCACGAACATTAAAAAAAATTGTAACAAACAAAGAAACAAGCACCTCAAATGTGACCTATGTCTAATGTTAATTTTTTGTCTTTTTTAATTTGACAGCCCTAGTTCACTATGAAAAAAACAGCCAGGGCATTCCGCTAAATAACTTTTTTTGTGTTCCATAGAAAACAGTTAATGATGGAATAAAGTTGTATTATTGGTTGAAAGGTTCTCTCTATTCCTTTATTACTCACACTGAATGTCCAGCATCACTGATGACTCATTGTAGCCGTGTTTGTTCTGAGCTTTACAGATGTACCAGCCTCTCTGTGTCGGGTCAGTCCTGTCGAAGGTAAGAGTGTCTCCAGTCTGCAGCTGCTTCAACTCTCTTTCACTCTTTCTAGACCAGGTGTAGTTCATCACTGCTGGATTTGCATCACTTCTGCAGGTCAGAGTCACAGAACTGCCCTCCAACACAGAGGCAGACGGAAGCACAGAAACTGATGTGTTTTTAGGGGGATCTGAGGGGAAACAAATACATTGCCACACAATACAATTTACAATAATATGATTACCAAGTCAAAACTGATACAAAGCATCACTTACACTGAACATGTAATGTGATGTTATCCTGTGCTGTTTTGTTCTTGTCCTGTAGCTGGTAGGTTATAGTGCAGGTGAAAGTGACTCTGTGGTGACGGTGAGTAGCAGTGAAGTTCAGATCAGAGATGAGGAGCTCCTGTTGTCTGCTGCTCTCACTGAGGGGGATTCTGGGAGTGAAGCTCCATGTGAGAGTTGGTGGAGGAGAGGAGCAGAGAGTCTCAGCAGAGCAGCGCAGACTCACAGAGCTCCCCTCCAACACCTCCTGATCCTGATCCTCATTCAGCTTCACTGTGGGTTTGGGGGGAGACTCTGAAATACACACAAATACAAGATTAAGTACACTGACAATAATGGCATGACAAATACATTTACAATATTCATCTAACACATTCATCTATTAATAAAAGACTCAAATCACTCACCAATGACATTTACAGTGGAGGTGTTTTGTTTGTAGGTGAATTTCAGAACACCACTCTCAATCCTGAAGTAATATTTGCCATTATGATTTGAACTAACATTATAAAAGATAGTGGTGCAGTTCTTCTCATGTAGTTTTCCAGTTATTGCCCCTTTAAAGTGATTAGAATTGGGAACTCTAGAGTTAAACACTTCATTATTTCCATCTTTGAACCACAGCCCTGTAGCAGCACTCTCAGTGAGGTCTTTGTCAAATGATTCCGGAATCTCAAATGTACACTTTATGATCACACAGGATCCACTGAGAGCTTCAATCTTCTCTGGCAGACTGATGCTTAAATCTCTACAGCAAACACCTAATAACACACAACACAAACTGTTACAGCACACAAAGAAATGTACAAGTACATATAGCCATAAACAGAAACCCTTTATTGACTAGGCTTTTCAGTTTACAAATAAACCTCATTTACTTTTCAATTAAAATTAAAAATGTAATAATATAGCATTAGAAGCAGAGGAGAAAATCAATAAACAGCCTGTGTGGATTGATGACGATAGATGCTTTAGTACTGACTGAATCAACATCAAAATTGTAAAATGGCAAAAAGTCAGAATACTTGATTTAAAATCCAACATATTTGATCTGTTTGAAGTTTATATAAACTTACATTAGCACTTTTTAGAATTTAGTGCTTCAGTATACAGCTTGTATTAAAATATTTCTAAAATAATGTCTAACAAAGGTAATCAGATACTTTGTAACTTGTTACATGTAACACTGCTAACAGACCTCTATTAATACTGTGAAATTGTACTAAAGTTACAGTACAGATAATGTCAATTGATTTTTTTACTCAATTATAAGTCAAGCCAATACCAAGACAAAATAATGAAAGTAAAAATGTATTTACTTAAAACACTTATTTGTACTTAAATATTAAGTTAAAAAAAATTCTTAGATTTTTAAACGGACTTTTGAAAACAAGTAGGACTAGAGATTTTATTAATTTAGTATTTTTTTTGCAAAAACTTTGTAAAGAAAACACTACTTGCTCTAAAATAAAATTAATTGGCTGTTTAAAAAAAAAAGTTAAACTTATGTAAGCATGATTGATTGGCTTGTTAGTCACATTAAGATAAAGACTTTTTTTTTGTTTAATCATTGGGGAAAGATCATAATGTCTGACATAATATGTATGTTGTACTATTAAGTCTACATGAAATTGTAATGGAGTAATAAGTATTATGTTTTTCTTGTAAACATAACTGAGTAATCATAAAAGCATTCGGTTAATAAATAATAATAATATAATACAGCAATGAAGTACTATTACTTAAATACTTAACAACTATGCAATTAAACCATTTAGACACACAACAGACTAAAATACACTCATGATATAAAATACACATTCATGATAAATATTTTAGCGGTTCACTTCATCTAACAAATGTCTCATTAAAGACATTGGTGAAGGTGAAGAAGAGATTCACATACCTTGTAAGACAAAGACAAAAACACAGATTTTCTCAGCAACACTCATCTTGCCATTAAAAGAAGGTTAAACCTAAGTGGAGGCCAAACATACAGATACACATCACAAAAATTATACATCACAGAAATTATATAAACATACATTCAAAATTGTCATTCTGGAATGATAAACCAAAATTCTTCTGCATCATTTCTAAATCATCTGGAGCAAACCGTCTGTTTTATACAGTAAGTTCTGTTAAGCAGTAGTTAAATCTGGAATCTTAATGGACATTTGGATTGGTTGCACTGACTCTGTGAGGAAGCTAAAACAGTGTAAAACCGGACTATTCAATTGGCGGCCCGGGAATCATCTCCATCAGCCTCCCAAAGGCCTCTTTTCCTGGCGGTGTGGCTACATTTGGCTAGATAATAGGCGAGTGGCCGTAGTGGCGCGTGCAGCTCTGTGCATACCATGAGCGCTCCGACTAACCTGAGAAACGTTTTCAGTCCGAATATTTCAGCAGTTATTATGTGTGTCTCGTATTTCTGTCGACTGTGAACCAGCGATACTAATCATTTGTGAATGGTGCGAATCTTTTGTTCGATCTTTGGTTCAATTGTTTCATTGGAATTGGCCAAATGCGCTTGCATAATGGTCTGAAATGATTCAGATTCGTTCGGACCGCTCTGTCACTGAATCATCTGAAGCTGTTTCTCGGTCAGTAACAACAAATATAGAACAAATAGCGCTGTTTTCAGTTTAGTTTCAGTTAAACTCGCAGCTTAGTTTACTTTGAACTGCGCAGCACCGCCCAGTGGATAACGGAAAGCAAGCTTAAAGGAGTTGCGTTTACTCCCGGTTCTGGACAGTGGACACTGTTATTAAACAGCATTGCGACATCTAGTGAGAAGTGGTTCAATTCGACACACCTCTGTTACAAACCACAACTCACTCGATGATTTAACTAGTTTTAAATCAGATGAAACAGCCTCAACATTCCCAACATGACTGACGAGGTAAACAGCACATTGTGCCATGAACGAAGTTGGAAGACTTTAAATCCCCTAATCACCACCTTTACAAACATTTACCATGAATGTACTGTAAATTTACTATGGTTTGGGCATAAATGTGGAATATTCATATTGAATACTATCTTATAGTAATTTATATTGCAGTAGATTAATTAGGTGGGTAGAGGAATAGGCCTATACAATTAATTTTGTGTATAGGCTAGTTTTACCTGTGTTTAGGCATTTTGTTATACAGTGGTAGTGAGTGAGTAGCCATGCATGGTTTTACCTGTGGTTATCAAATCTCACTGTCAGAATATTTTCATTAAAGCCTATAATAATTATAAATAAAATAATTCTTACCAATAGCTATGATCTTATACAATTCATAGTTTTGTACATATAGCTGTAAAGAAGTTATTTATTAAAGACTCATAAATCTGCATATTGTTTGGTGCACATTTCCAAGTAAATACAATAGCATACTTTTTTAGGTTTACTATAGCTTATTCATTGATACGGTTATGTTTCAATAAGTAATAAATAATGTTTCAATAATCTAAACCCACCGGCCCTCCTCAACATTTCGATTTAATAATCTGGCCCTCGAATGAAGCTAATTGAATAGCCCTGGTGTAAGGTGCTTTCTCAAGAAAGAAAAAGCAGTTGTTCTGAAAGTGACTCAGGTCTGTATGTTTACATGTAACATTTTGAACTTCAAGATACTGTGTCTTAAGTCAATTTAGGGATCTGGTCTAAAGTTTCAATAAATCATAAATTATTGGAGAGAATGAAAACACAAGAATAAAACGAGTCAAAATTAATTAATTACTTGCTGAACTGCATTGCTTCTTATAAACTCAATTAAGGAATAAATTACTAAGAACAGCTGCTTTATCTTGAAGTGTACAGAATAAAATAATCTAAAACAGAATGAGCACACCTAAAAATATTAAAACTAAAGATTAGGTCCTAGGTAGGCTATGGGATATTAAAATACTTACCAGAAAGGGCAGATAAAAGTTGGAGAAACCCTCTGAATATTAAAGAGTAGGCTACAAGTGATCTGCTGTAACTGACTGTATAGCCTGAATGAGCTGTGCTGTGTGAAGAAAACAAGTAGCTCACTGCTATTTACTTATTATCTTTCTATTTTACTCAGCAGTGGCAGAACCCAACAATAAACATCTTGCAATCTATGCAAAGTATTATTACGCACAATTAACAACAAACATCTAGTTTCCGGTTACGTGTGAAAAAGGCCAATTGGACTCGCTTGATTATTCTTTCCCAGAGCCGTTGAAATTTAATTATTATTTATTTTATTGAAATATTATTTCATGAAATATATTTAACGGCTTTGGTCTTTCCATGACACTGACAGCATGATTTTTGTAGGGTCTCGAGTCCAACGTTTCAGTATGTCTGCTTATGGGCTGCGTATGAATTACTCAATAATAGCTAAAAGCTACTCAATAGCTCAATAATTTAACATTCAAATATTTTTACTACTTAGACTGAAATGAACGTGTCAGACACGTCCCCATGATCATGCCACTTTGCACCAGGACCGTTTCATTTGAGCTTACACAGCCAGGGCGGAATTTCACTGACGGACGGATGTAAGTAACAGCGTATTATGTCCCTTGCGCTTTTATTTTTCTTCTGTCGGGCCGTTTGCTAATTCTTCTGGTTCCCTTTTACATGTAATCGATTGAAAGCGATTCTGAGGTTCACATCTTGAACAGCTGGAAGCAACAAGATCAGAGCACACAGGAGGTAAAACGCACATTTGTCACTCAGCAGGTCCACATTAAGCACCCTTGTTGTACCAGAGTAATCTGAGCATTGTGTTGAATTAGTGTTAAGTGTATATCTGTGCTGTTTGTCAGCTGATGGCTGCCTTGGCAGCTGTTGGGCCTCCAAACCCTCGTCAGGATCCTGAATGCTGCAGTGTCCTGCATGGGCTAGTGGCGGCAGTAGAATCTCTGTGTAAGATTACAGAATATCAGCATGAGGCTCGTACTGCTCTGATGGACACGGCTGACAGAGTGGCCAATAGGGGGCGCATTATCTGTCTCACCAATGCAAAAAGGTAAGCACTATACCTGTATATATTAGTCAAAATCTGCTAGGGGGTAGAACAATAGTTTTTAAAAAGTGATTTTTAAATCACTGCTGCTGCCGATGCGTATGTGTATTTGTGTGTGTATGTACATGTGTGAGAAGGAGGAGCAACATGCTAACACTTCAGCAAATTACGACGTTGAGCTTCTGCACCATCGTGATGCACATATGGAATTTATTAAGAGTGGTGAGTAAATCAGTCCTTTGCATCAAAAATCCAACACAGCCTACATTTCACTGCATAAATCATTTGGACATTAGACCACAGCATCTGTTATCAACCTTTATAAAGCATTAAAAAAAGAATGCAAACCCCCCCCCCCCCCCCCCCCCCCCCCCCCTAAAAAAACATTATCACATTCCAGGTCAGTTTTGGCCGTGAAACATAAGCTTATAAAACAATCATACATTATATTTTCAACAATAAACATAATATTGTATCTGATGATTAACCTCTAATCAATAAGTGAATATAAAGACATTTCAAAGTTTTACATGTTATTACTATACTTAACACCTTTTGTTAATTATATTGCAAAAACTACGAAAATTTTTAATAATCCACATTTTTTTTGGCAGAATATAAAGTATATAGCAGGGAACAAAAAATCATCTGATTTCCCTTCATGTATAACTATGTATTCCACTATCATATCATATCTGATAAAGAGCAAATACTTAACCATTTTAACAAGCATTTTATTGACTCTGGGTCTTTATTTGAGTCACACAATTTTTTGCTCTCAAATAATGACTTTGTTAGTGTAGAAACTATTTTTAAAAAGGAGGAGTTCACTTTTGTACACATCAAGAGTCCTGATGTTCATAAAGCACTTAAATTGCTTGATATAAATAAATCACCAGGCCCTGATTGTGTGGAAACTATCTATTTGAAAATGGCAGCTGATATTATTTCGAGCCCTTTAACTTATCTTTTTAATCTTTCAATAGATACTGGTGTTATTCCGGAAATCTGGAAATCAGCTTTTGTTGTTCCCTTATTAAAAGGGGGAGACCCTCCTATACTATATAATTCCCAAAAAGTAGTATAAAAGTCTGAGGAGTAAAAGGCCTCCTCAGATGCTGCCTGCATTAAGCGTGAAGTATGCCTGATACCCTAAAAAGGGGCGCTTGACAGCATCTCCAATATTGCTGGTTAAAGGCTAGATTATAGAGCTTTTTATCTTAAGCTGATTTTAAGTTTTATTTTATATTTAACTGCTTTGTATTGAAACCAATAAAATAATCATTTTGATTGTTATGATTGCCTCCTGTGAGACTTCATTTATAACTACGAACTGAGCCTAAAAAAAAAGAACAACCACAAGGGAGTCTTCTACGTCATTCCTGAAGGACTTCAACCTCCTGGCGGGTGAGTTCTTTATGGATTAGGCTCAATTTGACTAACCTTACCCTATCTGAATAATCATAGGGTTAAAGGTGTAAGATAAAAGGTCACACGGACTAGCATAGAATATGCTTCAATTAAAGTGAATTCCAAACTCATTTGATTTTCCCCCTTGAAGAGAAAAAGAAGCAGAATGTCCAGGCTGCACTTTTCCAGATAAAAGTGAATAGGAACTGGGGCTGACAAAAATAAGGACTTGTACGCTCTATTTAAAATCTTATAACTTTGCGTTATTCATTGACTTCTGGATAAGTGCAAATAAATAATGATTCACGAACATTAAAAAATTGTAACAAACAAACAAATAAACACACCTCAAATGTGACCTATGTCTAAAGTTAATTTTTTGTCTTTTTTAACTTGATAGCCACAGTTCACTACTGTTGAATGAAAAAAACAGCCAGAGCATTCTGCTAAATATTTTTTTTGTGTTCCATAGAAAACATAGTTAATGATGGAATAAAGTTGTATTATTGGTTGAAAGGTTCTCTCTATTCCTTTATTACTCACACTGAATGTCCAGCATCACTGATGACTCATTGTAGCCGTGTTTGTTCTGAGCTTTACAGATGTACCAGCCTCTCTGTGTCGGGTCGGTCCTGTTGAAGGTAAGGGTGGGTCCAGTCTGCAGCTGCTTCAACTCTCTTTCACTCTTTCTAGACCAGGTGTAGTTCAGCTCTGCTGGATTTGCATCACTTCTGCAGGTCAGAGTCACAGAACTGCCCTCCAACACCGAGCCAGACGGAAGCACAGACACTGATGTGTTTTTAGGGGGATCTGAGGGGAAAAAATACATTGCCACACAATACAATTTACAATAATATGATTACCAAGTCAAAACTGATACAAAGCATCACTTACACTGAACATGTAATGTGATGTTGTCCTGTGCTGTTTTGTTCTTGTCCTGTAGCTGGTAGGTTATAGTGCAGGTGAAAGTGACTCTGTGGTGACGGTGAGTAGCAGTGAAGTTCAGATCAGAGATGAGGAGCTCCTGTTGTCTGCTGCTCTCACTGAGGGGGATTCTGGGAGTGAAGCTCCATGTGAGAGTTGGTGGAGGAGAGGAGCAGAGAGTCTCAGCAGAGCAGCGCAGACTCACAAATCTCCCCTCCAACACCTCCTGATCCTGATCCTTATAAAGCTTTACTGTGGGTTTGGGGGGAGACTCTGAAATACAGAACAAATACAAGAAAAAGCCAATGAAAGCATGACAAAAAAAAAAAAAAAAAAAAAAAAAATCATTTAACACATTCATTTATAAATCAAGGGCTCAAATCACTCACCAATGACATTTACAGTGGAGGTGCTTTTTGTGTAGGTGTATTTCAGAACACCACTTTCAATCCTGAAGTAATAATTACCATTATGATTTGAACTAACATCATAAAAGACAGTGGTACAGTTCTTATCATGTAGTTTTCCAGTTATGTTCCCTTTAAAGTGAGGGTTGGTATCTCCGGATTTAAACACTTTATGCTTATCCTTATCATATCCATCTTTGAGCCAAACTCCTATAGCAGCACTCTCAGTGAGGTCTTTGTCATCTTTTTCCTGAATCTCAAATGTGCACTTTATAATCACGCAGGATCCACTGAGAGCTTCAATTTTCTTTGACAAACTGACGCCATAATCTCTACAGCAGACACCTAATAACACACAACACGAACTGTTAAAGCACACAAAGAAATGTACAAGCACATTTCTAGCCATAAACACAAACTCTTTATTGACTATACATTTCAGTTTACAAATAGACCTAATTTACATTTCAGCTAAAATTAATATTTTGTTGCATTAATAGCAGGGGAGAAAATCAATAAAAAGCCTGTGTGGATTGATAATGATAGATGCTTTAGTACTGACTGAATCAACATCAGAATATGGCAAAAAGTCAGAATACTTGATTTTAAATAAAATGAAACATATTCGATGTTCATGTTTCTTTTATTTTTACATCTATGAAGTTGGTCTTTAGTATACAGCTTGTATTAAAATAAGGTAATCAGATTGTTACTTTGCATCATGTTACAAAACACAACAGACCTCTATTAAACAGGGGTGTAAATGTAGTGTAGTGAGAAAAGGTACTAAAGTTAAAGATTCTGTGTATTTTTAATAACTCAATTAAAAATCTAAGTACCTAGCCAATAAATAAATAGAGTACAAGTAAAAAAAAGTACAAGTAAAAAGTAAGAAAGTGTCTAGGTTAAACAAGTAAAAAGTATTCCTTCCTTAGATTTTCAATTGACTTTTGAAAACAATTAAGAGACAGTATAGAGATTTTGCAATTTTTTATATTTTTGATGCAAATACATTGGCTGTTTAAAAGAAAATGTCTCGGGTTACGACTGTAACCCTTGTTCCCTGAGAAGGGAACGAGACGCTGCGTCGAGAATCGACACATTGGGGAACGCCTTCAGCGTGACGCGTCTGAAGTCTGTATAGAACTAGTCCAATCTTGATTGGTGTTGCGTCAACACTCGTGACGTTGCATGTGACGGTGATGCGGAAGCTATAAAAGGACGCCGGCACGTAACAGCGTCAGGTTCTGATTGGTCGAAGCAAGTCGTTCTCAGGAGCGCGCGAAGTGTGGCCAAGGGACGCAGCGTCTCGTTCCCTTCTCAGGGAACAAGGGTTACAGTCGTAACCCGAGACGTTCCCTTTCGAGGGAACTCACGCTGCATTGAGAATCGACACATTGGGGAATGAAATGCCCACTGCGCCACACTCAGAGATATACGCCCTGGTGTGAAGCAATCTGGCACACTCAAGACGAGAGCAATTGTGAGCCCGGTGTAGAGGGCAGATCTAGACTGTAATGTCGTATGAAGGTGTGTGGGGAGGCCCAGCCTGCGGCATCACAGACCTCTTGAAGGGAAACTACTGCTAACAAAGCTTTAGAGCAGTGGTTCTCCCAAGGTTACTGCAGGAGATCAGCAGAAAAAAACGAACAAAACAAAAAAACAGCCGCTACGTTACTACGGCGTTCAAGTGCGTGAAACCGGTTAGCGCTCTGCCTTTATAAAGCGGAAACGAACGGCAATTACACTGAATAGTTCTTCTTCAGACCGTTGGAACAAGCCCAACATAGAAGTTGCTCGCCATAGAAAAACACCTCTTCAGCGGACCGAATCTCAAGCTGCTATTGTGAACGCACCACTCCGCTGCTGTGCGCGTTCCGGTGAGAAGACCAACAAGAAGCTGAGCTCGTTAGGCACTCTCCAAAGCTGCTATATATCGGTGCTTTTAAATAGTGTCCATCCAAAGCATCACTTAACTATTTAAATTAAAAGTTCAAGTTCTGGTCTATTATTCTCTCTTACTGTTATGATTCAATGACATGACAAATTGAAACTATTCCTGTTTTTCATTGCACGTTTTTCAATGTAAAAAAATCGTTCTGCTTTTATATATATTTATATATTTGGCGCGACCAAAAACGTTTGAGAACCATTGCTTTAGAGGAAGCCACTCCTCTGGTTGAGTGGGCTCTTATTAGAAGAAGCGAAGGCAAACTGCGCGCCTCGTCTACTATCCATCTGTTGATAGTTTGCTTAGAAGCAGGGGAACCCTTTTTAAGTGACCCAAAACACACAAGTAACTGATCCAGCTTCCTCCAGCCAGAGGTTCTCTGAACATAGGTCTCAAGGGCTCGGACCGGGGGGACATAAAAGATATAGCTTCGCTTGCTCATCGGACACATGCAGTGGAGGATGAAATGCCTGAAGAGTTACAGACCGTGCCACATTTGTAGGCACCTTAGGCACATAGCCGGGTCTAGGGTGGAGAATGACTCTTACTCTGCCAGGAGCGAACTCGAGGCAAGAGGGAGCAACAGATAGCACCTGCAAATCGCCTACTCTTTTCAGGGAAGTAATAGCGAGCAGGAAAGCTACTTTTAAAGATAGAAATTTCTCAGACACTGTGTCCAATGGTTCGAAGGGTGCCAGGGATAACCCCTCAAGGACCACAGCCAGGACCCACGTGGGGACCCTGGACTGGACGACAGGCCTCATCCTCCTTGCTCCACGAAGGAAACGTATTATAAGTGGGTGTCTCCCCAGGGTGCCCACCCCTAAAGGCGTGTGGAAGGCAGCTATGGCCGCCACATAGACCTTAAGCGTGGACGGGGAGAGCCAGAGAAACGACTCTGGAGGAACTCCAGCACTGAAGCCACTGGGCAGTTAACTGGGTCCAACTGATGTTCTCTGCACCATAAGTTGAATACATTCCATTTTAATGCATACAGTTTCCTCGTGGAGGGGGCTCTAGGATTTAGGATGGTCTCACCAACCTCAGTTGAGAGACCAACATTTATGAGATGGTCCCCCTCAGGGGCCAGACCCACAGTTTCCATAGCTCCGGCCGAGGGTGAAATACTGTGCCCCTCGGCCTGAGAAAAAAGGTCCCTCCTGATCGGTATTTGCCACGGAGGGCCTGCTAGAAGGGTTATGATGTCCGAAAACCATACTCGGGCCGGCCAGTACGGGGCTACTAGTAGCAAGCTGATCCTGTACCGCCGGACCCTCTCTAGAACCCCAGGGAGCAGAGCGATCGGGGGAAATGCGTACAGATGTTGCCTCGGCCATGCTTTCACCATGGCATCCAGTCCCAAGGGAGCTGGGTGAGTGAGGGAGAACCAGAGCGGACAGTGGGTGTTCTCGTGAGAGGCGAACAGATCCACTTCCGCCTGACCAAACTCCCTCCATATCAACTCCACCGTCTCGGGGTGGAGTCTCCATTCCCCGGGCCTCAGCCCCTGCCTCAACAGGATGTCTGCTCCCACATTTTCGTCCCCAGGGATAAACATAGCTCTGAATGAGAGAAGTTTTCCCTGGGACTAAAGAAGAACCTGATGTGCCAGCTTGCATAGTGGGCGCGATCTCAGGCCCCCCTGTCGATTTATATATGAGACCACCGACGTATTGTCTGCTCGAACTAGAACATGATGGCCTCTGAGGTCTGGAAGGAAATGTCTGAGTGCTAGAAATACAGCCAGCATCTCTAGGCAATTGATGTGCCAAGAGAGATGGTGGTGCTTCCACAGACCCCTGGTGTAGCGGCCCTCCATGACCGCACCCCAGCCTGTGAGGGATGCATCCGTGGTAAAAAAAATTCTCTGACACGGTGCTCCTAACACAGGGCCCTGGGACAAGAACCATGGTTTCTTCCACATTATCAAAGAACGAAGGCATCTGCACGTTACTTTGATCGTGCGAAATGGGTTCCCCCTCGGGGAAAACCCTCTGGTCCTGAGCCACCACTGCAGGGCCCTCATATACAGCAGGCCAAAAGGTATCACGTTGGACGCTGCTGCTAGAAAACCCAGAACTCTTTGAAAATGTTTGACAGTGATGGCCTGGCCTAGCTTGATACTCGTTACTGTAGTCAAGATGGTGGTTACACGAGCAGGAGACAGTTGTGCCCGCATCGTGACTGAGTCCCATACTAAAAATAGTTCTCTGTAGAGGAATTAATGAACTCTTCTTGGCATTGAGTCTCAGTCCCAAGCACCTTAGATGGTTCAGAACAACATCTCGATGTTGAACCACCATCTCCTCTGATTGTGCTAGAATGAGCCAATCGTCAATATAATTGTTATTTTCAATTCTTTTTTCTTTCAAATTCTTTCCCAACCAAGGCCGATGTTGTACGGCAGGGCTTGGAGGGAAGCGCCTGAGCCCCTCAGGGATGATGCAGCGTCGGGCGAGAGATGTGATGCAAATGTCTCTTCAACCCGCGGCATCATCCCATAGCCCTTCTCCTTCGCGCCCACAATGGATGAATAATTATGTACCAGTGGGCTCGATATACGTGAGGAGAAGGGCTTATCCCACGATCTCGACACCTCAGTGTGGAGATCTGTGAAAAAGACTCCAGCGCGAAGGTTGTGACCGCGATTGCAGGAAGCGCACATCGAGTTTGCTTTTTTAGTTGCTTCCTGCTTCTCTGATGGCCATTCGATGTTTAATTTACTTACCGCTCTGGTCACAACCTCCAGCAGCTCCTCAAAGGCAGGAGAATGGGGTGGTGAATCTTCACATTCTCCTGCCTCAATGCTCATAACATCTAGCTCCTTGGAGCCAGATAGTTCGAGCATCGGGTCCGTTTCACGGGCGGAAGAAGCCGCAGAGCGGGATTCCGATCCGTGAGCGGGACCGATGGAGCTGGCGTCTGAATGCTGAGAAAGGGCTGACGCCGTCTCAACATCCTCAACCAGCTCCATCTGCGATCCTCATGAATGCAAGTGCCACGCTGCCTTGGCAGACGCAGGACCTGATCCACGGGGAGCACGTGTCTGGCCTGTCTCATCGAACAGGCTCAGGCAGGAGCGGAGCGTTCTCAGGGGCATTTGATCACAATTGGCACAGACAACGCCCTCGAGCGCTGCCCGTGCATGCTCCGCTCCCAAACAAACAACACACAGCGAGTGTGTGTCACCCTCGCTTAGATAGCGTGGGCAAGGGGACGCACACTGCCAAAATTGTTTGCTCTCTTTTGCTGTCACCATGATATATACAGGTGCTGGTCATATAATTAGAATATCATCAAAAAGTTGATTTATTTCAGTAATTCCTTTAAAAAAGTGAAACTTGTATATTATATAGACTCATTACATGCAAAGTGAGATATCTCAAGCCTTTATTTGTTATAATTTTGATGATTATGGCTTACAGCTTGTGAAAACCACAAAATCAAAATCTCAGAAAATTAGAATATTACATGAAATCACACAGTAATTACACAGTGATACCATGGTCATTGAACCAGGTTTTGGTTCTTTTGGCAGTGTGGGCAGGTGCAAATCCTGCTGGAAAATGAAGGAAGCATCTCCATAAAGCTTGTCTGCTGAAGGAAGCATGAAGTGCTCTGGAAATGTCCTGGTAGACGGCTGCGTTGAGTGGACAGCACAGTGGACCAACACCAGCCGGTGACACGGCTCCCCAAACCAACACAGACTGTGGAAACTTCACACTGGACTTCAAGCATCTTGGATTGTGTGCCTCTCCATTCTTCTTCCAGACTCTGGGACCTTGGTTTCCAAATGAGATGCAAAATTTGCTCTCATCAGAAAAGAGGACTTTGGTCCACTGTGCTTTATTAAATCCAGAGTCAATGCAGCCGTCTACCAAGACATTTTTAGAGCACTTCATGCTTCCTTCATTTTCCAGCAGGATTTGCACCTGCCCACACTGCCAAAAGAACCAAAACCTGGTTCAATGACCATGGTATCACTGTGTAATTACTGTGTGATTTCATGTAATATTCTAATTTTCTGAGATTTTGATTTTGTGGTTTTCATAAGCTGTAAGCCATAATCATCAAAATTATAACAAATAAAGGCTTGAGATATCTCACTTTGCATGTAATGAGTCTATATAATATACAAGTTTCACTTTTTTAACGGAATTACTGAAATAAATCAACTTTTTGATGATATTCTAATTATATGACCAGCACCTGTATACTGTATGTGCTTGTGAAATACTGACAAAACAACACCAAATAAGACAGACAGTTTGATATAGAACGCTTGCTGAAGAACAGAAGCTGACGCTGTTATGTGCCGGCGTCCTTTTATAGCTTCCGCTGCGCATCACCATCACGAGTGACGCCATGACGCAACACCAATCAAGATTGGACTAGTTCTATACAGACTTCAGACACCTCACGCTAAAGGCGTTCCCCAATGTGTCGATTCTCGACGCAGCGCGAGTGTAAGAATTGATAAATTAGGAAATTCCAGACAGTCTGTTTCGGGGGTGACCAGGCCCTGAGAGGACAAAAGGACCTCTCTGGAGATTACCATTTGAACTGGCTCTCATGCACCATCGAGACGAAAGTCTCACCTCCGAGTCATCCTAATCTACATCTCTATCCCTCTCCCCTCACCCCTCTCTCTCAGATGATCACCTGAATTCACCCAAGAAAATGTATAGTTTAATGTGAATGATTAACAGAGTATTTTCATGTTTGGTATCGTTTAAAATGTCACAGTGCGACTGGTACAAATGTCTCATTTCAGATTAACTAAAACAAAAGGTAATAAGGTTTTTAAGAGTTATGGATAACTGACTTACAAAGGAAAGTGGTCTCAAGACAAATGGTCTCCCACACCCATGAAGGTGTGATCTCTGAATGCAAATTTACTATTGTTAGCACATGTGAAAGAGGTCTGTCTATTTAATGGAGTGCAGCAGGGAGATCGGGGCCTTTTCTGTAAATAGATCGGCCCGTGAGGCTGAGAGAAAGAAATCTCTCAGCCTCACGTATTTCTTAAAGTTGGGTTTGCATCTTCTCTCTATTCCAGAGCATTTGATGTTTTGCATCGATTATCTTTGAATTGATTATGAAATTGGCATGATACATTTACCTGACATAATAAATTGTTACATGTGATTATTCCAACTGTTCTTGACATTGTTCATTTAATTGTTAAAAGGAATAGTCAAACATTTGCTCACTATTAGTGAGGCACAGATATTATTAAAACCTTTCATTTATGGAGTCAGATGAATTAATGAGAGAATACATAACTAAATGTATTGTAAATTTAACCAACCAATATTTTGCACGAGTAAGGACAGAACACGTGATAACCTTCCCTGTGTATTGGCGGACCGGCATATTGGACCAATTTCACGGGCCTTACAAAATGGTGACCTCGGCGACGTGATCTCGCAACACAGGCGAGAAAAGTCCTTTCCAGCAAGTATTGGGAGTTTAGAATCAACAAGAGGTTTTAACATCTTCTCTTTCTTCCGTGGTTGTGGTAAGTCAATTTTCTTTGCATTCTTAGAAGTGTTGAAGGAATGTTTGATGCGGCAGCCAGATGAAGAATGATTCGATTTTAAAGATCTCCTTGTTTTGCCTAAGCAACAGGAAGCAAAACCTAAAGTAAGAATAATCTTCTAAATCTTCCAAATAATTAATAACTCGATGAAGAGCTAAAAAAGTCAAGCCTAAAAAGTTTTAAAATCAGCCGCATGTTTTCCGCCCATTGTTCTATTGGCTTTGTTTTATAAATAAAAAGGCAGATCGATGCATTGTTTATGGAAGGAAAATTTTGGGAAAACAGGATGATATGATGTACAGGCTAAAGCCATGCTGCGCTCAAGGCTAATGCTAAATGCTACTGTCCATGTTGCTTTCAAAACGCTCAAGGCTAACGCTAAATGCTATTGTCCATGTTGCTTTCAAAACGCTCAAGGCTAACGCTAAATGCTAAAGCCATGCTGTGTTGGTTTGTGTCACTGGCTGACTGATAGGCAATATCCTATACTAAACCAAAACTAATCTTGACAAACTCTATATTGAATTTAAAAGCTTAAAACTTTAACATTGATGGAATTAAATTAAGATATTCAATTTAATTTGGCTTATTTCAGTTCCTCTGAAAAGTAAACCTCTAAAGTATTTGATATGCTATCTAGTCAAAAATTCACGAAAATTAGAAAATTTTTGCTTGGTTATCACTGTTAGGTGGTTGGGGATATGGCGAGACTGTAAAAACGATGGCAGAGTAATCTCTAAAATATATCCAACACAACTGACAGGAGCTGTTAAATGTGTCGAGTCTGTAAAAACGATGGCAGAATAAACTCTAAAACATTGTAACACGCTGGGGTAATACAAGTATAAAAAGGCGCCGTTGTAACTAGCTATGATCGCGCGCATCCTGATTTTGACCATCAAGCTGTTCAAATATTTGAGGATACTACTCTGAGCGATGAATAATTCTGTTAATTTTCAAATTTGTTTGTGCTACAACATGCTCATAGGCTAATTTAAAGTTTATTCTTGAGACACAGGATTGCTTTACTGTAAGTGTATTTGAAACACTTAAGCAAAGGTGACATAGATGTTGTATTCTATTGCTTTGCTGTGAGTGTATTTGGAACACTTAAGTAAAGGTGATATAGATGTTGTATTCTAGGCCATTTGAACGATCAGAAAACATGTAATTGGAAAAACAAAAAGACAAGTCGATGCATTTGTTTATGAAAAGCAAGGTTGAGAAAAACAGGATGATGTGATGCATATTCTGTTTGGATTTTCAAATTTGTAGTTGTGCTTGACACATTGTGCTAGAACACACTTTATAGTTGTTTGTGCTACGAAAATGTGCACATAGGCTAGTTGAGTTTATTCTTTAAAAACACAAGATTGCTTTACTGTAAGTGTTGTAAAAAAAAAAAACACTTAGGTAAAAGGTTGTAGATGCCATGCATGCTAGGCCACGTGTCTTGTGTAAACTGGATTAAATATCAAGTGTGTTTGTTGAATTTGTTTGTCTCCTTGGTGGAAAACTCTGCTATTTTTGATATAGCTGCAGTAAAACAATAACAGGAGCATAGGATTGCCATGTGGCTACAATGTAAATCACAAGACAAAGAAATCTGAAAATCAGAAACAGCGAACGCATCTCATTAATCCTGAAACAAAAACCTTTTCAGATTTAAGGCTTCAGAGAACTAAATATTGTCACGTTTGAACTCATTCTGGATTGCTCTGCAATTATTTTTCCCAAATAGATTACCGGATTCGTATATTTCCACAAGTTTGCGCCAGACATTAGTGACGACTAATACTGGATATCAGATTCAAGTGTACTTGAATGAGGGGGACGAGTTAATTTCCGTCCAGAATCAGCTAATGCTGTTTGATCAACCTGGATTCGGGTGCGTTCCATAACCTCTGTTCTAATTTAATGTTCTTTTAGATAAGTGTACGTGGATATTCCACGGGCTTGACTAAACCAAAGCCATTTTAAGAAAAGTAAGTTGATCGGCTAACGTCTTTTAATGGTGGTCTTGACCTCTACTAATTGAAACGATTGAATTAAGTTCCTGAGGTGGCATTCAAGGGGGCTATTTAAGTGTCTGTTATTTTGTACGTGTGAATACGGCAGATTCCAGATATTTAGCCAATTACCTCTGTTTTGGTAAGTCAGACTGGCGAGATTGTGTCGTGCATCCTTAGGAGAAGGACTGCAAAGCGATATAGTTTCCCTGATCTATAAACGGAAAATATAAAGTAAGAGTAGATAGAAGAATCAAACGTTATAATGGCCATTTAAAAAGACTAAATGAGAAGAAAAGGTATTTGAAACCTAGCAAAGAAAAAAGAGAAACAGCAAATGTACATCTTATCAGCCCTGAGCCAGAAAAGCCTTTTTCATATTCAAATGTATTGACATGAGAACAAGTAGAGATTTGACCATGCGTTAAGTTGTTCCAGAGACTCTTCAGAGACTGAAAACAATATAATTTGACTTGTATTGTTAAAGAATATAATTATATTATAACTTGAATTATAATAAACATTATATTACACTCACAGAGTAGGATAATAATTGGAGAAGTGTGACTTTCGACATTAAAACTGAATTTCTGAAACAGAATTTCATTTGTGTGCTACCCAGTGCCAAAAAGGGGCGGGGTATGCCTTTATTTTTCACCGTTAGAAAACACGGCTAGAATTGTGGCACAGGTAATAGCAAACCAAATTGTGCAACAACTAAAATGTAATCTAATCAGAGAAGTAAATTTACAAGGAGGGTGTGAAATGCTAAACAGCAGACAAAGTACCACAGTTTTTTGCAGGTCAAAAAATATCTGCACAAATTAAAATGTGTGAACGACACCATAAACAGCAAATGCTAACCAGACAACCCAGAGATCTGCCTGTAATGAGAGAAAGCAATGAGCATTGCACATGCAGCGGACTGAAGGCTGAACTGAAAGAGCAGCTTCAGGTGTCACAACACACTGAAACAACAGCAACAATTTAGACGTGGTCAATGAAACTCGGTTTCATGTGACATCTGGAATTAAAATGGCACCTGACATGATAATGGAACAAGTAAAAGAATTCCACACGTCTGTATTTAATGTTTGTGAAATATTGGAATTGTCTGTGGTTCGCTCTCCTCTGTTTTATGTCTCAGGTTTACTTCTGCAAATTCCTCGAAGGACGGACGCCAGGATGGGCCGGACCCCACCTGGATCAAGGCCAGGACAGTGGAATTGTTAGAACATAACCTCGGGAGATGGGTGAAAAGACACTTCAAGAGGCCATTCACACTCACAATAGTACATCACTGAATAAATATGGCCTCCCAGTTTAGAACTGGATCAAAATTTGCAACACAATTGTTATAGATTAGATTACACCCATCTCCTAGAAGTGAACACTGAACACGCACCTCCATCACTATACCCTCACAGCATCATCACCTGGGGTAGATAGTCTATCCAGGCTGAACACTGCACATCAGACGAAGATGTGTCATCTTCACACTAACAGATCCAGATAGCTTCACACACACAGGGTGGAGATGATCTCATGATCATGGTCTAACAGAGACACAGAGAATAGCATACGCTATTCACAACACACTGCCAACTCATTGGAAAACACTGAAATATACGTATGAATGACTACAGTCACAAGTCAATGATGCAAATTATAAAGCAGAGACAGACCTGCTATAAAATTTCAAAATGTTCAAACTTTCTGATTGTTATTGAGGTGGTTGGAAAATCAGAGGGCCCCTGATTTCTCAACTTACCACTAATAACAGAAATCTCATAAAACAGATAGATCTGAAGTGTGAGCACTTCAATCAATTACAAAATTTACAATTTAACCCTGTCATCGACTGTGACTTAGCCAGCTCTCTCTCTCTCTCTCTCTCTCTCTCTCTCTCTCTCTCTCTCTCACACACACACACACACAACACTGTTGCAAGGAATGAACAATCTCCATTCTTGTATGCCTAAACATGTTCCAAGTCACTTCTTAGATCTGCATTGGTGGCTTGCACTGGAAGATTGCTGAACAAACAAAGTGATTATTCCTAATGATATTAGGAATTGAATGTGATTGATTATTATTGCTGGTATTACAAGATTAATTGATGCATACCGTTGATCTTATTATTTAGGTTGCACCGACCTCTTGCTGCATTTCCTTTGAATAATTCAGACCAAGAATATTTAAATTCTACTACCATTTAACATCACAGTGGTAGTGAAGAATTGGATATTAAAAATGAGACCATCCTACATGACCCTGAGAAACACTTGAGACCAGATGTACCATTTGCACTCGCTGACATGAACATGATATTTTATATTGAACATGACATGATTTTGTTTTGTTGCATTATGTGTTACCATGCATTTCCCGACGACTTTAAGTTCATAAGTGCTCAATCGTGAAATGGACATTTAAGATGCTTTTCAGGTGTCTCACACAAAGCAGTGTGAACCAAGGAGAACCCCTTCATCCACTGAGGTCTGCCCAGACAACCGCACCGCTGGAGGTGACAGGATTGGTCAAGAAGGGTCAGATCATCATCGTGGAGAAGGTGCCAGAGAAGCAGAAGTTTCTCCATGGAGGAATGACACGTCAACTGAACAAGTCACAAAGGTCCAGATTGACTCTACGAACTTTGCTCGCATCACAGGAAGAGAACCTGAATGCATTCTTCCACATGCTGGACTCAAGCAACATACACCTGGTGAGACCAGGTGTTCTGCAGGTGAACACAGCCCTCTGCAAGCTTCTACAGATGCTAACATTGAAAAGACAATTTTTGGGTGACATCTCAAGAATAACAACAGATGTTTATCAGTGACTCCATAGGAGCTCATTTGAATTTGACCCACGGAGTCAAGGAGGGAAAACTGTAAGAATTGATAAATTAGGAAATTCCAGACAGTCTGTTTCGGGGGTGACCAGGCCCTGAGAGGACAAAAGGACCTCTCTGGAGATTACCATTTGAACTGGCTCTCATGCACCATCGAGACGAAAGTCTCACCTCCGAGTCATCCTAATCTACATCTCTATCCCTCTCCCCTCACCCCTCTCTCTCAGATGATCACCTGAATTCACCCAAGAAAATGTATAGTTTAATGTGAATGATTAACAGAGTATTTTCATGTTTGGTATCGTTTAAAATGTCACAGTGCGACTGGTACAAATGTCTCATTTCAGATTAACTAAAACAAAAGGTAATAAGGTTTTTAAGAGTTATGGATAACTGACTTACAAAGGAAAGTGGTCTCAAGACAAATGGTCTCCCACACCCATGAAGGTGTGATCTCTGAATGCAAATTTACTATTGTTAGCACATGTGAAAGAGGTCTGTCTATTTAATGGAGTGCAGCAGGGAGATCGGGGCCTTTTCTGTAAATAGATCGGCCCGTGAGGCTGAGAGAAAGAAATCTCTCAGCCTCACGTATTTCTTAAAGTTGGGTTTGCATCTTCTCTCTATTCCAGAGCATTTGATGTTTTGCATCGATTATCTTTGAATTGATTATGAAATTGGCATGATACATTTACCTGACATAATAAATTGTTACATGTGATTATTCCAACTGTTCTTGACATTGTTCATTTAATTGTTAAAAGGAATAGTCAAACATTCGCTCACTATTAGTGAGGCACAGATATTATTAAAACCTTTCATTTATGGAGTCAGATGAATTAATGAGAGAATACATAACTAAATGTATTGTAAATTTAACCAACCAATATTTTGCACGAGTAAGGACAGAACACGTGATAACCTTCCCTGTGTATTGGCGGACCGGCATATTGGACCAATTTCACGGGCCTTACAGCGAGTTCCCTCGAAAGGGAACTAAAACTTATGTGAGCATGATTGATTGGATTGTTAGTGACATTAAAATAAAGAATAACAAATTTTATTTTTAAATCATTGTGGAAAGATTTAAGTCATGATGACTGACATAATGTACTTTGTACTTTTAAGTCTAAATGAAACTGTAATGGAGTAATAAGTATTGCATATTTCTTGTAAATGCAATTGAGTAATCGCAAGTTTTCGGTCTTAACAGAACCGCTATAGTATAAATAATCATAAGTACAGTAGTGCTCCTCAAATACTTTTCAACTATGCAATTAAACCATTTAGACCTATACACAACAGATTAAAATACACTGATCATATAAAAAAACACAATCGTGATAAACATTTTTTTTTCATGAAGCTGTTCACTTCATCTTGCAAATGTCTCATTAAAGACATTGGTGAAGGTGAAGAAGAGATTCACATACCTTGTAAGAGAAAGACAAAAACACAGATTTTCTCAGCTACACCCATCTTGCCATTAAAAGAAGGTTGACCCTATAAGTAAAGGCCAAACATACACATTAGTCACAAAAATGATACAAACATAAACAACATAATTTCAAAATTGTTATTCTGGAAAGATTTTAGGCAAACAAATAATTTTCCTCATAATCATGAATCATCTGAAGCAAATAATCTGTATAAAAAAAAACTGAAGTAAAAGCAGTTAAACTTTACTTGATGTTGGTCTCTATGGGACTGATCGCACAAAGAACACAAAAACTGTTTTATGGTTTGATTTCTCAAGCAAAAAACGTTGTTCTGACATCATTGCTTCATCGTGGCTAGTTGTGAGTGATATTGGAAAGTTGGAATGTTTCCTACACCTAATTGTTAAATTAGAATAATATGTGTGAATAATTCCCTTCAAATCTTTATTTTTTTTTTTTTTTTAGAAAGGTTTACAAAAAGCCCAGACGTTCTTAATGTCCCTGATAATTCTGTCTGGTAGTGTGTATGTGAGAGGGTAAATACGGTGACCGGGAGTCCGGGACACCGGTTCACAGTTTTGTCGTGGGAACGTGATGATATGTCGTGACTTCGAGATCATTCTGTCGAGGAAACGATATCCTTATGTTGTGGCGAGTGGCCTCAAGATCCTATGAGGGAACAACATCTATTTTGAGTGGCCACGAGTTTAATGTGTAAACAAACCTGCATGACATAGCAACCTGGGATTATAAGAAATGGATATTTTTAATCATTTAATATTTTGTCAATTAAGAATGACAAAAAAATTAAGCAGAGACAGCAGCATTCAAATGAAGTTTGTTATTATGAATTAATGCTAAAAGAATATGTAAAAACATACAATAATAGGCCTACAATAACACATTTTATCTATCCCATCCCACATTCAGTCTTTTAAATCCATTCATTGATTGTTTCTTTTTTATTTAATATTTATATAATAATTATAATTTCTATTGGTTATATATTTTTTCATTGATATGCATTTGCCTTATTTTTCTCCATATCTTTTCATATCTCTTTACTAGTCACATTTTGTATATTATGATACTTAAAGTATATGTTTTGTAAATACTGTAAATGATCATGCCAATAAAGATTTTCCTTTATGACTGTTTTTGTTTTTTGTTTTTTGCTGAACTTATAGCTACATGCAAGATCAGAGAAAAGAAGCATGGTTGTATCTCTTACAATGGACAATCATAAGGACAAAAACAGAAAACAAATATCATTGATTTGTGTAAATCAGAATATGGAATTACCCAGAAAAAAAAGAAAAGCACAATAAGGTTAAATACTATCTGTGAATAAATCGTCATAATGCATTAAAACATTTTTGTTATTTAAAGTCTAATGGATGAAATAAAAGAGTTAAATTCAGCAAGATAAAGAGGAAAAATAAAGGAGACATTTTTGCTTGTGAATAAAGAATTTTGATAAAGAAAAAGAAATTAACAACATATTATTCAAGAGACAACAGCTTTGGGGTCAGGTCAGAGGTCACTCTTCAGCTGGAACTAGACTTGCATATACAGACATTACCGGAAGCCAGTTATTATACTTGGATATTTATAAATATATATGTGGATATTTTTCTTACAAAAAACACATTGCTTCACTTCAAAAGGAAATGTCAAAATCAAAGTTACCATTCAGTTCCATTATAAAGGAATTGGAAGAGCAAGGATATTTTTAGATATAACTCTGATTGTGTTTGGCTGAAAGTCATATACACCTATGGCTTGAGGGTGAGTAAATTATGGGATCATTTTCATTTTTTTCAACTCGTGGCCACAAGAAAAATGTCATTCCCTCAACATAGGATCTTCAGTATGACATAATGATTACCTTAAGAAAATTACCTTGTGGCCACGACATATCACATTTCCACGAGGTAATATGACGTTCCCACAAATGAATAGCTCGTGCGGCCACGACATATTATCACGTTCTATTAAGTTTATATTTGTGGTCACGACAAAACTAAGTGAACTGAACATAGGTGAAAAAGTTTGTCAGTCTCATTCTAAAGGGGCGGTCACACACATTTCAGGCTATGTCCCAATGTATGCATCAATAAGTTTATTTCTCGTGTTCAATTTGTTACAGAACCACACATGTACCTATACTAGCAAGTTCTTCAGTAAAATAAGAACCTATAGACACTGCTCAGTGCGTCTCTTCAATTAAGAGTCATCTCAGTTCTAACCGACTGCCTGCTGAATTTTGCATACAGAATAAAATAATCTGAAACTTCAGAATCAACACACCTGAAAATACCAACTGATATTAAACTACTTACCCGAAAAGGCTGATAAAAAGTTTGAGAAATCCACTGAATATTGGTATTAAAGAGAACAAATTCACTGTTGTGAAGCTACTGACTGGAAGCTGCAGAAGATAACACAATGCGGTCATGGTTAACTTATTAAACCTAATGCAAACATTGAACAGTCTTTCCATGACGGCAAGATTTATGTAGCCTAATGCAAATGATGATATTGGCATAAAATTAGCTTTTCTAAAATATTTGAAAAAGTTCACAAGCAGTATGAGAATATGTTCAACTTGTTGCATATTTTTTTACTTATTTGAAAATGTCTGTCTCATTCAACTTAGCACAATTTGACTTCCTAATGTTTTTTTTTGTTTTGTTTTTTATGCAAGTTTCAGGACCGCAGTCCTATTGGACCCTAATTTTTGTTTGTTTGTACTAGCAGTTTATACTATTTTAGAGCACAATTATGTTCAATTATGTATTTGTATACATTTTCAGGAATGATTTAGTTGTTTAATTATTTAAATTTAACTGATTATTGTCCTAACCAACTCCTAACCCTAAACACAACCCTGAAATAGGCTATTTAAACTAATTTGTTTCAATATATGAGGCCCTATATTCTAGTTTTAAATTCAGTTTTGCTAGAAAGAACTTATTTTTCAACTCGGAAGCACGATATTTTATGTGTAGGCCTACAGTATGTATAAGACTTCCTTTTCATTAGCCGAAGTCCTGCGTGATAATTCTCATCTGGCGTGTAATCGAACTGTTTGCGCAACAAACTAATATGTTTATCAGTATGTTAATGAAATTCAAATAATATGAAAACAAATACCAGTTTTCAACGTCAATAACCATAATGAACTGTTTTTGCACGGCTAAAATAACTGATGCTGACATAGGCTGTTGACTTCAGTTCTTGAACATTTAAATGTAGCCTACAATGGCCGTGCCCGCTCTTATGTTAAAAATAAAATGGACAGATAATAAAAATGTAATCATTTCCATGGGTGTGGTCTTTGTATCTGTTTGTTTTATGTTTAATTCAGGTTTTCTCTGTTGGAGTAGCCTATTGGCTAGGTGGCGTTGTCACAAAATAAAAAAGGGGGTCCTAGAAATGCAGTCCTATTTTTTTTTTTGTGTGTGTGTGTTAAGTTTTTCATGCTTGTTCAGTGAACCATGTAAGGAATAATGGACAATGGGCCATTGAATTATTAGAAAGTAATGCACACCCGAGGATAAATACATAGATGCCTCATTAGCTGCTGTTGTTATGGGCCGCTGTGTAAGTCGTCCGCCATATTGGAACAGTCAAAGCTGGTCCGTGAACATTCGAGAGTAAGTTCTTTGCTAAACTATCACTATGAAGGTGACAGCTAACACTAACATTAAAAAGTTACCATAGTAAAATGAAAACATTAAAAAGTACCATAGACAATTATTGTAATATTGAGTTAATACATAAAATAAACACAAATCAACACATTCTCACCTGTGAAGGGTTATCCCATTTCTTCTTGAATTTAAATCTCGCCGGTTTTACAACCAGAAGCTGTTACAACAGTTTATTTTTATACACAAAGGTTGGTTTTACACGATCAATCTGTTTTGCTGTCCCTGACTCTGTTGTTTTCGCGTGCAAATTTCTGTTCATATAGGCCTGCAATGCTTTTGGCCGTATTTGTGCGGAAAAAAAGTGCCAAAAGTGTAAGCGCGAAAAAATGAAAGTCAGAAGCATACAGATCATATTTATTTTGCATTGGCATTAAGCTGCAGCTTCACAATACATGAATTACACTTACGAATAAAATGCTTCAAATATTTTTTCTTACACTTGAATGGCGATTTACACCTTTACAAATCTTCTCTTGCGCATGCAAATTGAGTTTACGCTTGCAATTTTATGTACACTTTCACAAATCTTACCCTGCGCATGCGATTCTTTATGGCATTATATTACCTTCATAGTTCTCTCTTCTGGTAGTGGATCAGACACCTGTGAGATCAAAGGCAGATATCGCAGGATTCACACTCATGCAGGGTATTGATAATAAACTGGATGTAGCCTACTGCTTTTATATGAAAATAAATATTATGAACAAGACACCAAAAGTAGGCCTAGCACAATCAGGTATATTCACACATAATTTATACACATAAAAACATGATATCAAAGTTTTAAAATCAAACATTTTAAAAGAGTACAAGAGTAAAAACAAGCCGCACGGCACAGTGGTTCATGTGCTCGTCGTCGCCTTAGGACCCGAAATAGATAAATACTAAGTCTGTTTTTTAAAAGCATCAAATTAAACTACAGAAATAGCTACTTTAGATTATAAAAGTCAAATGACGGTATCTACAATACATTGATTGCTAGGCAAAAAAAAAAAATCTTGCTTAAAAACATTTTTACTTTCCTTCCTGAAAATCTGTTGGGGTTTTTTTGGTCATAAAATATACAATGTTGCTCACAGTAACATGCCACTTCTCGTGTGAGCTCAAAAGGGCGATGCGACTGTATGATATTGATGGCATCACCACAGCTCTTTTCTGACTTGTCAAACGGACAATGTTAAAACTGACCCTGTGTTACATATACATTTATGTACCCCCATATACATTTTAGGAAGCTCCAACTTTTTGTTGTGACCTCCTTAAAAGTGTGTATTCTTTATGCAGAACCTGGTCAGAGATCGAATACATTATCACCCTATTAAATTTGCAAAGATAAGTAAACATTAACTATCTTTGAGAACAAAGCCAATGTTGTTATATTATAACCATAATGCAAAACAGGTGTCAACAGAAAGGTGCAGTTTTATTGTATTACATGTGTGAGTTCAGATAGCAGTGGGTTACATGGAAGTAATGAAACTACAGTATGAGATCTATGCCGATAATACTCACATCATTGTGGTCTGTAATGTTATAGGTGGAGGTTGATGGTGTCAGTGCAGAACAGGAAAGGGTTTAGTCATTACTGGTGCTGACTAAAAAGAAAATTTCATAATTTACATTTTTTCTGAACTTTTTATTTTGGAAATCATATCCCGGGTAAATCTGAGACTGTAAAACTTTTCAAAAAAAAAATTGCATTTACAAATTGAAGCTTTACAATTATGCAATTATGCAATACAAATATTTAAAAAAAAAAAAAAAAAAAGTATGGTTTTTATCTTGCATAGCCCCTATATGAATGCCCTCTGATATAAATTCTGAATATAAGAATGTTTATGTTGATGAGACTTTCTTGTTCATAAAGACTATTCACGTGAATATGACTACAATAGCAAGAATAAACTTTTGATTTACATCATCTATTATAAAAATGCTTCATTGTTGCAGAATGTTACAGCATTCAAAACACACACATGCAAAAACAAAACAAAAATAGACAGAATATTTTAAACAAATTTGAAAGGATCTATCATTAAACAACAAAAAAATTATGTGTGGATAATTTAGAAGAATATATTTGGAAATACACTACACTGCACATACAGAGTCTTTGGACAGTATATGTGTATGGTGTGTAATGATTGAATTAGGTAACAAAATAATAAACAAAGTGACATTCATTTTAAAATAGCAGATGATAATATAAATTATATTGGCATGAACCGAAAGAGGAGACAAATGCATTGTGATACTTTGTGGTTGATGTTAGTGGAACATGTCCATTATGGGGTTTCTCTGATAGGACACCTGTGTGAACTCGAGGAGAAATGATGTCATATATTCAAAAAATAATCACTATAAATGGCAAAATTTATATATATTGTTATTTAATACAATGACAATCATATTATATTTAAGTCTGGCTTAAGTTTCCAAAGACTTCTAAGAAATTATAGTCTGCCTGGACCCAGATTCCTATCCCAAATACATGTTAGAAAGAGCTCATGCCCAAAATGGCTTGATTATCATAGAGACCGTTTGCTCAGGTCTCATTAATATATTGGAATAGTACCACTGGAATGGTATTTAATCAGTTATAGTGTGGGAGTGGCAGCAGGACATCAAGAACCATCCTGTGACAAAGAGTTTGTGACCGTGATTACCAATCGTAAAGACAGATGTATTTCTGAGTATAATCCTTTCACCCGACCCCTTTGGAAATCCCACTTGTACCAACATCAGTGATGTGGGAATGGAAGGTTATTACTTCAATTGTTGTCCTTAATTTACATTTAAAATGAAACCTTGTTTACATGATGAAAGGGAAGGCTGCATGTACTTTGTCACTGCTATGCTGCAATAAACTTCTTTATCAAGATCTTCAATGTTCTCATCATTTTTCTTACATAATTCTTACATACTGCCATTGTATGTGCAGATGTTGATATTTAAAGCTAGAGAGCTAAAATCCCTTGGAATATCCCAGTGTGGCGGGATATTCGGGACATCTCCAGCAGATGACATGACATTATTGACATAAAAAGGCTCTCCACCATTGTCCAGTGAAACATCCTAATGGAACAATGAATGATCAGTGGAAAGCTTGTAACAAGAAACTGGTGGAGAGAGTAACTGTATGTAAAAGTGTTTTGATGTTTATGAGGTTGATATGTACGAGAATTAACAGCATGTGTGTGTTTGATATATTGTAACGTACCCCATCAGTCCGAGCGAGTCGTTTTATCTCCTTTCTGTGTCCTGCAGATCCATCTACAGAAATAATCCATAAATAAAAATATATATAACTACTTGTACGTCATTCATCACAACCCTTACTATCAGTCTGATGTCACTCCACACAACCACACGGTCTATACTCACTTGTAAAGCAGCATAGTAACACATAATATCACCATAACTGCCCCAACAACACCACCAATCAGGAAGGAGTAAATGTTGAACCCTATTAACACAACAAAAGACAGTTAATGAAAACTCTTAATTCCAGAGAACAACTGTTCTGATATCAAGCAAATAACCAAACACTTCTGAATAACCACTTCAATAACTATTGAATCATTAAATAAAATGCAATGAAATAGCTAGGTGATCCATTGCCATATCAACAATCGAAATAGATTAACTGGATAGGTGATTTATATTTATTTACATGAAGCCTCTTGAGAGAAGAGATTCAGTTGAAGCAGTTTTCTTGCAGTGCCATGAGTGTTGCTGCCGACACACTGCAGAGTGGATGTGTGTGAGAGTGACTGATGTAGAGTGATGGAGCTCCTCAAGCCTGTGCTGTTCAATCGCTCTTCACTGATGAACGTGTTTGAAGAGTTCCTGACAGGACGTCCAGACAGATGCCACTCCAGTTCAGGAGAGGGATTCCCATCAACCTCACAGAAATAAGTTAAAAGAAAGTGGAGATTTGAGGAGCATCTAATAGAGAGAAAGATCAAGAAAAGTCTGAGCAGGAAAACTGGAACCTTTTCTTAGTAACTTTCTATAGCAGTTCACATACAATCACTGATTGCTTTTGAATTAATGCCATTTATGCTTGCATGAAATGCTATGTTGTGCAAACGGCAACTCAGAATGATGTTGCATTTTGTGTGTCATTGAAACAAGATGAGATGAGAATTTGTGAAATTATGCTTTACATTCATTAGCACTTTAGTTGAAGCATATTAAATGCTAGTCGGTGTGACCTTTTATCTTACACCTTTAACCTTTAACTTAAATGAATGTAAAGCAAATCAGCAAGTAAAACAGACATTCAAATAGTCCTTCCAAACTCACTTGATTTTCCCCCATGTAACAGAAAAAGAAGCAGAATGTCCAGGCTGCACTTTTCCAGATAAAAGTGAATAGGAACTGGGGCTGATAAGCTCCAATAAGGAAAAAAATAAGGACTTGTATACTCTATTTAAAGTCTTATAACTTTGCGTTATTCTTTGACTTCTGGATAAGTGCAAATAAATAACGATTCACTAACATAAAAAAAAAATTGTAACAAAGAAACAAACACCTCAAATGTGACCATATATCTAATGTGAATTTTTTGCCCCAGTTCACTGCTGATGTATGAAAAAAACAGCCAGGACATTCTGCTAAATAACTTTTTTGTGTTCCATAGAAAGTTAATGATGGAATACACAATACAATTTACAATAATATAATTACCAAGTCAAAACTGATACAAAGCATCACTTACACTGAACATGTAATGTGATGTTGTCCTGTGCTGTTTTGTTCTTGTCCTGTAGCTGGTAGGTTATAGTGCAGGTGAAAGTGACTCTGTGGTGACGGTGAGTAGCAGTGAAGTTCAGATCAGAGATGAGGGGCTCCTGTTGTCTGCTGCTCTCACTGAGGGGGATTCTGGGAGTGAAGCTCCATGTGAGAGTTGGTGGAGGAGAGGAGCAGAGAGTCTCAGCAGAGCAGCGCAGACTCACAGAGCTCCCCTCCAACACCTCCTGATCCTGATCCTCATTCAGCTTCACTGTGGGTTTGGGGGGAGACTCTGAAATACACATGAATACAAGATTAAGTACACTGACAATAATGGCATGACAAATACATTTAAAATATTAATTTTTAACACATTCATTTAAATAAAAAGGACTCAAATCACTCACCAAAGACATTTACAGTGGAGGTGTTTAGTTTGTAGCTGTATTTCAGATCACTACTCTCAATCCTGAAGTGATATTTACCATTATGATTTGAACTAACATTATAAAAGATAGTAGTGCAATTCTTCTCATGTAGTTTTCCAGTTGCCCCTTTAAAGTGATTAGAACTGTGAACTCTAGAGTTAAACACATTATTTCCATCTTTGAACCAAACTCCTATAGCAGCACTCTCAGTGAAGTCTTTGTCATATTTATCCCCAATCTCAAATGTACACTTTATGATCACACAGGATCCACTGAGAGCTTCAATCTTCTCTGGCAGACTGATGCTGAAATCTCTACAGCAAACACCTACAACACACAACACAAACTGTTAAAGCACACAAAGAAATGTACAAGCGCATTTCTAGCCATAAACACAAACTCTTTATTGACTATGTTTCAGTTTACAAATAGACCTAATTTACATTTCAGTTTTCAGAGGAGAAAATCAAGTGTGGATTGATGACGATAGATGCTTTAGTACTGACTCAAACAACATCATAATAATAACATGGCAAAAAGGCAGAATACTTGATTTAAAATAAAATGTAACATATTTAATGTTCAACTTTCTTTATCTTTACATCTATGAATTTGGTTTGCTTTTATTAAAATAAGGTAATCAGACTCTTACTTTGCAACATACAAAAACAGACCTCTATTAAACAGGGGTGTAAATGTACTTGTAGTGAGAAACTGTACTAAAGTTAAAGTACAGATACTGTATACGTTTTTATTTACTCAATTAAAAGTCTAAGTAACTAGGCAAAAAAATAAAAATATTAATAATTGAGTGAATACTTTTCAACTATGCAATTAAACCATTTAGACCTATACACAACATATTTAAATACACTGATCATATAAAAAACACATTCATCATGATAAATATTTTAGTGGTTCACTTCATCTAACAAATGTCTCATTAAAGACATTGGTGAAGGTGAAGACAGGGCCGGAGTGGGGGAACTTTTCAGCCCGGGAGTTTCAGGCCCAAGACCGGCCCACTTTTTCCATGGTGGAATTCCAAATTACCACTTTTTGTCCAAACTGGATAAATGAAGCAACAGTTCAGCTCTTACTATTGTGTAGTTTTTATTAATACCATAGTTCAACAAATAATGTAAAGGTTAAATAATAATTCACTTAAGCTGAGAAGTTAACAAAAAATATTCCACTATTCAACAAGGATAGGTTGATAAATTAACAAAAGCAGAAAGAAAAAAAGAAAAAAAAGAAAGAAAGCATTTGAAATGTATCCCACTATTCCACAAAGAGGCATATTGAACTAATGTTTACAGATTTATTTGTATTCAAAAATATTCAAAAATAATGCTTTTTTAATCAAAAACGGTGATACCTACTCTCAGATAAATGTAGATAGAAATATAAAACCAGTCCTAATTAAAGGAAAACAAGTTGACAAAAAGATTGAATCCAATATTCCAATCCAATATCAACAGTGCAAATTTTTTCATATCTTGAGTTTTGTTATCATCAATATTAAATTGCATAATATTTGCAAAGTCTATGAATCGACATGTATTGGGTGATACAAAAAGGCTATTATTTTAATTAAATTTTATATTTTGCTTGTGAATAGGTTGACACCGCTACAACAGTAGGCTATTAGCCGAATAATTACGTTGCTAATGCTAATCATTACTAGACCTATCTCTCTTTACCTGTTGCCAATTGTGTTTGTCCTCTTGAAAATAAATCTGTAAGCTTGGCACATTTGGCAGCATCCTCCTCCAATGCCTTTCTTTTTATCAACCTAGCTTTTTCAGCCCCTCCTGGCCTCTTCCTCCCATCCATCATCCCTGACGCATAGCCTACCGCGTTTGAGCATTTGATTTATCATTTGCGATGTGCGTTTGAGCATTTGATTAGCCATTTTCGATGTGCATTTGAGCATTTGATTTATGATTTGAGCATTGACTTATAGATTTAATTATGACAGGTTTATACTGGGTTGATAATGAAAATTAAAAATCAAATCCGAATGAGGAAATGAAATTGCATTTGAGCATTTGATTTATAATTTGTGCAGCCATTTTGAGAGTTTGATTTATTATTTAATATTTTGACCATTTGATTTATCATATGAACAGTTGTTTTGAGACTTTGATTTATTATTTGATCTTTTTAAGCATTTTAATTTTAACTATGTTAGGAAAACACTTCCATAGTTAGCGACGCGTTTTATGAATTCTGCCAATATTTACACTTGAACCGATCGCTAGTATGGGCCTGCATCATGCTATGATTCGAATTTTAGTTGCTATAGTGACGCGTCTTATGAATTCTGCAATCTGCATGTATCGATCTGCACTCCCCGAGCTCTCTGTCTGTTGAGAGACGAGGCGAAGTAACAGACTTTTGCAGAGAATTTCTGTGCGATACTTGAGACTTTTAAGCTGTTTTCTGGATTTCTGAGAGGAGACTTTTATTCTAGAAGGACATCGGAGGATATATCCTTTTTATAGAGTTACATTTTTGAAAGCGCCATACAATTTCTGTCATATAATTTTTGATATTTTTTTCAGGGGAGTATTTCCGAGGAGATTTTTCTTTTGTATTGTATTTTGTTGTATTTTGTATTGATTTTATTGTAGTTTGGAGGAGGAGGTCGATGGCTCGCAAGCACATGATGGGTGAAAGAGGAAGTGAGTGCTTTAATTTTTCATTTGCTATGTTAACTTTTGTGGTGTGATGTTGTACAATGACTGACTGATCCAATTTATTTGATTCATTCGTTGCATGTGAAATAAACTTGAATTGAATTTGAGTAACTTAACTTTTAGTAAAAATCTGTAATTGACCACAGACATTGATTATTATTATTAAACTATGTGATATGTGAAATATTCCATCCTAAGAGCACTCCAGATCCAGGAGAGCTGCGGCTGGTCAGGAGGTTTGGAGACCCGTTTCGGATGACCGAGATCAGGATCCGCTGCCCAGAGATGGACAAAGTAAGTTACACAATTTCCTTACTTGAGTGAAAGTAAGTTACAGATACTACTGGTCAAATATTACTCAGTTACAAGTAAAAGTTGAAAAGACTGATTTTTACTTGAGTAAAAGTACAGAAGTAACGTTACGCACTGAAGCGTTTTTTAAATTTTTTATTTAATGATTTAATGTTATACCTTGACAAACTATACATCATTAAAAAGATATAAGACCCAAGTTTGAGTATTTGACAACTATTGTATTCTGAGAAACTTATAGTGGCAGTTATGTCTTAATTTGTTTCAGGAGTTATGAAATGAAAAAAATGCGTCGATACCTTTAATATGAATTATTCGCGTCATCCTCTCCCATTCAGAAAAAAACTGTGCTGTTGTCATGACAGCGCTTGACAAAACAACGTCCCTCAGGGCTTTTAGCTCAAAAGAAATTGTAGATTTGGAGAAATATTGATAGATTCTCATAGGTTTACATCAGATTTCTATAGACAGGAATAATATTTATTGAATTTATACCAAGCGGCAACCTCCCCTTCTCTCTCTTGAAACCAACACGGAAGTGAGTTAAACTGCAATTCATTAACTGGCCGCTTGGGCTGGCTGCAGAAGTGAGTCAAATCTGTATCTCCCCCATGTTAAAATTACCAACTTTACAGGAGAAAATAAAATGTTTACAGCTTGGATCTCTATGTGGCTTTGGTCTATACAGCTAATTTTGCCCTTCATAACAACTGTGAGGGGGTGAATTTTTTTATAACTCATCCGTTTAGTTGATTAATATTATCTGCATTTAAGGGTGTGGCCACTTGAGTGACAGGTGGGTTGTCGCTGATGTCAATAGAGAGCCTAAGTCCCGCCCCTCCGCTTCCGGCTCATGGGACCTTATTTCGGAAAAAATATGTATGGAAGTCAATGGCGAGAGACAACTTATCTTTTTATTCCGTCTGAACTGTGCCCTGAATTACACATATGATGTTTGTCAATTTAAAAGGTAATTATGAAAGTCAAGAAAGTCGCAGTTTGTCATAAAACAGAAGAGTAACGTTTAGTTTTGTGTGAAAATCGCTCAATGAACTACATCTCTCGTCTCGCACTATGTACGTCACAAGATCCGTTGCTCGTATGTGTGTATTCTGGCTCAAAACACTCAGGCATGACAGCGTAACGTTACGATTATAATGTAAGACTATAGAAAACATGACAGACGTTAGCTTCAGTAAAGTTAGCTTCATTCATTGAGAGAAAAGGTATGACGTCCCATGTGCGCCTTCTGGGTTTGTAGTCTTTGTAATTACGTATTTTCACAGTCTTATACCTCAGCAGTTTTACATCAAGCTGCGACTTTCTTGACTTTAAAATGTATCTTTTAAATTGACAAACATCATATGTGTAAATCAGGGCACAATTCAAACGAGATCAAAATATTTGTTGTCTCTCGCCATTGACTACCATACAATGTTTTTCCGAAATAAGGTCCCATGGTGGTCGACCGGAAGGGGAGGGACTTAGGCTCTCTATGCTAGCCGTTTCCGTTTGTCTGCTGTTATTACTAGCCGTCACTTCACCTCAGCAAATGTTGCTGCTGAACTTGCTTTCGCTGCAGTGTTTGTGCTTTTTTTTCGGGATTATTTCATACAATTTAATACACCCATTACTTTGGTACAAAGCCCACAGCCTTGGATTCCGTCGTTGTCGTCGAGTATCGTTCGAGAGAACAATCAGCGCTGTATTTCAGTTGTTTTCCTCTGTGAACATGCACTAATGGATGTCTGACAATTTCGTTGCTTTTTGGAGTTTTCAAATTTAACCCTCAGGGCTTCTTCATAAAACGGACGAAGCCTTAAAATTTAGCTTTATTTTTTCCCAGGATAACCAATCAAATATATTTTTGTTCTATAATATTTTCTGATTATTATTTATAATTTTTTGAGTTTTTTATGATACTTTGCATTAATTATGTAATTTTTATGAGCTATTTTTTCCAATAGAATTAATATATAATTTTTTTTATTTTATTTTTATGCAACATTTCACATCAAAATAGAGTGCAGGCCTAAAAAAAAAAAAAAATTCAAGTGAGAAGAGCGCCATCTAGTGGCTTCAAAATATATTAATATGTGTCATGTCCTATAGCTTTTTTATTAATTTTGATTTCTCTGATCTATTATGTGCATTTTAAGGTGTTTTGAAGGCCAAAAAAAAACAAAGGATAACAAGAGCTTTAAAAACAATGGGCAGTCTGTCAGTGTAAACAGGTCAACTGATAGGATGAATTTATGAATATTTTTCTTAGACGCATTCATTTACTGAAAGCTACTAGGAAATCTAGGTAATAAACTTTATTAAATTAATTCACAATATGTAGGCTACACATTCAGCATTGATCTTATGCCTAATACAGGGCTGTAGACAAGGCTTTATCATCAAAGACGTCCTAAATTTGAGGTTGTTATGAGGTTCAAATTTTTTTCTGATATGCATTTTAAGACGTTTGAAGGCCTAAAAAAGGATAAGAAATAGCTTTAAAACCATGTCAGTGGGCAGTAGATTAGTTTTCAATACCTGCTCTCTCCTCATCTCCATCTCCATCACCCTTTCTTTTTCTCTCAGTCTCCTCATCTTGCTCTGTCTCTTGACCGTAAACTGAAGCGTCGAGTCGTGAAGATTACAGAATCTGATTAACAAACCTGAAGCGAACACAAATTTGTGTAGCCTACACTTTATCACACATTTATAGGGGGGATAGGCGGGTGTTTTTGACAATTGAAAGCCACCAAATGACGAATATGAAAAAACGAATACGACAGTTTCGGACTCGGTCAGTGTGCACGGACCTTACTGCTAAACTTTTGAGGCTCGCGCAGCCTCTCGAGGAGAAATCAATCAAATGAGCGCCGAGTCTATGAGGGTAACACACACAAACTCAATTAACATACTGCGGTTAAATTTCTAAATGGGGTGTTTTATTATTTATAACATTTGATACAGTTCAGCAACATCACACGACCGATCACTTAAAGGTATAGTGGAGGATTTTTTACTTCCCGGGTGGATCACCTATACTATTGGTCCTCCTAATTGTCAATCATTCTGTTAAATCAATCAAACTTATTCAAAAAGTGGAGAGGGAGGGTCTTATCTAATATTCGGAAATATCCTCCACTATACCTTTAATTAACCATCACGAATGAAAATGTGACACTGATTTCATATGACAGTTCAATAAACAAGTAAGTTAATATTAAGTCACTTACATTTTAGAAGAAATATTGACTGTTTTGGTTTATTTTAGCAGTGAAAATAGTTCCCGATGAATCCAAACAAAGACCACAACATAGCGCGTCTCACAGCAACACTCAATCGTGTTTTGAATGATTCAGTTTTTGAACGAATCGGTTGAGTCAAAGATTCAATTGACCCATTCACAAACATCTGTCTCATTTTTGATGAATCGGCCGTTTGAATGAATCGTTTGCATGAACGACTCATTGACTCGCTTAATAAAACTTGCGCGCTCACTAATGACAAACCAATCAAATTCGTTGATTTTTTTTTTAAAATCACTTCAAACACATTTAAATTTTTATTCAGGAGTTATGTATATACAAAACGATAACTTTTGATGACAGTAGTTTATTGATAATTTTTTTTTTTTTTTTATAAAAAAAAAAAAAAATTCCCCATCCTGTGGGGGCCCCACCGGTTGAGAACCACTGGTTGAGAACCACTGGTTGAGCCCATTTGAGAGGCGGACAAAATCAGAATTTAAAATGGACTGAATAAACTCTCTACGAACTTGACGAGCGATGCCGCGCTGACGGACCATAGACTATAAAAAAGAGTGACTGACATGTATGCACATAAATCACTGTCACACACACTCTCAGAGTAATATTAAGAGTAAAATTAAATACATTTCTAATAACTTTACAAAACTTTGAAGCTATTTATAACTATTTTTTTCATTATGCCAATAATTAATTCTACATTTACAATAAACTGCCAGCTGTCAGCTTCCAAATGAGATCATACTTGGTCTAATAGTTGTTTTCATTAGTTTTTTCTTCATTTCAGAAAAAGCTCCAGAACATGAGCAGAGACCTGGTCTTTGCCTCAGGCTCTGGAATGCTACGAAGGGTGTTTTCAGCTGCTGTTCCAGTAGTGCTGTGAATGTTGTGGAGCCTTTTATTCCTGAACCATCATCATCACCTGCTGCAGATCACTCTGGAGTCAAGCCAAATAATGGTAAATCATTATTTCTCCAACATTAAACAGTATTATCTTGTCTTCCACTCAAAATAAGGATAGTTTTTTACAGAATATTAAAATTATTTCCCCCATTATAATATTATTTTCTCGACCAGCGCTGATTTTTTAAATAAAACAATGCATCTAGCAACAGACACTCTACTGACAACAAGTAACTTTTCAACTACATGTCAACTTGTTCTAACCCTACAAGTCTACTAATACTGTAATGAGAGTTAGTAGACATGTTGGTGCAATGTTACTTATAGACAGCTGAATGTCTGTTGGGAGGAGCATCACAATAAAGAGTTTGCAGAGGGTCTGTTGCACTATTAAGATTTGAATTGTAAAATGTAAGTTAAGTCATTATATCATTGCTTAATTTGAGGTCAGAGATGGGTTGTTTTAATAGTTGTTTTCATTAGTTTTTTCTTCATTTCAGAAAAAGCTCCAGAACGTATGAAGAAACCTGGTCGTTTCCATAAGCTCTTGAAGGGTGTTTTCAGCTGCTGTTCCAGTAGTGCTGTGAATGTTGTGGAGCCTTTTATTCCTGAACCATCATCACCACCTGCTCCAGATCACTCCGGCGTCAAGCCAAATAATGGTAAATCATTATTTCTCCAACATTATTTTAAACAGTATTACTTAAACAAGTATAACTTGTTTTCCACTCAAAATAAGGCTTGTTTTTACAGAACATTAAAATTATTTCCCCCATTATAATATCAATTTCTTAACCAGCGCTGACATTTTTTAAATAAAACAATGGATCTAGGAACAGACACTCTACTGACTATAAGTAACTTTTCAACTACATGTCAACTTATTCTAACCCTTACCAGTCTACTAATACTCTAATGAGAGTTAGTAGACATGCAGGTGCAGTGTTACTTATAGATTTATAGAATGTCTTAAAGGGACCAAAATAAAGTGAAACCAAAGTAACAATTTGATGTGATCGCTAACATTGATAATTAATATTATAAAAAATAAATTAAAACAAAAACAGTTTTTTATGTCTGAAATATTCCATCCTCAGGCCGCTCCAGATCCTGGAGAATTGTCTCCACAGATTCTTCTCCGGACATCTCGTCATCTTTAGCTTGCTCACTCCCTGAGGTATGCCAGGGTTTGTCTAGGTCTGGCAGCCTCGAAGGGTTTCTGTGTCCTGTCGAGCCAACAGAGACATCAACTGGCCGAACTGCTCACGGTGCCGTGGAGGCTTCTCCACTGAACAAGAGCTCATCAGGTGAGACTGAAATAAGGCTGGGCAGTGCAAAGTCTACAGAGAGAGATTTTGCTATTTCATGCATAACTGAGTCAAGTTTTTAACATGTCCGATTTACTGTTGCTCGACCAGCACTGATATTTTGTAAGTAAAACAGAGGGTCTAGCAAGCTAATAATTGTCTCATATTTTTCTGTTTGTTTTTCAGAGTCCTTTGAGTCTCTCTATGACTTGGAAAAGCTAATTGGATCCGGAGGATTTGGCAGTGTGTTCCTGGGGACACGCACCTTTGATGGCAAAAAGGTAAATCTTACTGAATTGTACAAACATTTTGCTCTTGCATGCATCAAAACACATTTAAAACAATTTACAGATGGTTTAATACTTAGTTCAAGGCCAGGTGCTTTAATACTGTTACTGTTATTGAAACTGGGTCTTTTTTTTTTTTTGTGCAGGTTGCCATCAAGCGGATACTCAAGATTGACAACGATCGCTATCTTAATATTGTAAGTTGGCCAAAACCTGAATGTGTATCGAGTTGTTTAAGTGCAGATTACTGTAGTTAATACACCCATAGGAAAAATTAGGTATAAGTGTGATCAACAAATCAGTTGAGTGTCTGTTCCTAGATCCATTGTTTTATTTTAAAAATGTCAGCGCTGGTCAAGAAATTAATATTATAATGGGGGAAATAATTTTAATATTCTGTAAAAACAAGCCTTATTTTTTTAGTGGAAAACAAGATAATAGTGTTTAAAATAATGTTGGAGAAATAATGATTTACCATTATTATATAGCATCAACCGCTATATAAAAGAAGGTGATCTGACTATAACAATAACATTACGATGAACACAAATTTACCAAAATACAAAATACACCAAATAACTTTGAGCTGATAAGGCTCTTTTGAACGCATCTAAAAAGATCAAAGAATAGTACATTTCAAGATGATGTTTTCTTCAGATTTTTTACCCAGCTAACCTTCTGTCTGCTTCTTCTCTCTAGCCTGGGAATCCCAAACCTCTCGTTACCGAAGTGGCGCTGCTGCTGCTGATGAAGCGAGAACCCATAAGCCCCTTCGTCATACAACTGTACGAGTGGTTTGAACATCCTACAACATTCATTCTGGTTATGGAGTATCCGGAGCCCTGCGAGAGCTTGCTGGACTCAATCACTCGTCAACCTTGGAGTGACTGTTTCTCACGGGTCGTCATGAGACAGGCTGTGCGGGCAGTGCAACACTGCATCCATCGTGGTGTTTTCCATAATGACATTCATGCGCAGAATTTCCTGTTTAAGAAAGACACGATGGATCTCAAGCTAATAGACTTTGGCTGCGGTCAGCTATTTAGTAGTGAAGGCTACGAGAGCAAAATATACAGGGGTGAGCATTTTTGGGAGTGTGGAAAACTGAAGGTAGTGACGTACTAATTATTTGGTGATGCTTAAAAAAAAAAAGCTCAACAATGTGCAAATGTCTTTCTTACAGGAGTTCCTGAATTCTGCCCACCTGAAGTCTTTACAGAACCTCGATTCCACGCCGTCCCAGCAAATGTCTGGTCCCTCGGTGTGTTGCTGTACATGTTGTCGAACACATGTCCTCCTTTTCTTAATAGAATGGAAATCACACAAGCCGAAGTTACATTTCAGAACCCCAACTTATCCAAATGTGAGTGAATAATGATGATAACATTGATAAACACACATAAAGCAAACGATTGGTACAGAAAGTTAAAGGTTGTAGTGTGTCAGAATTTTTATATATACTGTAGCTCAACGTATAGCGAGCCAACGTATGCCAGGTCACATGGTCATGACTAACCAGCTCTCTCCTTATTAAAATGTGTACAGACTGCAAGGATCTGATTAGACAGTGTCTAGCCCGGGATCCAACTAAACGCCCCAGCTTAGAGCAGATGTTACAACATCAATGGTTTTATCGTACAACATCAATGGTTTGATCGGAGAAGCTGAGGAGATTCACTCGATCAGTTTCAGGTGTGAGGAAGTGTAACAAGCAGAGTAGGATTATTATCTTTTGTCTGAAATTCTGGATTATTTGTAGTGAGATTTTCAAATTTGTGTTCATTGTAATGTTATTGTTATAGTCAGAACACCTTCATTTATATAGACACTCTACTGACTATAAGTAACTGTTATAACTAACAGTCTACTAATACTCTACTAATACTCTTAATGAGAGTTAGTAGACATGCAGGTGCAGTGTTACTTGTAGATTTATAGAATGTCTTAAAGGGACCAAAATAAAGTGAAACCAAAGTAACAATTTGATGTGATCGCTAACATTGATAATTAATATTATAAAAAATAAATTAAAACAAAAACAGTTTTTTATGTCTGAAATGTTCCATCCTCAGGCCGCTCCAGATCCTGGAGAACTGCTTCCACAGATTCTTCTCCGGGCATCACATCCGCCATCGCTGCACTGACGAGAATGTCTCCCAAGCGTTGTAGGTGTTGCGTGGCTGGATGTAATAATCCAACGTAGCCTCTCTCTATTTTACCCAGAGATGTTGCTTGCCAGAGAGACGCAAAACCGCTGACCAAGTCTGTTGGTACTCGGTTATCAATGAAGACGTTTCATGTTCAGGTATGTTTATGTATTACATGATACTGCTTATACAGAGGACCTATAACTAGTCTTGTTACACAATAAGTGTCACATAACAGTAACACACAACTACTTTGTATATAACAGGTGTCCAGACGACAGATACATTTTCGGACATTGACAGTTTGTCACCAGCCGCTGGTTTAACATTTAGGACCTCTACACCTATAAAGTGGCCATCAAAGAGACCTCGTGTGGAACTGGAGGAAGAGGATGACGAAGAAACCCTAATGGACACATCATCTGTAGTAGCACCTGAAGAGCAAGATTATACATTTGATCCAGCAGAGACGGACACAACTTTAACGGAGACAGCAGACATGTCGTAAGTTTCAAAACTGTGCATTTGTTTTAGAACAGGGGTGTCAAACTGAGTTCCTTGTTGGCCACAGCACTGCAGAGTTTACCTCTAATCGTTATGAAACACACCTGAGGCAGCTAATCAACTCTCTAAGGCTCATTACAAAAGATCAAGTATGCCTGTTGACCCTTCTGGAACTGAGTTTAACACCCCTGGTTCAGAATTGTATTATTTTTATTATTATTATATTTTGTTACTTTTGTATTTAATATTTGTTAACCAATACGAGTTTTTGTTTCTTAGTGCTCAAGCATCTTGTCCCATTCATAAAACCAGAAAATGTATGAAAATACAACATTTTATACGAGTTGAACAAATCTGCAAAAACTGTCAGTATTCACGCAAATGGAAAAGCCAGCCGGTTCTAGGCAGTACTCCAGCTGGGAACCTCCATGTTTCTGCTATAGTATATCTTTGTGGGGCTTCGTTCTACAAATCCGAAAAGGTAAATGAAATATCAAGTACATTAACAAGTTTTTATTAACACTTTACCATGTTAAAATTTATTATTTAAAACTAATAATGTGCTACATAATCTTGGCCGCTTTTTGTGTCACCAGATATGCTCTACAATGAATCTGCAACTTTTCAAGTATGACACCTTTCGGCGCCATTCCCGATTGTACGTTGAGCCAGCTATAGTGCACAAGTGGACGCGCTGGCAAAATGAGACGCTAGATCGCCTGAGTGAAAAGGAAAGGGTGATCGTTGGAGGTGACACGAGGGCTGACTCACCAGGTACATAGTTGTAAATAAGAAGGATGCATGGATGCTTGGGTATTTTCCGGATCATGAAGCATAACATGCATGGTAGTTATATAGGTGGTATCTAACTGAATTCAATGCACTTGTGGTAATAATGCTTGGTGTAATATTACTTTCAAAGGCCACTCTGCAAAGTTTGGAAGCTATACATTGATGGACCTTCAGACCAACACCGTTGTGGACACACAGCTGGTTCAGGTGGTAGAGAAGAAATATCAGTATTTAAAAAAAATACATTTTGAGAAGTTTAAAACTTCTGGTTTGTCTAAGATGGTTGTTTCATTCCCTACTTGTCTATTTCAGAGTAACGAAGTGGGAGGAAGCTACCACATGAAAAAGAAGGATTACAGAGGAGCCTTGCCCTGTTGGAAGCTCGTGGTGTTACTCTGGAGTGTATTGTAACTGACCGCCACCCACAAATACAAAAGTACCTCAGAGAACGTAACATCAACCAGTTTTATGATGTGTGGCACATCGAAAAAGGTTTTATTCATTATAAATCGTACAAATTCAATAACATAGATTTATTAGTGGGTATAATATGAAAATTAAGAAATTGTTGTGACAGTTTATAGGCATATCACAAATATTTAGTACTGGCAAACTGTGAACATCACTGTATTTACTCTCAGCAGTAAAATGCTTGTCTATATTTTTATTTACAGGGATTGCGAGGAAACATGAAAACATTTCCAAGATGAAAGACTTACGGAAAAATGACGGAAATGGCAGAGAAGCATTAAAAACCACATTTACTGGACTGCATCATCTTCAACCACTGAACCAGAAAGAGTGGCCAAATGGAAATCGATTTTGAACCATGTCAGGAAACGTACACACTCATGAGGATCCAAACTTTCCTGCTCGTCTACATCCTCTAAAGGGAAGCAGAGACAGAAACAAGTGGCTTGTTGCCGGTATGATACTGTAAACAAATGTTATTTTTATGCAACACGACATATAAAAAAAAAAATAAAAAAAAAGGGATTGTTAGTCGAAGTGTAAATAACCTCAAATTAAAGTTATTAGTTGCAATTAATGCAATTTTTGTATCATTTCTCATAGGAACTCAGGCATTCTACAAGCTGGAGAAAGTGATGACAAACACGCAGATTTTGAAGGACATCACCAAACTAAGTCCACATCACCAGACTTCATCTTTGGAGTCATTTCATAGTGTCATTCTACGGTTTGCCCCAAAAAATGTGGTGTTCCCATTTCTTGGAATGTTCTGCAGGTAATTGAACTGCTGTTAAAATAACTTTACATCACTATAGGCTATTTTCCTGAATTGTGTCTGTGCACTTGCAGACTATACCTGGCTGCATTTCATTACAATGAGGACAGGACATCCACTATTCAAAGTGAACTTTCCAAAGGCCAGGAAAGGACAATGCACGATCAAACAAGTGAAGACACCACCAACATTCAGTAAGTTACTTTAATTTTTTTATTTTATAAAATGAAATATAAATTAACAGTGTTATTGCAAGTTTTCCTGAAAGTTAGGGTAAATTTTGTTTTATTGCACAGAGTACCTAGATGACCTGCAGGACCTAATATTTGAGCATGTTTTTGTGGAACCTGCTTCATACATGGATGAGGTACTTAAGATACCCATACCACCAGACCTTTGTGCGGAGTATGAGCGGCCAGACAAGAGGAGGCCGTCTCCACCATGGTGTCCAGATTCAATCATCAGCTTGTAGGAAACCAACATATCTGCCCTGATCATCTGGAATAGATGAAATAGTTTGTCAGCCTCATTCTAAAGGGGCGGTCACACTACATATTTCAGCTGTGTCCCAATGTGCATCAATAAGTTTATTTCTCTTGTGTTCAATGTGTTACAGAACCACACATGTACCTATACTCAAACAAGTTCTTCAGTAAAATAAGAACCTATAGACACTGCTCAGTGCGCATCTTCAATTAAGAGTCATCTCAGTTCTAACCGACTGCCTGCTGAATTTTGCATACAGAATAAAATAATCTGAAACTTCAGAATCAACACACCTGAAAATATCAACTGATATTAAACTACTTACCCGAAAAGGCTGATAAAAAGTTTGAGAAATCCACTGAATATTGGTATTAAAGAGAACAAATTCACTGTTGTGAAGCTACTGACTGGAAGCTGCGGAAGATAACACAGTGCGGTCATGGTTAACTTATTAAACCTAATGCAAACATTGAACAGTCTTTCCATGACGGCAAGATTTATGTAGCCTAATGCAAATTGGCATACAATTAGCTTTTCTAAAATATTTGATAAAGTTCACAAGCAGTATGAGAATATGTTCAACTTGTTGCATATTTTTTTACTTATTTGAAAATGTCTGTCTCATTCAACCTATTTAGCACAATTTGACTTCCTAATGTTTTTTTTTTTTTTTTTTGCAAGTTTCAGGACCGCAGTCCTATAGGACCCTAGCTTTTGTTTGTTTGAATGTACTGGCAGTTTATACTATTTTAGAGCACAATTATTTTCAATTATGTATTTGTATACATTTTCAGGAATGATTTAGTTGTTTAATTATTTAAATTTAACTGATTATTGTCCCAACCAACTCCTAACCCTAACACAACTGCAACCCTGCAGCCCTATATTCTGGTATTAAGTTATTTTTCTTATTTTTATTTTTATTATTACTTATTTTTCAACTCGGAAGCAAGTTATTTTATGTGTACAGTATGTACGAAACTTCCTTTTCATTATAGGGCACTCCCTGGCACAGGGATTATTGGCACTCCCTGTGCCAATGCATTGACGAAGTCAACAGTTGTATGTGTCAAAACTTTCTTCAGTTAAACAAAGACAAAACTGAAGTCATTACGTTTGGAAACAAAGATGAAGTTCTCAAGGTGAACGCATACCTTCACTCTAGGGGTCAAACAACTAAAAATCAAGTCAGGAATCTCGGTGTGTCCCTAGAGTCAGACCTTAGTTTCAGTAGTCATGTCAAAGCAATAACTAAATCAGCATACTATCATCTGAAAAATATTGCAAGAATTAGATGCTTTGTTTCCAGACAAGACTTAGAGAAACTTGTTCATGCTTTCATCACCAGCAGGGTGGATTACTGTAATGGACTCCTCACTGGCCTTCCCAAAAAGACCATAAGACAGTTGCAGCTCATACAGAACGCTGCCGCCAGGATTCTGAGCAGAACCAGAAAATATGAACATATCACACCAGTCCTCAGGTCTTTACACTGGCTCCCAGTTAAATTTAGGATTGATTTTAAAGTATTATTACTGGTATATAAATCATTCAATGGCCTAGGACCTCAATACATTGCAGATATGCTCACAGAATATAAACCCAACAGATCACTCAGATCACTAGGATCATATCAGCTAGAAATACCAAGGGTTCACTCTAAGCATGGCGAGTCTGCTTTTAGCTATTATGCCAGCCGCAGCTGGAACCAGCTTCCAGAGGAAATCAGACGTGCTCCTACAGTAGTCACATTCAAATCCAGACTCAAAACACTTCTGTTTAGCTGTGCATTTACTGAATGAGCACTGTGCCAATGCTCGTTCGACTGTTTGTTCTGTATTTTATTTTATTTTTCTAAACTGTTTTAATTATTCTTATTTCTTTTATTATTTTAATAAAATTCATTAAAATGTGCTATATAAATAAACTTGCCTTGCCTTGCCTATAGCCGAAGTCCGGCGTGATAATTCTCATCTGGCGTGTATCGAACTGTTTGCGCAACAAACTAATGTGTTTATCAGTATATTAAAAAATGTAAATAATATGAAAACAAATACCAGTTTACAACTTCAATAACCATAATGAACTGTTTTTGCACGGCTAAAATAACTGATGCCTGACACAGAAATTCTTGAACATTTAAATGTACAATGGCCGTGCAAAATAAGGTGGACAGATAATAAAAATGTAATCATTTCCATGGGTGTGGTCTTTGTATCTGTTTGTTTTATGTTTAATTCAGGTTTTCTCTCTTGGAGTAGCCTATTGGCTAGGTGGCGTTGTCACAAAAAAAAAAAAAAAAAAAAAAACGGTCCTAGAAATGCGGTCCTAGGATGACAGTCCTGGAACTGCAGCCTCCAGTATTGCAGGAATTGTAATATTGTATACTATTATATATTGAACAAAACGTCCCTTTTTCAGGATAGTGTATTTTAAAGATAAATTTGAAAAATCCAAGAAGATGTAGGCCTATAGATTATCACTGAAAAAAGTTTAAAGCATTTGTGTTTTAAAAAAAAAAAAGTATTTCATGCTTGTTCAGTGAACCATGTGAGGAATAATGGACGATGGGCCATTGAATTATTAGAAAGTAATGCACACCCGAGGATAAATACATAGATGCCTCATTAGCTGTTGTTTTTATGGGCCGCTATGTAAGTCGTCCGGCATATTGGAACAATCAAAGCTGGTCCGTGAACATTCGAGAGTAAGTTCTTTGCTAAACTATCACAATGAAGGTGACAGCTAACACTAACATTAAAAAGTTACCATTAGTAAAATGAAAACATTAAAAAGTACCATAGAAATGCGATTCTTTATGGCATCACATTACCTTCATAGTTCTCTCTTCTGGTAGTGGATCAGACACCTGCGAGATCAAAGGCAGACATCGCCTCATCCAGGGTATTGCTAATGAACTGGATGTACTCATTTCTGTTGCTTTTAAATAAATATTATGAACAAGACACCAAAAGTAGGCCTACTTGTTATAAATTCCCATAGAGAGATAGCACAGTCAGACAGATTAGGAATATTCACACATAATTTATACACATAAAAACATGATATCAGAGTTTTAAAATCAAACATTTTAAAAGAGTACAAGAGTAAAAACAAGTTGCACAGCACAGTGGTTCATGAGCTCGTTGTCGCCTACTTAGGACCCGAAATAGATAAATAGTCTGCTTTTTAAAAGCATCAAATTAAACTACAGAAATAGCTACTTTAGATTATAAAAGTCAAATAACTGTATCTACATTACATTGATTGCTAGGCATAATAATAATAATAATAATAATCTTGATTAAAAACATGTTTACTTTCCTTCCTGAAAATCAGTGGGGGGGGGGGAGGGGGGGGTTTGGTCATAAAATATACAATGTTGCTCACAGTAACAAAGTTCTCGTGTGAGCTCAAAAAGGCGATGTGAGTGTATGATATTGATGGCATCACCACAGCTCTTTTCTGACTTGTCAAACTGACAATGTTAAAACTGACCCTGTGTTACATATACATTTATGTACCCCCATATACATTTTAGGAAGCTCCAACTTTTTGTTGTGACTTCCTTAAAAGTGTGTATTCTTTGTTCTTTATGCAGAACCTGGTCAGAGATCGAATACATTATCACCCTATTAAATTTGCAAAGATAAGTAAACATTAACTATCTTTGAAAACAAAGCCAATGCTGTTATAACCATAATGCAAAACAGGTTTCAACAGAAAGGTGTGAGTTCAGATAGCAGTGGGTTACATGGAAGTAATGAAACTACAGTATGAGATCTATGCCGATAACACTCACATCATTGTGGTCTGTAATGTTATAGGTGGAGGTTGATGGTGTTAGCGCAGAACAGGAAAGAGTTTAGTCATTACTGGTGCTGACTAAAAAGAAAATTTCATAATCTACATTTTTTCAGAAATTGTTATTTTGGAAATCATATCCCGCAGCTTTATCTTGCATAGCCCCTATATGAATACCCTCTGATATAAATCCTGAATATAATAATGTTTATATGATGTTGATAAGACTTTCTTGTTCATAAAGACTATTCGACACTTATGCCTGAATATGACTACAATAGCAAGAATAAACTTTTGATTTACATCATCTATTATAAAAATGCTTCATTATTGCAGAATGTTACAGCATTCAAAACACACAAATGCAAAAACAAAACAAAAACAGACAGAATATTTTAAACAAATTTGAAAGGTTTCATCATTAAACAACAAAAGAATTATGTGAGGATAATTTAGCAGAATATATTTGTAAATACACTACAATGCACACACAGAGTCTTTGGACAGTATATGTGCATGGTGTATATTGATTGAATTAGGTAACAAAATAATAAACAAAGTGACAAGCATTTTAAAATAGCAGATGATAATATAAATGATATAGGCATGAACTGAAAGAGGAGACAAAAGCATTGTGACACTTTGTGGTTGATGTTAGTGGTGTCTTTCTGAGTATAATCCTATCACCCGACCCCTTTGGAGATCACACTTGTACCAACATCAGTGATGAGGGAATGGGAGGTTATTACTTCAACTGTTGTCCTTAATTTACATTTTTAAAATGAAACCTTGTTTACATGATGAGAGGGAAGACTAGAAACAGTATAAAAGGTTAGAGCCTGTATTGTTCAGGCTTCATTCCGACTCCGTTGAACCCAAAATGCTGCATGTACTTTGTCACTGCTATGCTGCAATAAACTTCTTTATCAAGATCTTCAACGTTCTCATGTATGTGCAAATGTTGATATCTAAAGCTAGTGAGCTAAAATCCCTAGGAAGATCCCAGTTTGGCGGCTCCAGCAGATGACATGACATTATTGACATAAAAAGGCTCTCCACCATTGTCCAGTGAAACAGCCTAATGGATGAACAATGAATGATCAGTGGAAAGCTTGTAACAAGAAACTGGTGGAGAGAGTAACTGTATGTAAAAGTGTTTTGATGTTTGTGAGGTTGATATGTACGAGAATTAACAGCATGTGTGTGTTTGATATATTATAACGTACCCCATCAGTCCGAGCGAGTCCTGTTTTATCTCCCTTCTGTGTCCTGCAGATCCATCTACAGAAATAATCCATAAATAAAAATAAAAATATATAACTACTTGTACCTCATTCATCACAACCCTTACTATCAGTCTGACATCACTCCACGCAATCACATGGTCTATACCAGTGGTTCTCAACTCCAGTCCTCGGGACCCACTGCTCTGCACATTTTGTATGTCTCCCTTATTTAACACACCTGAATCAGATCATCAGCTCGTTAGGAGAGACTCCATGAACTGATTTGAGTGTGTCAGATAAGAGAGACATACAAAATGTACAGAGCAGTGGGTCCCGAGGACTGGAGTTGAGAACCACTGATCTAGACTCACAGCATTGTAACACATATTATCACCATAACTGCCCCAACAACACCACCAATCAGGAAGGAGTAAATGTTGAACCCTATTAAAACAACAAAAGACAGTTAATGAAAACTCTTAATTCCAGAGAACAACTGTTCTGATATCAAGCAAATAACCAAACACTTCTGAATAACCACTTCAATAACTATTGAATCATTAAATAAAATGCAATGAAAAGGTTAGGTGATTCATTGCCATATCAACAATTGAAGTAGATTAACTGGATAGGTGATTTATATTATTTACATGAAGCCTCTTGAGAGAAGAGATTCAGTTGAAACAGTTGCCTTGCAGTGCCATGAGTGTTGCTGCCGACACACTGCAGAGTGGATGTGTGTGAGAGTGACTGATGTAGAGTGATGGAGCTCCTCAAGCCTGTGCTGTTCAATCGCTCTTCACTGATGAACGTGTTTGAAGAGTTACTGACAGGACGTCCAGACAGATGCCACTCCAGTTCAGGAGAGGGATTCCCATCAACCTCACAGAAACACACAGTTGCACTGTCACAGCTCGAGGAAGTGGAGATTTGAGGAGCATCTAATAGAGAGAAAGATCAAGAAAAGTCTGAGCAGGAAAACTGGAACCTTTTCTTAGTGACTTTTCTATTGCAGTTCACATACAATCACTGAAGATGGCTTACATGTTACTGACTAATAGTAATGGCTTGCAGTTCACATTCAGACACTAGCTGAGATTTGCTTTTGTTTGTATTTGTTCCTGGCTCTATAGTAGATTTAACTTGACACTGGAGTATTAATAAATCAATCAATCAATCATTTATTTATATAGCACATTTAAAACACAACCAAGGTTGACCAAAGTGCTTCACAAGCAATCAAAGAAACACAGTAGAACAAATAAAACAGATACAGCATGCATATATAATACAAAAAATAAGAACAAGCGAGCAGTAATAATATAGCTCAAATAGCTATATAGTGTTAAAAGCCATGGAGAATAAATGAGTCTTTAGCTGAGTTTTAAAAATGTAGATAGACGGGGCATGCCTAATAAACATCGGAAGGCTATTAATAAAGGTTTTATTTATTCATTTTAGATGTTTTAGATAATGATATTGCTTTTTACCTGTTCAAAGATGGTATTTAATTGCTTTTGAATTAATGCCATATATGCTTGCATGAAATGCTATGTTGTGCAAACGGCGATTCAGAATGATGTTGCATTTTGTGTGTCATTGAAACAAGAAGAGATGAGGAGAAAATTGTGAAATTGTGCTTTACATTCATTAGCACTTTAGTTGAAGCATATTCTATGCTAGTCAGTGTGACCTTTTATCTTACACCTTTAACCTTTTAACTTTAATTAATGTAAAGTAAATAATCAGCAAGTAAATCATTTGATTTTCCCCCCTGTAACAGAAAAAGAAGCAGAATGTCCAGGCTGCACTTTTCCAGATAAAAGTGAATAGGAACTGGGGCTGACAAGCTCCAAAAAGGAAAAAAATAAGGACTTGTATACTCTATTTAAAGTCTTAAAACTTTGCGTTATTCGTTGACTTCAGGATAATTGCAAATAAATAATGATTCACGAACATTAAAAAAATTGTAACAAACAAAGAAACAAACACCTCAAATGTGACCTATGTCTAATGTTAATTTTTTTGTCTTTTTTAACTGAACAGCCCTAGTTCACTATGAAAAAAACAGCCAGGGCATTCCGCTAAATAACTTTTTTTGTGTTCCATAGAAAACAGTTAATGATGGAATAAAGTTGTATTATTGGTTGAAAGGTTCTCTCTATTCCTTTATTACTCACATTGAATGTCCAGCATCACTGATGACTCATTGTAGCCGTGTTTGTTCTGAGCTTTACAGTGGTACCAGCCTCTCTGTGTCGGGTCAGTCCTGTCGAAGGTAAGAGTGTCTCCAGTCTGCAGCTGCTTCAACTCTCTTTCACTCTTTCTAGACCAGGTGTAGTTCAGCTCTGCTGGATTTGCATCACTTCTGCAGGTCAGAGTCACAGAACTGCCCTCCAACACCGAGGCAGACGGAAGCACAGAAACTGATGTGTTTTTAGGGGAATCTGAGGGGAAACAAATACATTGCCACACAATACAATTTACAATAATATGATTACCAAGTCAAAACTGATACAAAGCATCACTTACACTGAACATGTAATGTGATGTTGTCCTGTGCTGTTTTGTTCTTGTCCTGTAGCTGGTAGGTTATAGTGCAGGTGAAAGTGACTCTGTGGTGACGGTGAGTAGCAGTGAAGTTCAGATCAGAGATGAGGAGCTCCTGTTGTCTGCTGCTCTCACTGAGGGGGATTCTGGGAGTGAAGCTCCATGTGAGAGTTGGTGGAGGAGAGGAGCAGAGAGTCTCAGCAGAGCAGCGCAGACTCACAGAGCTCCCCTCCAACACCTCCTGATCCTGATCCTCATTCAGCTTCACTGTGGGTTTGGGGGGAGACTCTGAAATACACATGAATACAAGATTAAGTACACTGACAATAATGGCATGACAAATACACATTCATTTATCAATAAAAGACTTTAATCACTCACCAATGACATTTACAGTGGATGTGTCTCTGTAGATGTATTTCAGATCACCACTCTCAATCCTGAAGTGATATTTGCCATTATGATTTGAACTAACATTATTAAAGATAGTGGTGCAGTTCTTCTCATGTAGTTTTCCAGTTATTGCCCCTTTAAAGTGATTAGAACTGTGAACTCTAGAGTTAAACACATTATTTCCATCTTTGGACCACTGTCCTATAGCAGCACTCTCAGTGAGGTCTTTGTCATGTTTTTCCTGAATCTCAAATGTGCACTTTATAATCACACAGGATCCACTGAGAGCTTTAATCTTCTCTGGCAAACTGATGCTGAAATCTCTACAGCAAACGCCTAATAACACACAACACAAACTGTTAAAGCACACAAAGAAATGTACAAGCACATTTCTAGCCATAAACACAAACCCTTTATTGACTATACATTTCAGTTTACAAATAGACCTAATTTACATTTCAGTGACATTTTTATTTTTATTTTTTATTATTGCATTAAAAGCAGAGGAGAAAATACAAAAAAAGCCTGTGTGGATTGATGACGATAGATGCTTTAGTACTGACTGAATCAACATCAGAATAATAAGTCAGAATACTTGTAACATATTTGATGTTCAACTTTCTTTATTTTTACATCGATGAATTTGGTCTTTAGTACAGCTTGTATTAAAATAAGGTAATCAGATTGTTACTTTGCATCATGTTACATGTAACACAACAGACCTCTATTAAACAGGGGTGTAAATGTAGTGTCGTGAGAAACGGTGCTAAAGTTAAAGATTCTGTGTATTTTTAATAACTCAATTAAAAGTCTAAGAATATAGCCAATAAATAAATAAATACATATTAATAATTTAGTGAAAAAAAGTAAAAGTAAAAAGTAAGAAAGTGTCTGTTTATTAAACTTACAAGTAAAAAGTATTCCTTTCTTAGAGTTTTAATTGACTTTTGAAAACAATTAAGAGACAGTATAGAGATTTTATCATTTTTTATATATTTTAGATTTAAGTCATGATGACTGACATAATGTACTTTATACTTTTAAGTCTACATGGTCTGTAATGGAGTAAAAAGTATTGCATTTTCTTGTAAATGCAATTGAGTAATCGCAAGTTTTCGGTCTTAACAGAACCGCTATAGTATAAATAATCATAAGTACAGTAGTGCTCCTCAAATACTTTTCAACTATGCAATTAAACCATTTAGACCTATACACAACAGATTAAAATACACTGATCATATAAAAAAACACATTCATCATGATAAACATTTTAGCTGTTCACTTCATCTAACAAATGTCTCATTAAAGACATTGGCGAAGGTGAAGAAGAGATTCACATACCTTGTAAGAGAAAGACAAAAACAGACTTTCTCAGCTACACCCATCTTGCCTTTAAAAGAAGGTCAAACCCTAATAAAAGCCAAAAATACACATTCATCACAAAAATGAGACAAACATAAACAACAATATTTCAAAATTGTTATTCTGGAAAGATTTTAGGCAAACAAATCATTTTTCTCATAATCATGAATCATCTGAAGCAAATAATCTGTATTAAAAAACTGAAGTAAAAGCAGTTAAACTTTACTTGATGGTGGTCTCTATGGGACTGATTGCACAAAGAACACAAAAACTGTTTTATGGTATGATTAATCAAGCATAAAAGGTTGTTCTAACATCATTGCTTCATCGTGGCTAGTTGTGAGTGATATTGGAAAGTTGTCACAAAAAGGATCTCAGATAAAGTAAATTGTACTATTACACAAATGAGAAGCAGTTGTGTATGTTTCCTACACCTAATTGTTAAATTGAATACTGCCCTTAAAATCTTTATTTATTTATTTAGAAAGGTTTATAAATATAAACTCTACAAAAAGCCCAGACATTCTTAAATGTCCCTGATAATTCTGTCCGGACTGCAGTGTGAATGTAAGAGGGTAAATACGGTGACCGGGAGTCCGGGACACTGGTTCACAAAACTGGTTTTGTCGTGGGAACGTGATAATATGTCGTGATCTCGAGATCATTCTGTCGAGGAAACGATATCATTATGTTGTGGCGCGTGGCCTCGAGATCCTATGAGGGAACGACATCTATTTTGAGTGGCCACGAGTTTAATGTGTAAACAAACCTGCATGACATAGCAACCTGGGATTATGAGAAATGGATATTATTAATAATTTATTATTTTGAATGACAAAAAAAAAATAACAGAGACAGCAGCATTCAAATGAAGTTTGTTATTATGAATTAATGCTAAAAGAATATGTAAGAACATACAATAAAATAGGCCTACAATAACATTTTATCTATCCCATCCCACATTCAGTCTTTTAAATCCATTCATTGATTGTTTCTTTTTTATTTAATATTTATATATTAATTATAATTTCTATTGGTTATATATTTTTTCATTGACATGCATTTGCCTTATTTTTCTCTATAACTTTTCATATCTCTTTACTACCTAAGTAACATTTTGTATATTATGATATTTAAAGTATGTTTTGTAAATACTGTAAATGATCATGCCAATAAAGATTTTACTTTATGACTGTTTTTTTCTTTCTTTCTTTTTTTTTTTTTTTTTTTGCTGAACTTATAGATACATACAAGATCAGGGAAAAGAAGCATGGTTGTATCTCTTACAATGGACAATCATAAGGACAAAAACAGAAAACAAATATCATCGATTTGTGTACATCAAAATATAGAATTACACAGAAGAAAAAAAAAGCACAATAAGGTTAAATACTATCTGTGAATAAATCATCATAATGCATTAAAACATTTTTGTTATTCAGCAAGATAAAGAGGAAAAATAAAGGAGACATTTTTGCTTGTGAATAAAGAATTTTGATAAAGATAAAGAAATTAACAACATATTCAAGGGACAACAGCTTTGGGGTCAGGTCAGAGGTCACTCTTCAGCTGGAACTAGACTTGCATACAGACATTACCGGAAGCCAGTTATTATACTTGGATATTTATAAATATATATATATGGATATTTTTCTTATAAAAACACATTGCTTCACTTCAAAAGGAAATGTCAAAATCAAAGTTACCATTCAGTTCCATTATAAAGGAATTGGAAGAGCCAGGATATTTTTATATATAACTCTGATTGTGTTTATGAATTTTGCATACAGAATAAAGTAATCTGAAACATCAGAATCAACACATATCAACTGATATTAAACTACTTACCGGAAAAGGCTGATAAAAAGTTTGAGAAATCCTCTGAATATTGGTATTAAAGAGAACAAATTCACTGTTGTGAAGCTACTGACTGGAAGCTGCGGAAGATAACACAGTGCGGTCATGGTTAACTTATTAAACCTAATGCAAACATTGAACAGTCTTTCCATGACGGCAAGATTTATGTAGCCTAATGCAAATGATGATATTGGCATAAAATTAGCTTTTCTAAAATATTTTAAAAAGTTCACAAGCAGTATGAGAATATGATCAACTTGTTGCATATTTTTTACTTATTTGAAAATGTCTGTCTCATTCCACATATTTAGCACAATTTGACTTCCTAATGTTTTTTTATGCACGTTTCAGGACCGCAGTCCTATAGGACCCTAATTTTTGTGTGATTCTTTTTGTTTGTTTGTATGTACTAGCAGTTTATACTATTTTAGAGCGCTTGCTGTTCAATTTGTATTATATATTTTCAGGAATGATTTAGTTGTTTAATTATTTAAATGCAACTGATTGTCCTAACCAACTCCTAACCCTAACACAACTGCAACCCTGAAATAGTCATTTAACCTAATTTGTTACAATATATGAGGCCCTATATTCTGGTTTTAAATTCAGTTTTGCTAGAAATAACTTATTTTTCAACTCGGAAGCAAGATATTGTATGTGTAGCCTATGTACGAGACTTTTCATTAGCCGAAGTCCGGCGTGATAATTCTCATCTGGTGTGTAATCGATTCTCATCTGTTTGTGCAACAAACTAATGTGTTTATTAGTATGTTAATAAATTAAAATAATACAATAATATATAATAATATGAAAATAATATGAAAACAAAAACCAGTTTACAACGTCAATAACCATAATGAACTGTTTTTGCACGGCTAAAATAACTGATGCCTGACACAGAAATTCTTGAACATTTAAATGTACAATAGCCGTGCTCACTCTTATGTTAAAAATAAGGTGGACAGATAATAAAAAATTTATCATTTCCATGGGTGTGGTCTTTGTATCTGTTTGTTTTATGTTTAATTCAGGTCTTCTCTGTTGGAGTAGCCTCTTGGCTAGGTGGCATTGTCACGAAAAAAAAAAAACGGTCCTAGAAATGCGGTCCTAGGATGGCAGTCCTGGAACTGCAGCCTCCAGTATTGCAGGAATTGTAATATTGTATACTATTATAGCATTGAACAAAACGTCCCTTTTTCAGGATAGTGTATTTTAAAGATAATTTTTGAAAAATCCAAGAAGATGTAGGCCTACATATTATCACTGAAAAAAGTTTAAACCATTTACGTGTTTAAAAAAAAAAAGTTTTTCATGCTTGTTCAGTGAACCATGTGAGGAATAATGGACGATGGGCCATTGAATTATTAGAAAGTAATGCACACCCGAGGATAAATACATAGATGCCTCATTAGCTATTGTTTTTATGGGCCGCTATGTAAGTCGTCCGCCATATTGGAACAGTCAAAGCTGGTCCGTGAACATTCGAGAGTAAGTTCTTTGCTAAACTATCACTATGAAGGTGACAGCTAACACTAACATTAAAAAGTTACCATAGTAAAGTTAAAACATTAAAAAGTACCATAGAAAATTATTGTAATATTGAGTTAATACATAAAAGAAACACAAACCAACACATTCTCACCTGTGAAGGGTTTATCCCATTTCTTCTTGAATTTAAATCTCGGTGGTTTTACAACCAGAAGCTGTTACAACAGTTTATTTTTATACACAAAGGTTGGTTTTACGCGATCAACCTGTTTTGCAGTTCCTGACTCTGTTGTTTCCACTAAGAAATCAGAGATTATAGTCAGAGATACATTATCACCCTGTTAAATTTGCAAAGAAAAGTAAACATTAACTATATTTGAGAACAAAGCCAATGCTGTTATATTATAACCATAATGCAAAACAGGTTTCAACAGAAAGGTGCAGTTTTATTGTATTACATGTGTGAGTTCAGATAGCAGTGGGCTACAAGGAAGTAATGAAACTACAGTATGAGATCTATGCCGATAACTTGTGCATAGCTGGGACATTAGGCAAATACAACGGACCTCATTCTATTTGATTTACTGAAAGTTACACTCACATCATTGTGGTCTGTAATGTTATAGGTGGAGGTTGATGGTGTCAGTGCAGAACAGGAAAGAGTTTAGTCATTACTGGTGCTGACTAAAAAGAAAATTTCATAACATTTTTTCAGAAATTTTTATTTTGGAAATCATATCCCGGATAAATGTGAGACTGTAAAACTTTGCAAAAAAAAAAAATTACATTTACAAATTGAAGCTTTACAATTATGCAATTATTTTTTTAATGGTTTTTATCTTGCATAGCCCCTATATGAATGCCCTCTGATATAAATCCTGAATATAATAATGTTTATATGATGTTGATGAGACTTTCTTGTTCATAAAGACTATTCGACACTTATGCCTGAATATGACTACAATAGTAAGAATAAACTTTTGATTTACATCATCTGTTATAAAAATGCTTCATTATTGCAGAATGTTACAGCATTCAAAACACACAAATGCAAAAACAAAACAAAAATAGACAGAATATTTAAACAAATTTGAAAGGATTCATCATTAAACAACAAAAAAATTATGTGAGGATCATTTAGCAGAATATATTTGTAAATACACTACACTGCACACACAGAGTCTTTGGACAGTATATGTGCATGGTGTATATTGATTGAATTAGGTAACAAAATAATAAACAAAGTGACATGCATTTTAAAATAGCAGATGATAATATAAATGATATAGGCATGAACTGAAAGAGGAGACAAAAGCATTGTGATACTTTGTGGTTGATGTTAGTGGTGTTTTTCTGAGTATAATCCTATCACCCGACCCCTTTGGAGATCACACTTGTACCAACATCAGTGATGTGGGAATGGGAGGTTATTACTTCAATTGTTGTCCTTAATTTACACCTTGTTTACATGATGAGAGGGAAGACTAGTGTAGAAACAGTATAAAAGTTTAGAGCCTGTATTGTTCAGGCTTCATTCCGACTCCGTTGAACCAAAAATGCTGCATGTACTTTGTCACTGCTATGCTGCAATAAACTTCTTTATCAAGATCTTCAACGTTCTCATGGCATTGTATGTGCAGATGTTGATATCTAAAGCTAGTGAGCCAAAATCCCTAGAAAGATCCCAGTTTGGCGGCTCCAGCAGATGACATGACATTATTGACATAAAAAGGCTGTCCACCATTGTCCAGTGAAACAGCCTAATGGATGAACAATGAATGATCAGTGGAAAGCTTGTAACAAGAAACTGGTGGAGAGAGTAACTGTATGTAAAAGTGTTTTGATGTTTGTGAGGTTGATATGTACGAGAATTAACAGCATGTGTGTGTTTGATATATTATAACGTACCCCATCAGTCCGAGCGAGTCCTGCTTTATCTCACTTCTGTGTCCTGCAGATCCATCTACAGAAATAATACATAAATAAAAATATATAACTACTTGTACCTCATTCATCACAACCCTTACTATCAGTCTGATATCACTCCACGCAATCACATGGTCTATACTCACAGCATTGTAACACATATTATCACCATAACTGCCCCAACAACACCACCAATCAGGAAGGAGTAAATGTTGAACCCTATTAACACAACAAAAGACAGTTAATGAAAACTCTTAATTCCAGAGAACAACTGTTCTGATATCAAGCAAATAACCAAACACATCTGAATAACCACTTCAATAACTATTGAATCATTAAATAAAATGCAATGAAATAGCTAGGTGATTCATTGCCATATCAACAATTGAAATAGATTAACTGGATAGGTGATTTATATTATTTACATGAAGCCTCTTGAGAGAAGAGATTCAGTTGAAACAGTTGCCTTGCAGTGCCATGAGTGTTGCTGCCGACACACTGCAGAGTGGACGTGTGTGAGAGTGACTGATGTAGAGTGATGGAGCTCCTCAAGCCTGTGCTGTTCAATCGCTCTTCACTGATGAACGTGTTTGAAGAGTTACTGACAGGACGTCCAGACAGATGCCACTCCAGTTCAGGAGAGGGATTCCCATCAACCTCACAGAAACACACAGTTGCACTGTCACAGCTCGAGGAAGTGGAGATTTGAGGAGCATCTAATAGAGAGAAAGATCAAGAAAAGTCTGAGCAGGAAAACTGGAACCTTTTCTTAGTGACTTTTCTGAAGATGGCTTACATATTACTGACTAATAGTAATGGCTTACAGTTCACATTCAGACACTAGCTGAGATTTGATTTTGTTTGTATTTGTTCCTGGCTCTATAGTAGATTTAACTTGAAACTGGAGTACTAATAAAAGGTTTTATTTGTTAATTTTAGATGTTTTAGATAATGATATTGCTTTTTACCTTATCAAAGATGGTATTTAGTTGCTTTTGAATTAATGCCATATATGCTTGTGTAGACAGTGGCGTCAGGTACTTGAGGGAACTGTATGAAACAATTATATAACGTTCGACTACGCCACCCGGTATATACCGGGAACTATCAGCCCCAACTCAGGGAGCACACAGGTTCGTTACCAAAAGAAATGGGTGAGCAGAGAGACATAGGCCAGGGAATATCAATGATGAGGCAGTTTTATTCAAATACAAAAGTTAAAATCATCAATACATTAACAAGGGCTCAATATTCACATATCAAAAAGAAAAGGAAAACAAACACTTTACAAAACTTTAAAATAAAAAAATAATAAATACACTAATACAAATACACAAGAAAGCTTAATTAGGAGGGAGATGGCCTGCTGTGACCCTCAATTCACACAACACACTTAATATCCACAGACACCCACTCTGTTGAAGTCAAGTCACTCAAGTACAGCACTCAATGTGAACCCCTTAAACAGCAGCTAAACCCCTCCTCGATACACTTTCTTCGTCAAAAACCAGCCCCAAAAATAAAGAAATCTAAATTACAATTTGAAGCAAACCAAGAGACAAATCAAAATGAAACAAACATGCCACGGTCGGCCGCACACACACTCAGAGCAGAACAAGTCAGCGAGGAAACAGCCACGCACTCGCACACTGCGGCGAGCAATCGTCCCGGCTCGCTGTTATGCAAGTTCAAGTTCGCTCCAACGAAAAGACGACAAAACTAAGCTCAGGCAAGACAGCAGTGCGTTACGTCAACAGACGCGCATCTCTTCCCGCAATATAGAGGTGAAACCCTTGCTCTCGTCACTCAAATCGGAAACGTTCTCAGCGCAGCACTATACGTGTTCGCTGGCCTCAACATGCCGCCGGTTGCTCGTCAAAGAACTCAAAGCCCGGGGCAGCCTGTGCACGGCCGCACAGAGCCGAGACAGCACTTCCTACTCTCCCATTCATAAATGGCGGCCTCCGTAAAGGGGCGGTACGGGTGTCGACGCATCGCATTCGCAAGTGGCAAAAACCTCCCCATTTTATACCATGATACCAGACTGCCGATAGGTTCAATGTTTTCACATGACACTGGCCAATAATCACAGACACTTCACCCTGCTACACTTGCATGAAATGCTATGTTGTGCAAATGGCAAATCAGAATGATGTTGCATTTTGTGTGTCATTGAAACAAGAAGAGATGAGGAGAAAATTGTGAAATTGTGCTTTACATTCATTAGCATTTTAGTTGAAGCATATTCTATGCTAGTTGGTGTGAGCTTTTATCTTACACATTTAACCTTTTAACTTTAATTAATGTAAAGTAAATAATCAGCAAGTAAATCATTTGATTTTCCCCCATGTAACAGAAAAAGAAGCAGAATGTCCAGGCTGCACTTTTCCAGATAAAAGTGAATAGGAACTGGAGCTGACAAAAATAAGGACTCGTACACCTCTATTTAAAGTCTTTTAACTTTCGTTGACTTCAGGATAATTGCAAATAAATAACGATTCACGAACATTAAAAAAAATTGTAACAAACAAAGAAACAAGCACCTCAAATGTGACCTATGTCTAATGTTAATTTTTTTGTCTTTTTTAACTGAACAGCCCTAGTTCACTATGAAAAAAACAGCCAGGGCATTCCGCTAAATAACTTTTTTTGTGTTCCATAGAAAACAGTTAATGATGGAATAAAGTTGTATTATTGGTTGAAAGGTTCTCTCTATTCCTTTATTACTCACATTGAATGTCCAGCATCACTGATGACTCATTGTAGCCGTGTTTGTTCTGAGCTTTACAGTGGTACCAGCCTCTCTGTGTCGGGTCGGTCCTGTTGAAGGTAAGAGTGTCTCCAGTCTGCAGCTGCTTCAACTCTCTTTCACTCTTTCTAGACCAGGTGTAGTTCAGCTCTGCTGGATTTGCATCACTTCTGCAGGTCAGAGTCACAGAACTGCCCTCCAACACAGAGGCAGACGGAAGCACAGAAACTGATGTGTTTTTAGGGGAATCTGAGGGGAAACAAATACATTGCCACACAATACAATTTACAATAATATGATTACCAAGTCAAAACTGATACAAAGCATCACTTACACTGAACATGTAATGTGATGTTGTCCTGTGCTGTTTTGTTCTTGTCCTGTAGCTGGTAGGTTATAGTGCAGGTGAAAGTGACTCTGTGGTGACGGTGAGTAGCAGTGAAGTTCAGATCAGAGATGAGGAGCTCCTGTTGTCTGCTGCTCTCACTGAGGGGGATTCTGGGAGTGAAGCTCCATGTGAGAGTTGGTGGAGGAGAGGAGCAGAGAGTCTCAGCAGAGCAGCGCAGACTCACAGAGCTCCCCTCCAACACCTCCTGATCCTGATCCTCATTCAGCTTCACTGTGGGTTTGGGGGGAGACTCTGAAATACACACAAATACAAGATTAAGTATACTGACAATAATGGCATGACAAATACATTTACAATATTCATCTAACACATTCATTTATTAATAAAAGACTCAAATCACTCACCAATGACATTTACAGTGGAGGTGTTTTGTTTGTAGGTGAATTTCAGAACACCACTCTCAATCCTGAAGTAATATTTGCCATTATGATTTGAACTAACATTATAAAAGATAGTGGTACAGTTCTTCTCATGTAGTTTTCCAGTTATTGCCCCTTTAAAGTGATTAGAATTGGGAACTCTAGAGTTAAACACTTCATTATTTCCATCTTTGAACCACAGCCCTGTAGCAGCACTCTCAGTGAGGTCTTTGTCAAATGATTCCGGAATCTCAAATGTACACTTTATAATCACACAGGATCCACTGAGAGCTTCAATCTTCTCTGGCAGACTGATGCTTAAATCTCTACAGCAAACACCTAATAACACACAACACAAACTGTTACAGCACACAAAGAAATGTACAAGTACATATAGCCATAAACAGAAACCCTTTATTGACTAGGCTTTTCAGTTTACAAATAAACCTCATTTACTTTTCAATTAAAATTAAAAATGTAATAATATAGCATTAAAAGCAGAGGAGAAAATCAATAAACAGCCTGTGTGGATTGATGACGATAGATGCTTTAGTACTGACTGAATCAACATCAAAATTGTAACATGGCAAAAAGTCAGAATACTTGATTTAAAATCCAACATATTTGATCTGTTTGAAGTTTATATAAACTTACATTAGCACTTTTTAGAATTTAGTGCTTCAGTATACAGCTTGTATTAAAATATTTCTAAAATAATGTCTAACAAAGGTAATCAGATACTTTGTAACTTGTGACATGTAACACTGCTAACAGACCTCTATTAATACTGTGAAATTGTACTAAAGTTACAGTACAGATAATGTCAATTGATTTTTTTACTCAATTATAAGTCAAGCCAATACCAAGACAAAATAATGAAAGTAAAAATGTATTTACTTAAAACACTTATTTGTACTTAAATATTAAGTTAAAAAAAATTCTTAGATTTTTAAACGGACTTTTGAAAACAAGTAGGACTAGAGATTTTATTAATTTAGTATTTTTTTTTGCAAAAACTTTGTAAAGAAAACACTACTTGCTCTAAAATAAAATTAATTGGCTGTTTAAAAAAAAAAGTTAAACTTATGTAAGCATGATTGATTGGCTTAGTCACATTAAGATAAAGACTTTTTTTTTTGTTTAATCATTGGGGAAAGATCATAATGTCTGACATAATATGTATGTTGTACTATTAAGTCTACATGAAATTGTAATGGAGTAATAAGTATTATGTTTTTCTTGTAAACATAACTGAGTAATCATAAAAGCATTCGGTTAATAAATAATAATAATATAATACAGCAATGAAGTACTATTACTTAAATACTTAACAACTCTGCAATTAAACCATTTAGACACACAACAGACTAAAATACACTCATGATATAAAATACACATTCATGATAAATATTTTAGCGGTTCACTTCATCTAACAAATGTCTCATTAAAGACATTGGTGAAGGTGAAGAAGAGATTCACATACCTTGTAAGACAAAGACAAAAACAGATTTTCTCAGCAACACTCATCTTGCCATTAAAAGAAGGTTAAACCTAAGTGGAGGCCAAACATACAGATACACATCACAAAAATTATACATCACAGAAATTATATAAACATACATTCAAAATTGTCATTCTGGAATGATAAACCAAAATTCTTCTGCATCATTTCTAAATCATCTGGAGCAAACCGTCTGTTTTATACAGTAAGTTCTGTTAAGCAGTAGTTAAATCTGGAATCTTAATGGACATTTGGATTGGTTGCACTGACTCTGTGAGGAAGCTAAAACATTGTAAGACCGGACTATTCAATTGGCGGCCCGGGAATCATCTCCATCAGCCTCCCAAAGGCCTCTTTTCCTGGCGGTGTGGCTACATTTGGCTAGATAATAGGCGAGTGGCCGTAGTGGCGCGTGCAGCTCTGTGCATACCATGAGCGCTCCGACTAACCTGAGAAACGTTTTCAGTCCGAATATTTCAGCAGTTATTATGTGTGTCTCGTATTTCTGTCGACTGTGAACCAGCGATACTAATCATTTGTGAATGGTGCGAATCTTTTGTTCGATCTTTGGTTCAATTATTTCATTTGAATTGGCCAAATGCGCTTGCATAATGGTCTGAAATGATTCAGATTCGTTCGGACCGCTCTGTCACTGAATCATCTGAAGCTGTTTCTCGGTCAGTAACAACAAATATAGAACAAATAGCGCTGTTTTCAGTTTAGTTTCAGTTAAACTCGCAGCTTAGTTTACTTTGAACTGCGCAGCACCGCCCAGTGGATAACGGAAAGCAAGCTTAAAGGAGTTGCGTTTACTCCCGGTTCTGGACAGTGGACACTGTTATTAAACAGCATTGCGACATCTAGTGAGAAGTGGTTCAATTCGACACACCTCTGTTACAAACCACAACTCACTCGATGATTTAACTAGTTTTAAATCAGATGAAACAGCCTCAACATTCCCAACATGACTGACGAGGTAAACAGCACATTGTGCCATGAACGAAGTTGGAAGACTTTAAATCCCCTAATCACCACCTTTACAAACATTTACCATGAATGTACTGTAAATTTACCATGGTTTGGGCATAAATGTGGAATATTCATATTGAATACTATCTTATAGTAATTTATATTGCAGTAGATTAATTAGGTGGGTAGAGGAATAGGCCTATACAATTAATTTTGTGTATAGGCTAGTTTTACCTGTGTTTAGGCATTTTGTTATACAGTGGTAGTGAGTGAGTAGCCATGCATGGTTTTACCTGTGGTTATCAAATCTCACTGTCAGAATATTTTCATTAAAGCCTATAATAATTATAAATAAAATAATTCTTACCAATAGCTATGATCTTATACAATTCATAGTTTTGTACATATAGCTGTAAATAAGTTATTTATTAAAGACTCATAAATCTGCATATTGTTTGGTGCACATTTCCAAGTAAATACAATAGCATACTTTTTTAGGTTTACTATAGCTTATTCATTGATACGGTTATGTTTCAATAAGTAATAAATAATGTTTCAATAATCTAAACCCACCGGCCCTCCTCAACATTTCGATTTAATAATCTGGCCCTCGAATGAAGCTAATTGAATAGCCCTGGTGTAAGGTGCTTTCTCAAGAAAGAAAAAGCAGTTGTTCTGAAAGTGACTCAGGTCTGTATGTTTACATGTAACATTTTGAACTTCAAGATACTGTGTCTTAAGTCAATTTAGGGATCTGGTCTAAAGTTTCAATAAATCATAAATTATTGGAGAGAATGAAAACACAAGAATAAAACGAGTCAAAATTAATTAATTACTTGCTGAACTGCATTGCTTCTTATAAACTCAATTAAGGAATAAATTACTAAGAACAGCTGCTTTATCTTGAAGTGTACAGAATAAAATAATCTAAAACAGAATGAGCACACCTAAAAATATTAAAACTAAAGATTAGGTCCTAGGTAGGCTATGGGATATTAAAATACTTACCAGAAAGGGCAGATAAAAGTTGGAGAAACCCTCTGAATATTAAAGAGTAGGCTACAAGTGATCTGCTGTAACTGACTGTATAGCCTGAATGAGCTGTGCTGTGTGAAGAAAACAAGTAGCTCACTGCTATTGACTTATTATCTTTCTATTTTACTCAGCAGTGGCAGAACCCAACAATAAACATCTTGCAATCTATGCAAAGTATTATTACGCACAATTAACAACAAACATCTAGTTTCCGGTTACGTGTGAAAAAGGCCAATTGGACTCGCTTGATTATTCTTTCCCAGAGCCGTTGAAATTTAATTATTATTTATTTTATTGAAATATTATTTCATGAAATATATTTAACGGCTTTGGTCTTTCCATGACACTGACAGCATGATTTTTGTAGGGTCTCGAGTCCAACGTTTCAGTATGTCTGCTTATGGGCTGCGTATGAATTACTCAATAATAGCTAAAAGCTACTCAATAGCTCAATAATTTAACATTCAAATATTTTTACTACTTAGACTGAAATGAACGTGTCAGACACGTCCCCATGATCATGCCACTTTGCACCAGGACCGTTTCATTTAAGCTTACAGCCAGGGCGGAATTTCACTGACGGACGGATGTGAGTAACAGCGTATTATGTCCCTTGCGCTTTTATTTTTCTTCTGTCGGGCCGTTTGCTAATTCTTCTGGTTCCCTTTTACATGTAATCGATTGAAAGCGATTCTGAGGTTCACATCTTGAACAGCTGGAAGCAACAAGATCAGAGCACACAGGAGGTAAAACGCACATTTGTCACTCAGCAGGTCCACATTAAGCACCCTTGTTGTACCAGAGTAATCTGAGCATTGTGTTGAATTAGTGTTAAGTGTATATCTGTGCTGTTTGTCAGCTGATGGCTGCCTTGGCAGCTGTTGGGCCTCCAAACCCTCGTCAGGATCCTGAATGCTGCAGTGTCCTGCATGGGCTAGTGGCGGCAGTAGAATCACTGTGTAAGATTACAGAATATCAGCATGAGGCTCGTACTGCTCTGATGGACACGGCTGACAGAGTGGCCAATAGGGGGCGCATTATCTGTCTCACCAATGCAAAAAGGTAAGCACTATACCTGTATATATTAGTCAAAATCTGCTAGGGGGTAGAACAATAGTTTTTAAAAAGTGATTTTTAAATCACTGCTGCTGCCGATGCGTATGTGTATTTGTGTGTGTATGTACATGTGTGAGAAGGAGGAGCAACATGCTAACACTTCAGCAAATTACGACGTTGAGCTTCTGCACCATCGTGATGCACATATGGAATTTATTAAGAGTGGTGAGTAAATCAGTCCTTTGCATCAAAAATCCAACACAGCCTACATTTCACTGCATAAATCATTTGGACATTAGACCACAGCATCTGTTATCAACCTTTATAAAGCATTAAAAAAAGAATGCCTCCTCAGATGCTGCCTGCATTGAGCGTGAAGTATGCCTGATACCCTAACAAGGGGCGCTTGACAGCATCTCCAATATTGCTGGTTAAAGGCTAGATTATAGAGCTTTTTATCTTAAGCTGATTTTAAGTTTTATTTTATATTTAACTGCTTTGTATTGAAACCAATAAAATAATCATTTTGATTGTTATGATTGCCTCCTGTGAGACTTCATTTATAACTACGAACTGAGCCTCAAAAAAAGAACAACCACAAGGGAGTCTTCTACGTCATTCCTGAAGGACTTCAACCTCCTGGCGGGTGATTTCTTTATGGATTAGGCTCAATTTGACTAACCTTACCCTATCTGAATAATCATAGGGTTAAAGGTGTAAGATAAAAGGTCACATGGACTAGCATAGAATATGCTTCAATTAAAGTGATTTCCAAACTCATTTGATTTTCCCCCTTGAAGAGAAAAAGAAGCAGAATGTCCAGGCTGCACTTTTCCAGATAAAAGTGAATAGGAACTGGGGCTGACAAAAATAAGGACTTGTACGCTCTATTTAAAATCTTATAACTTTGCGTTATTCATTGACTTCTGGATAAGTGCAAATAAATAATGATTCACGAACATTAAAAAATTGTAACAAACAAACAAATAAACACACCTCAAATGTGACCTATGTCTAAAGTTATTTTTTTGTCTTTTTTAACTTGATAGCCACAGTTCACTACTGTAATTTTTCTTAATGTTGCAGCCAGTCGCTGACGCGCTCAAACATTACTCCTCGAGTCCGTTTCATTCCATTGAAGTTTTTTATTGCATGTCATGTGAATAATTGTACCTACATTTCCAGTGGTTTTATTGTCCTACCGTACAGCAGGGAGGGTGATGGAGCTTTCAGTAAATAATCCAAAGCTTGTTACGGGATAAATGAGCGGTCAAAGAAAATATACGGCTGCACCTCGCTAGCCACGACAATCACTTTCCAATACTGAGCTCCATGTTAGATTGAACCCATAAAACAGGTGCTGCAGTCACCTGATTGCTGGTGGGCGGGTTCAGTAACGCACACCTCCATGTTGCACTCGTAGAAAAGCAAAACCAAAGCAATATTAAAGCAAAAAAAATCTAAATATAAACAAATATAACATAACCACACCAAACTATTATTAACAAAACACATTATCATAATTCGACTCAAACCATAATAAAGAAAGCAAGTCTGGCTCCAACATACCGGCCCCTAATTGTTCTGTGAAAAAACAGTACAATTACAAACATACTATAGGAGACAGATAATATTTACAGAAATGTACATCCAGCTTACCAACAAACTCCTTTTTTTTTTGTAAAATTTTTTTTTTTTTTTTTTTTTAGTAGACGCAACGCATCAGTTCATAAAAAATCAGTTCATCAAAAATCAGTGTAAACGTCAAGTAAAAGAGCAAGAGAAAAGAGAGGGACAGAGAGATAGAAAAAAGAGATAGAAAGAAGGCTCGTCAATCTCAGTCAGTGGCTTCCAGAAGTAAGGCAAGTTTTGAGATCGGCCTTATCAAGGTGCTGGTCTTAGTTTGCACCTCTACTTGTCTCACAAACCCCCTTCTATCTGGCAAAGTTCGGATTACGCGGCCCATGAGCCACGAGTTCCTTGGAGCAGAGTCATCCACTATCAATATAATGTCTCCAACAGCAAGATTTCTCTGTTTTGTTGTCCACTTCTGTCTCTCTTGTAACTCTGGCAAATATTCTTTTGTCCACCTCTTCCAGAAAAGATTTGCCATGTACTGCACTTGGCGCCATCTCCTCTTGCCATTGCAGTCATTTGAACTGAATACACCAGGTCAGGGGCGTAATTTGTGGGGGGGTTGGGGGGGAGATAACCCCCCCAATATTTAAATCTATGCATTACAACCCCCCCAATATTTATACCATGATCACATGAAAAATACGCAGACCCAAACTTCAACCCCCCCAATGTTCAAACCAAATCTACGCCCTTGCACCAGGTGGTAGGGAAGGCTTTCCTCTGAGAAGTAAGAGGTGGTTTGGTGTAAGAGGCTCCAAGTCTAGAGGGTCGTCAGAAGCTTTGCAAATGGGTCTGTCATTGATTATGGCTTCAACTTCACATAGTAAAGTAGCCAATCCTTCCTCATCCAGAGCCTGTTCTTGCAACAAGGCTCTAAGAACGCGTCTGACAGTTCTTATTGGTCTTTCCCAAATTCCACCATGATGGGATCCAGTGGGTGGGTTGAAAGTCCAGGATATGCCCCTTTTTAGCAATGCGGCATGGATCTTTGAATTGTCCAGTTCTTGAATGGACTCTCGCAAGTCTCGTTCTGCTCTTACGAGGTTCGTCCCATTGTCTGATCTGATGGTCTTGACCATACCTCGTCTGGCAATAAATCGCCGTATAGCATTAATGCACGAGTCAGCGTTCAATGTATGGGCGACTTCCAAGTGTACAGCTCTGATGTTTAAGCATGTAAAGATCACACCATACCGCTTCAATGTAGTCCGTCCTCTTTTGATTTCAAAAGGTCCAAAGTAGTCGATGCCTACATTGGTAAATGGTGGTTCGTCTGGTGATAGTCTTTCTTGAGGCAAGTCCGACATGTACTGTTTAACTCTGACACAGCTTTCTCTTCTGCAGTGGACGCATTTGCTGATCACATTCCTAACTGCAGAGTTGGCCTTTGGTATCCAATACTTCTGTCTTAAACGTGAAAGTGTAAGGTTTCGACCACTGTGTCCGACAGTTTCATGAGCATGCCTAATAATGAGTGTCGTCACATGATGGTGTCTTGGTAGAATGGCTGGATGCTTGGCTTCAGATGGCATTGCGGACCTTACCAACCTTCCACCGACTCTTATTACACCGTCTTGAAGAGTAGGGGTAAGCTTTTGTATGTGACTGTTCTTTTTCACAGTCATTCCTTTTGTCAGACATTCCAGTTCATGTTTGTACTCCATAGATTGACAGAATTGCACTATAGCTTTTTCAGCATCCTGCAATGTTTCCACACACAGTAAACCTTTACTGCATCCTTTCACTTCAAGTGGCTCTTTACTTTCCTTTTTCTTTTTGCAAATCCTTTTCAGTTCTTCCTTTATCATCAACATCCAAGCAACAGCTTTGCGTAGACGATGCCAGTCTGAGTAGTGAGTGATGAATTTTATGATTGTTTTTGCAGATTCGTCCAATGTGGAAATACTGATAGTGAACACTTTCACTTCTGGATCGTGTTGTGTCAATGTGATCTCTGGGAACTGTGGCCACTCTGCCTCCGGTTGCTGCAAGAATGCAGGGCCTTGTATCCACTTAGATTGTAAGAATTGTGTTGCAGACAAGCCTCTTGATGCACTATCAGCAGGGTTTATAGTGCCTTTGACATACCTCCACTGTATTACTTCCGATGCTGCACGGATGATGGCAACTCTGTTGGCAACGAAAGTACAAAATCTAGATGTTTCATTTCGTATGTATTTAAGTACAGAGGTACTGTCTGTCCAAAAAACAGAAGGCTCCAGAGGGAGTTCAAGCTCTTCTTGCAGCACTTTGTCCATTCGTATTGCCATTGCAGCGGCTGTGAGCTCAAGCCTTGGGATGGTAACGGGTTTCAATGGCACCACTCTGGCCTTGCCCATGATAAAGGCACAACAAATCTCATGCTCATGATTTACAAGCCGTATGTAAGATACAGTGCCAAAACCACTCTCACTTGCGTCTGCGAAATGATGAAGCTGTCCAGATATAAGGCCTCCAAACTGCTCAGTTGTGAAGCATCTCCTGACTTGGACATTCTCTAATAGAGACAGGTTGGATACCCATGTCAGCCATCTTTTTTCCAGATGTTCAGGTATTTGTTCGTCCCATCCTAGCTTCAAGCCACACAGTTCTTGCAATACCTGTTTTGCAACGAGGATGACAGGTGCCAACATACCCAGAGGATCATATATAGAGCTTATCATAGACAACAAGCCCCTTCTTGTCAATGGAACGTCTTTGAGTTGGATTTTGAAGACAAACGAGTCAGACTGCACACACCATTGAACTCCAAGAGCTCTTTCAATAGGCAATGCATCCTTGTCCAAGTCTAAGTCTTTCAGCTCCTGAGTTAAGCTTTGCTCTGGAAGGGATGCAAGCAATGTTCGGCTATTACTAACCCATTTGTTCAGCGTGAAACCACCTGAGGCACACAGTTGGGTGAGCTGTCCTGCAAATTGTACTGCCTCTTGCTCGGTATTCACAGACTTTAAGCAGTCGTCCACGTAAAAATTCCTGAGCACAGTGTGTGTAACATCTGGGTCAAATTTGCCAATATTGTCTCTGGCACATTGCTGCAATGCAAAAGCTTGGAGAAGCTTGGAGAAGATGTAGCCCCAAAGATGTGCACGACCATTTTGTATTCTTCAAGAGCCATGTCCAAGTCCCCATCAGGCCACCACAAGAATCTCAAGAGATTCGAGTCTTCCTCGGATACATGCACCTGATGAAACATGGCTTCAACATCGGTAATGAAGGCAACAGGATTTTGGCGAAATCTAGTGAGGACCCCAATTAGATTGTTGGTAAGATCCGGGCCTTGTAGAAGTCGCGAGTTTAGAGACACACCTTGGTAGGTAGCTCCACAATCAAATACTACCCTCAGTTTGAGTTTTTTAGGGTGGTACACCCCGTGATGAGGAATATACCACTTTCGTCCTTCATTTGTCCTCTTTTGCTCCTCCTCTGATGGTATTTGGACTGCAAAGCCTTTTCTCAGAGTTTCAGCCATGAATGTTTTGTAGTCCTCATAGAATTTGTTGTTTCTCAACATCTTCCTCTTTAGACTTATAGCTCTTTGCTCAGCAAGGCAGCGGTTATTGGGAAATGCCACATCTGCATCCTTCAAGGGCAGTCCAATGCTGTAATGTCCTTCATGCAGTTTCACAGAGTTAGAGACCAACTGCATGAACATTTTATCCTCTTGAGACATCTCCAAATGCTCCACCTGCTGGCGCTCTGGGAAATCTACTTTCATTTGTTGCTGCAGCAATTCCTCAATTTTCACTACAGAAATTCTGTTTGCAATAACATCCTTCCATGTGCTTTTCATGAGTGGTCCATTAACTGTCCATCCCAGAGTTGTTTTTATTGCATAGGGACCATTTCCCTGGCTGTTAATTACCCGCCATGGTTCCAATGCCTTAGGAACATTGTTTCCAATAAGTAGACCAATTTCTGCATTTATCTGTGGAATGTTCACATCATGGAGATATTCCCATTGAGCAATATCTTCCTGATTGGGGATGTTTTCAGCCTTTACAGGAATGTCAGGGTGCGAATATATCTCTGGCAAGTCAAAGAAGTCATCATTGTCCAGTCCACTGATTTCCATGTCTGCCACCACAGATGTATCAACCACTTTTTCCTTGTTCATTGTTCTTAACAAGATTCTTGTCCTTTTTCCAGTTGTCTGCAATTGCCTCAGAAGGGATTCTGTGCAGAAGCTTGCAGAGCTCCCAGGATCCATAAAGGCATGTGTGCAAATTACTTTGTCACTTTTCTTTAGTTTGACTTTAACCGGCACTATGGCAAGCTTGCATGCCGTGTCTCCGGCCCCAGTTTCTCTCCACATGTCTGCTTGACTTGTGTAGGTCTGAACATTGGCTATAGCCCCGTCATTCTTCTGCACACTGGTCTTGTTGATGTGCAAGATAGTAGGATGCTTAAGAGAGCATACATGACAGGTAAGCCTACTTTGGCAATGTTTGCTCATGTGACCTACATCAAAACATCCAAAACATACTCCTTTTTTCCGAAGGAATTCCAATTTCTGTTCATGATTTTTGCTTTTCAGCTGTTTGCAAGAGCTGAGATGATGATCTGCACGGCAAAACAAACACTATTTCACCATTTTCTTTTGTGTTACAGGACTGCTGCTACTCACCGACTCCGCACTGGTTGCAAACCCAGTAAATCCATGTCTAGGCCTTCTTTCTCTGAGCATTGTTGTCTGTGCAGGTTCAGGTTTTCTTGCTTGTGTGGCATTCAGACTTCCAAACAACGGATGTGACAAGATCCTAGATTGTTGGGTTATGAAGTCTGTCAAGTCTGAAAACGTTGCTCTACGGCCATTACGTTCCTGTAATTCATAAGCTTTTACTCGCCATCGTTCTTGGATTTTGTATGGCAGTTTACTGAGAATGGCCTTCAAATTAGTTGGATGATCCAATTCTTCCAAGTACTGAACAGAAGACATAGCACTCAGACAACCATTGAGAAACACAGAATAAGTTTGTAATGCATCTGCATCCTCAGATCTAATCAATGGCCATTTGAGCACTTTATTCAAATATGAAGTGGCAATATTGTGTTCATCACCAAAGTGTCTTTTGAGAAGTTCCTTGGCCTTGGCATAACCTCGTTCCGGATCCATGAATTGGCAACTGCGCACAAGTTCTCTGGGTTGGCCAGCTGTAAATTGCTCCAGAAAATACAGCCTATCCTGATTGTTTTTAGTTTTCTTTTCAATTCCATAATCAAAAGCTCTTATGAAGAATTGGTAGTCTAAAGGATCACCCTTGAAAACAGGAATTACAACTGATGGTAAGGAGTGTTGACCTTGTTGTGTAATGAAAGTTTCTGTAATTTTGTTTTGTTTTTCCATTAAAGTCATGACATCGTAAAATTCATTCCTTTTGGTTGTGTTTTGCAACACTGGAGGTTGTTGGTATTGTTTATCTTGTGGAAGTGTTAAATGGTCAGCAGCTTTACGTGCATCTGCACCACGTGCTGCATTTGCATGTTGAATATTTGGTAGAGCTTGAGAAGTAGAAGGCTTTGGATTCTGATGAGATGCAACATTTCTCTGTTCTCTACTGCCACCTACTGGAGGTAGGCTGGCAGGTGCAACGTAACTAGGATCCAAAGGTGCATAATGAGTCTGAAAAGGGGGGATTTTTGAACGAACAGATAAATCCTTTGCTGGTATGGCAGGTTTCCTTTGAGTGGATGTAGCTGGTTGAAAATTGTATGGTACGTTCCTTTCCAAAATTAATGGCAGTTGTGTGAACACAGGTGTTAATTGTTCTGCGTCCTCATCAAAAGTATGATGGTCAGAGTTGACTGTTCCAGCTGCCTGATGAGACAATCCAGTTTCTATGTTCTCATTTTGATTCATTCTTTCAGGGACAACGTGTTGCATTTCGTATCCTTTCACAAGATTCAACTTTGCTGTATTTACAGCCATCTTAGTTTTTAACTCAAGCTCCTCCTTTTCAGCTTTGAGTGCAGCTTCCCTTCTCTCAAGAGCTTGCTTCTGTTGAAGAGCTTCTGCTTTAACAACCAGTTCCACTTGTTCACTTTCAAGTTGCATTTTAAGAGAAGCAATAGACGACTTGGATGAGTTAGAAGACCTTGATGACCGTGAGGAATGTTTAGATGACCGTGATGACCATGAGTGTTTTGATTTCACTTGGGAAATACTGTCTTTGGGACCAATATCATCCAGACCAGCAGCAATATCAGCAGTAACAGGAGCATCGACCATAACAGCAGCGTCACCAGTGTTTGCAATTTCATTTTCTGCCCCCTCAACCTCATCATCAGTCATTTTTGTTTGCGACAACCATTTTTCAGCATAATTTTTAAATTCATTTATGACAGTCATTTTTGGCAAAAACCATTCATTTTGATCAATTTCAGCATTGTTTGGTGACAACAGCATTTTAATTGACTCATTTACTTCGTGCAAGTCATTATAAGCTTTATCAAACTCAGTTCCCATTTTTAACTGGACTGTTTCCACGTTTTGTGCATCATTCATTAATGCCATGATTTCGTTTTTCTTTCTTGTCAAAACGCCCATTTTTGCACGTCGAGACGCTTTCAGTTTTACCAGTCTCTCGCTTTGATCAGAGTTATCATGACTCTCTTCCTCCATGTTCAATTAATCTCGTTTTACAACTCAAATATTTTCTCATTGCACTCCCAAATCTCAAACAGAAACGTCAGGAACTTCATATTCACAACGTGCGGGCTTGTTCATTCATTCATTCAGCTGAGATCGCTGCAAACTTTATCAATGAAATGACGTCTGATGTTTAAAGACGCGCATCCAATGAGAATAGCGAATTTCAGTTCATTCAAGCAGAGTAGCAGGCCCACGATATGTTGAGATTTGCAAACAGAAGATCGGGTACAACTTAGTTCAAGCAAACAATTCCTTCTTCCGAATGTTCAAGTTCTTTCTAAGGTTAGCAGGCAACACAAGCCTATTTTCTTTGACTATGTAATTTTTCTTAATGTTGCAGCCAGTCGCTGACGCGCTCAAACATTACTCCTCGAGTCCGTTTCATTCCATTGAAGTTTTTTATTGCATGTCATGTGAATAATTGTACCTACATTTCCAGTGGTTTTATTGTCCTACCGTACAGCAGGGAGGGTGATGGAGCTTTCAGTAAATAATCCAAAGCTTGTTACGGGATAAATGAGCGGTCAAAGAAAATATACGGCTGCACCTCGCTAGCCACGACAATCACTTTCCAATACTGAGCTCCATGTTAGATTGAACCCATAAAACAGGTGCTGCAGTCACCTGATTGCTGGTGGGCGGGTTCAGTAACGCACACCTCCATGTTGCACTCGTAGAAAAGCAAAACCAAAGCAATATTAAAGCAAAAAAAATCTAAATATAAACAAATATAACATAACCACACCAAACTATTATTAACAAAACACATTATCATAATTCGACTCAAACCATAATAAAGAAAGCAAGTCTGGCTCCAACAACTACTGTTGAATGAAAAAAACAGCCAGAGCATTCTGCTAAATATTTTTTTTGTGTTCCATAGAAAACATAGTTAATGATGGAATAAAGTTGTATTATTGGTTGAAAGGTTCTCTCTATTCCTTTATTACTCACATTGAATGTCTAGCATCACTGATGACTCATTGTAGCCGTGTTTGTTCTGAGCTTTACAGATGTACCAGCCTCTCTGTGTCGGGTCGGTCCTGTTGAAGGTAAGGGTGGGTCCAGTCTGCAGCTGCTTCAACTCTCTTTCACTCTTTCTAGACCAGGTGTAGTTCAGCTCTGCTGGATTTGCATCACTTCTGCAGGTCAGAGTCACAGAACTGCCCTCCAACACCGAGCCAGACGGAAGCACAGACACTGATGTGTTTTTAGGGGGATCTGAGGGGAAAAAATACATTGCCACACAATACAATTTACAATAATATGATTACCAAGTCAAAACTGATACAAAGCATCACTTACACTGAACATGTAATGTGATGTTGTCCTGTGCTGTTTTGTTCTTGTCCTGTAGCTGGTAGGTTATAGTGCAGGTGAAAGTGACTCTGTGGTGACGGTGAGTAGCAGTGAAGTTCAGATCAGAGATGAGGAGCTCCTGTTGTCTGCTGCTCTCACTGAGGGGGATTCTGGGAGTGAAGCTCCATGTGAGAGTTGGTGGAGGAGAGGAGCAGAGAGTCTCAGCAGAGCAGCGCAGACTCACAAATCTCCCCTCCAACACCTCCTGATCCTGATCCTTATAAAGCTTTACTGTGGGTTTGGGGGGAGACTCTGAAATACACATGAATACAAGATTAAGTACACTGACAATAATGGCATGACAAATACATTTAAATTATTAACATAATTTTTAACACATTCATTTAAATAAAAAGGACTCAAATCACTCACCAAAGACATTTACAGTGGAGGTGTTTAGTTTGTAGCTGTATTTCAGATCACCACTCTCAATCCTGAAGTGATATTTACCATTATGATTTGAACTAACATTATAAAAGATAGTAGTGCAGTTCTTCTCATGTAGTTTTCCAGTTGCCCCTTTAAAGTGATTAGTAAAGTGAACTCTAGAGTTAAACACATTATTTCCATCTTTGAACCAAACTCCTATAGCAGCACTCTCAGTGAGGTCTTTGTCATATTTATCTCCAATCTCAAATGTACACTTTATGATCACACAGGATCCACTGAGAGCTTCAATCTTCTCTGGCAGACTGATGCTGAAATCTCTACAGCAAACACCTAATAACACACACAGCACAAACTGTTAAAGCACACAAAGAAATGTACAAGCGCATTTCTAGCCATAAACACAAACTCTTTATATGTTTCAGTTTACAAATAGACCTAATTTACATTTCAGTTTTCAGAGGAGAAAATCAAGTGTGGATTGATGACGATAGATGCTTTAGTACTGACTCAAACAACATCATAATAATAACATGGCAAAAAGGCAGAATACTTGATTTAAAATAAAATGTAACATATTTAATGTTCAACTTTCTTTATCTTTACATCTATGAATTTGGTTTGCTTTTATTAAAATAAGGTAATCAGACTCTTACTTTGCAACATACAAAAACAGACCTCTATTAAACAGGGGTGTAAATGTACTTGTAGTGAGAAACTGTACTAAAGTTAAAGTACAGATACTGTATACATTTTTATTTACTCAATTAAAAGTCTAAGTAACTAGGCAAAAAAATAAAAATATTAATAATTGAGTGAAAGTAAAAAAAAGTGTCCAAGTTTATTAAACTACAAGAAAGAAGTATACTTTTCTTAGATTTTCAATTGACTTTTGAAAACAATTAAGAGACAGTATAGAGATTTTATAATGTTTTATATTTTTGATGCAAATAATTCATTGGCTGTTTAAATAAAAACTAAAACTTATGTAAGTATGATTGATTGGCTTGTTAGTGACATTAAAATAAAGAATAACACATTTTATTTTTAAATTATTGTGGAAAGATTTAAGTCATGATGACTGACATAGTGTACTTTGTACTTTTAAGTCTACATGAAACTGTTATGGAGTAATAAGTGTTGCATATTTCTTGTAAATGCAATTGAGTAATCGCAGGTATTCGGTCTAAACAGAACCGCTATAAATAATCATATACAGTAGCGCTCCACAAATACTTTTCAACTATGCAATTAAACCATTTAGACCTATACACAACATATTTAAATACACTGATCATATAAAAAACACATTCATCATGATAAATATTTTAGTGGTTCACTTCATCTAACAAATGTCTCATTAAAGATATTGGTGAAGGTGAAGACAGGGCCGGAGTGGGGGAACTTTTCAGCCCGGGAGTTTCAGGCCCAAGACCGGCCCACTTTTTCCATGGTGGAATTCCAAATTACCACTTTTTCCAAACTGGATAAATGAAGCAACAGTTCAGCTCTTACTATTGTGTAGTTTTTATTAATACCATAGTTCAACAAATAATGTAAAGGTTAAATAATAATTCACTTAAGCTGAGAAGTTAACAAAAAATATTCCACTATTCCACAAGGATAGGTTGATAAATTAACAAAAGCAGAAAGAAAAAAAGAAAGAAAGCATTTGAAATGTATCCCACTATTCCACAAAGAGGCATATTGAACTAATGTTTACAGATTTATTTGTATTCAAAAATATTCAAAAATAATGCTTTTTTAATCAAAAACGGTGATACCTACTCTCAGATAAATGTAGATAGAAATATAAAACCAGTCCTAATTAAAAGAAAACAAGTTGACAAAAAGATTGAATCCAATATTCCAATCCAATATCAACAGTGCAAATTTTTTCATATCTTGAGTTTTGTTATCATCAATATTAAATTGCATAATATTTGCAAAGTCTATGAATCGACATGTATTGGGTGATACAAAAAGGCTATTATTTTAATTAAATTTTATATTTTGCTTGTGAATAGGTTGACACCGCTACAACAGTAGGCTATTAGCCGAATAATTACGTTGCTAATGCTAATCATTACTAGACCTATCTCTCTTTACCTGTTGCCAATTGTGTTTGTCCTCTTGAAAATAAATCTGTAAGCTTGGAACATTTGGCAGCATCCTCCTCCAATGCCTTTCTTTTTATCAACCTAGCTTTTTCAGCCCCTCCTGGCCTCTTCCTCCCATCCATCATCCCTGACGCATAGCCTACCGCGTTTGAGCATTTGATTTATCATTTGCGATGTGCGTTTGAGCATTTGATTTGCCATTTTCGATGTGCATTTGAGCATTTGATTTATGATTTGAGCATTGACTTATAGATTTAATTATGACAGGTTTATACTGGGTTGATAATGAAAATTAAAAATCAAATCCGAATGAGGAAATGAAATTGCATTTGAGCATTTGATTTATAATTTGTGCAGCCATTTTGAGAGTTTGATTTATTATTTAATATTTTGACCATTTGATTTATCATATGAACAGTTGTTTTGAGACTTTGATTTATTATTTGATCTTTTTAAGCATTTTAATTTTAATTATGTTAGGAAAACACTTCCATAGTTAGCGACGCGTTTTATGAATTCTGCCAATATTTACACTTGAACCGATCGCTAGTATGGGCCTGCATCATGCTATGATTCGAATTTTAGTTGCTATAGTGACGCGTCTTATGAATTCTGCAATCTGCATGTATCGATCTGCACTCCCCGAGCTCTTTGTCTGTTGAGAGACGAGGCGAAGTAACAGACTTTTGCAGAGAATTTCTGTGCGATACTTGAGACTTTTAAGCTGTTTTCTGGATTTCTGAGAGGAGACTTTTATTCTAGAAGGACATCGGAGGATATATCCTTTTTATAGAGTTACATTTTTGAAAGCGCCATACAATTTCTGTCATATAATTTTTGATATTTTTTTTCAGGGGAGTATTTCCGAGGAGATTTTTCTTTTGTATTGTATTTTGTTGTATTTTGTATTGATTTTATTGTAGTTTGGAGGAGGAGGAGGTCGATGGCTCGCAAGCACATGATGGGTGAAAGAGGAAGTGAGTGCTTTAATTTTTCATTTGCTATGTTTTGTGGTGTGATGTTGTACAATGACTGACTGATCCAATTTATTTGATTCATTCGTTGCATGTGAAATAAACTTGAATTGAATTTGAGTAACTTAACTTAAGTAAAAATCTGTAATTGACCACAGACATTGATTATTATTATTAAACTATGTGATATGTGAAATATTCCATCCTAAGAGCACTCCAGATCCAGGAGAGCTGCGGCTGGTCAGGAGGTTTGGAGACCCGTTTCGGATGACCGAGATCAGGATCCGCTGCCCAGAGATGGACAAAGTAAGTTAACGTTACACAATTTCCTTACTTGAGTGAAAGTAAGTTACAGATACTACTGGTCAAATATTACTCAGTTACAAGTAAAAGTTGAAAAGACTGATTTTTACTTGAGTAAAAGTACAGAAGTAACGTTACGCACTGAAGCGTTTTTTTATTTTTTATTTAATGATTTAATGTTATACCTTGACAAACTATACATCATTAAAAAGATATAAGACCCAAGTTTGAGTATTTGACAACTATTGTATTCTGAGAAACTTATAGTGGCAGTTATGTCTTAATTTGTTTCAGGAGTTATGAAATGAAAAAAATGCGTCGATACCTTTAATATGAATTATTCGCGTCATCCTCTCCCATTCAGAAAAAAACTGTGCTGTTGTCATGACAGCGCTTGACAAAACAACGTCCCTCAGGGCTTTTAGCTCAAAAGAAATTGCAGATTTGGAGAAATATTGATAGATTCTCATAGGTTTACATAAGATTTCTATAGACAGGAATAATATTTATTGAATTTATACCAAGCGGCAACCTCCCCTTCTCTTTCTTGAAACCAACACGGAAGTGAGTTAAACTGCAATTCATTAACTGGCCGCTTGGGCTGGCTGCAGAAGTGAGTCAAATCTGTATCTCCCCCATGTTAAAATTACCAACTTTACAGCAGAAAATAAAATGTTTACAGCTTGGATCTCTATGTGGCTTTGGTCTATACAGCTAATTTTGCCCTTCATAACAACTGTGAGGGGGTGAATTTTTTTATAACTCATCCGTTTAGTTGATTAATATTTACATATCTGCATTTAAGGGTGTGGCCACTTGAGTGACAGGTGGGTTGTCGCTGATGTCAATGCTAGCCGTTTCCGTTTGTCTGCTGTTATTACTAGCCGTCACTTCACCTCAGCAAATGTTGCTGCTGAACTTGCTTTCGCTGCAGTGTTTGTGCTTTTTTTTCGGGATTATTTCATACAATTTAATACACCCATTACTTTGGTACAAAGCCCACAGCCTTGGATTCCGTCGTTGTCGTCGAGTATCGTTCGAGAGAACAATCAGCGCTGTATTTCAGTTGTTTTCCTCTGTGAACATGCACTAATGGATGTCTGACAATTTCGTTGCTTTTTGGAGTTTTCAAATTTAACCCTCAGGGCTTCTTCATAAAACGGACGAAGCCTTAAAATTTAGCTTTATTTTTTCCCAGGATAACCAATCAAATATATTTTTGTTCTATAATATTTTCTGATTATTATTTATAATTTTTTGAGTTTTTTATGATACTTTGCATTAATTATGTAATTTTTATGAGCTATTTTTTCCAATAGAATTAATATATATTTTTTTTTATTTTATTTTTATGCAACATTTCACATCAAAATAGAGTGCAGGCCTAAAAAAAAAAAAATTCAAGTGAGAAGAGCGCCATCTAGTGGCTTCAAAATATATTAATATGTGTCATGTCCTATAGCTTTTTTATTAATTTTGATTTCTCTGATCTATTATGTGCATTTTAAGGTGTTTTGAAGGCCAAAAAAAAACAAAGGATAACAAGAGCTTTAAAAACAATGGGCAGTCTGTCAGTGTAAACAGGTCAACTGATAGGATGAATTTATGAATATTTTTCTTAGACGCATTCATTTACTGAAAGCTACTAGGAAATCTAGGTAATAAACTTTATTAAATTAATTCACAATATGTAGGCTACACATTCAGCATTGATCTTATGCCTAATACAGGGCTGTAGACAAGGCTTTATCATCAAAGACGTCCTAAATTTGAGGTTGTTATGAGGTTCAAATTTTTTTCTGATATGTGCATTTTAAGACGTTTGAAGGCCTAAAAAAGGATAAGAAATAGCTTTAAAACCATGTCAGTGGGCAGTAGATTAGTTTTCAATACCTGCTCTCTCCTCATCTCCATCTCCATCACCCTTTCTTTTTCTCTCAGTCTCCTCATCTTGCTCTGTCTCTTGACCGTAAACTGAAGCGTCGAGTCATGAAGATTACAGAATCTGATTAACAAACCTGAAGCGAACACAAATTTGTGTAGCCTACACTTTATCACACATTTATAGGGGGGATAGGCGGGTGTTTTTGACAATTGAAAGCCACCAAATGACGAATATGAAAAAACGAATACGACAGTTTCGGACTCGGTCAGTGTGCACGGACCTTACTGCTAAACTTTTGAGGCTCGCGCAGCCTCTCGAGGAGAAATCAATCAAATGAGCGCCGAGTCTATGAGGGTAACACACACAAACTCAATTAACATACTGCGGTTAAATTTCTAAATGGGGTGTTTTTATATTTATAACATTTGATACAGTTCAGCAACATCACACGACCGATCACTTAAAAGTATAGTGGAGGATTTTTTACTTCCCGGGTGGATCACCTATACTATTGGTCCTCCTAATTGTCAATCATTCTGTTAAATCAATCAAACTTATTCAAAAAGTGGAGAGGGAGGGTCTTATCTAATATTCGGAAATATCCTCCACTATACCTTTAATTAACCATCACGAATGAAAATGTGACACTGATTTCATATGACAGTTCAATAAACAAGTAAGTTAATATTAAGTCAATTACATTTTAGAAGAAATATTGACTGTTTTGGTTTATTTTAGCAGTGAAAATAGTTCCCGATGAATCCAAACAAAGACCACAACATAGCGCGTCTCACAGCAACACTCAATCGTGTTTTGAATGATTCAGTTTTTGAACGAATCGGTTGAGTCAAAGATTCAATTGACCCATTCACAAACATCTGTCTCATTTTTGATGAATCGGCCGTTTGAATGAATCGTTTGCATGAACGACTCATTGACTCGCTTAATAAAACCTGCGCGCTCACTAATGACAAACCAATCAAATTCGTTGATTTTTTTTTTTTAAATCACTTCAAACACATTTAAATTTTTATTCAGGAGTTATGTATATACAAAACGATAACTTTTGATGACAGTAGTTTATTGATAATTTTTTTTTTTTATTAATAAAAAGAAGAAAATAATTCCCCATCCTGTGGGGGCCCCACCGGTTGAGAACCACTGGTTGAGAACCACTGGTTGAGCCCATTTGAGAGGCGGACAAAATCAGAATTTAAAATGGACTGAATAAACTCTCTACGAACTTGACGAGCGATGCCGCGCTGACGGACCATAGACTATAAAAAAGAGTGACTGACATGTATGCACATAAATCACTGTCACACACACTCTCAGAGTAATATTAAGAGTAAAATTAAATACATTTCTAATAACTTTACAAAACTTTGAAGCTATTTATAACTATTTTTTTCATTATGCCAATAATTAATTCTACATTTACAATAAACTGCCAGCTGTCAGCTTCCAAATGAGATCATACTTGGTCTAATAGTTGTTTTCATTAGTTTTTTCTTCATTTCAGAAAAAGCTCCAGAACATGAGCAGAGACCTGGTCTTTGCCTCAGGCTCTGGAATGCTACGAAGGGTGTTTTCTGCTGCTGTTCCAGTAGTGCTGTGAATGTTGTGGAGCCTTTTATTCCTGAACCATCATCACCACCTGCTGCAGATCACTCTGGAGTCAAGCCAAATAATGGTAAATCATTATTTCTCCAACATTAAACAGTATTATCTTGTTTTCCACTCAAAATAAGGATAGTTTTTTACAGAATATTAAAATTATTTCCCCCATTATAATATTATTTTCTCGACCAGCGCTGATTTTTTAAATAAAACAATGCATCTAGCAACAGACACTCTACTGACAACAAGTAACTTTTCAACTACATGTCAACTTGTTCTAACCCTACAAGTCTACTAATACTGTAATGAGAGTTAGTAGACATGTTGGTGCAATGTTACTTATAGACAGCTGAATGTCTGTTGGGAGGAGCATCACAATAAAGAGTTTGCAGAGGGTCTGTTGCACTATTAAGATTTGAATTGTAAAATGTAAGTTAAGTCATTATATCATTGCTTAATTTGAGGTCAGAGATGGGTTGTTTTAATAGTTGTTTTCATTAGTTTTTTCTTCATTTCAGAAAAAGCTCCAGAACGTATGAAGAAACCTGGTCGTTTCCATAAGCTCTTGAAGGGTGTTTTCAGCTGCTGTTCCAGTAGTGCTGTGAATGTTGTGGAGCCTTTTATTCCTGAACCATCATCACCACCTGCTCCAGATCACTCCGGCGTCAAGCCAAATAATGGTAAATCATTATTTCTCCAACATTATTTTAAACAGTATTACTTAAACAAGTATAACTTTTTTTCCACTCAAAATAAGGCTTGTTTTTACAGAACATTAAAATTATTTCCCCCATTATAATATCAATTTCTTAACCAGCGCTGACATTTTTTAAATAAAACAATGGATCTAGGAACAGACACTCTACTGACTATAAGTAACTTTTCAACTACATGTCAACTTATTCTAACCCTTACCAGTCTACTAATACTCTAATGAGAGTTAGTAGACATGCAGGTGCAGTGTTACTTATAGATTTATAGAATGTCTTAAAGGGACCAAAATAAAGTGAAACCAAAGTAACAATTTGATGTGATCGCTAACATTGATAATTAATATTATAAAAAATAAATTAAAACAAAAACAGTTTTTTATGTCTGAAATGTTCCATCCTCAGGCCACTCCAGATCCTGGAGAATTGTCTCCACAGATTCTTCTCCGGACATCTCGTCATCTTTAGCTTGCTCACTCCCTGAGGTATGCCAGGGTTTGTCTAGGTCTGGCAGCCTCGAAGGGTTTCTGTGTCCTGTCGAGCCAACAGAGACATCAACTGGCCGAACTGCTCACGGTGCCGTGGAGGCTTCTCCACTGAACAAGAGCTCATCAGGTGAGACTGAAATAAGGCTGGGCAGTGCAAAGTCTACAGAGAGAGATTTTGCTATTTCATGCATAACTGAGTCAAGTTTTTAACATGTCCGATTTACTGTTGCTCGACCAGCACTGATATTTTGTAAGTAAAACAAAGGGTCTAGCAAGCTAATAATTGTCTCATATTTTTCTGTTTGTTTTTCAGAGTCCTTTGAGTCTCTCTATGACTTGGAAAAGCTAATTGGATCCGGAGGATTTGGCAGTGTGTTCCTGGGGACACGCACATTTGATGGCAAAAAGGTAAATCTTACTGAATTGTACAAACATTTTGCTCTTGCATGGATCAAAACAATTTACAGATGGTTTAATACTTAGTTCAAGGCCAGGTGCTTTAATACTGTTACTGTTATTGAAACTGGGTCTTCTTTTTTTTTTTGTGCAGGTTGCCATCAAGCGGATACTCAAGATTGACAACGATCGCTATCTTAATATTGTAAGTTGGCCAAAACCTGAATGTGTATCGAGTTGTTTAAGTGCAGATTACTGTAGTTAATACACCCATAGGAAAAATTAGGTATAAGTGTGATCAACAAATCAGTTGAGTGTCTGTTCCTAGATCCATTGTTTTATTTTAAAAATGTCAGCGCTGGTCAAGAAATTAATATTATAATGGGGGAAATAATTTTAATATTCTGTAAAAACAAGCCTTATTTTTTTAGTGGAAAACAAGATAATAGTGTTTAAAATAATGTTGGAGAAATAATGATTTACCATTATTATATAGCATCAACCGCTATATAAAAGAAGGTGATCTGACTATAACAATAACATTACGATGAACACAAATTTACCAAAATACAAAATACACCAAATAACTTTGAGCTGATAAGGCTCTTTTGAACGCATCTAAAAAGATCAAAGAATAGTACATTTCAAGATGATGTTTTCTTCAGATTTTTACCCAGCTAACCTTCTGTCTGCTTCTTCTCTCTAGCCTGGGAATCCCAAACCTCTCGTTACCGAAGTGGCGCTGCTGCTGCTGATGAAGCGAGAACCCATAAGCCCCTTCGTCATACAACTGTACGAGTGGTTTGAACATCCTACAACATTCATTCTGGTTATGGAGTATCCGGAGCCCTGCGAGAGCTTGCTGGACTCAATCACTCGTCAACCTTGGAGTGACTGTTTCTCACGGGTCGTCATGAGACAGGCTGTGCGGGCAGTGCAACACTGCATCCATCGTGGTGTTTTCCATAATGACATTCATGCGCAGAATTTCCTGTTTAAGAAAGACACGATGGATCTCAAGCTAATAGACTTTGGCTGCGGTCAGCTATTTAGTAGTGAAGGCTACGAGAGCAAAATATACAGGGGTGAGCATTTTTGGGAGTGTGGAAAACTGAAGGTAGTGACGTACTAATTATTTGGTGATGCTTAAAAAAAAAGCTCAACAATGTGCAAATGTCTTTCTTACAGGAGTTCCTGAATTCTGCCCACCTGAAGTCTTTACAGAACCTCGATTCCACGCCGTCCCAGCAAATGTCTGGTCCCTCGGTGTGTTGCTGTACATGTTGTCGAACACATGTCCTCCTTTTCTTAATAGAATGGAAATCACACAAGCCGAAGTTACATTTCAGAACCCCAACTTATCCAAATGTGAGTGAATAATGATGATAACATTGATAAACACACATAAAGCAAACGATTGGTACAGAAAGTTAAAGGTTGTAGTGTGTCAGAATTTTTATATATACTGTAGCTCAACGTATAGCGAACCAACGTATGCCAGGTCACATGGTCATGACTAACCAGCTCTCTCCTTATTAAAATGTGTACAGACTGCAGGGATCTGATTAGACAGTGTCTAGCCCGGGATCCAACTAAACGCCCCAGCTTAGAGCAGATGTTACAACATCAATGGTTTTATCGTACAACATCAATGGTTTGATCGGAGAAGCTGAGGAGATTCACTCGATCAGTTTCAGGTGTGAGGAAGTGTAACAAGCAGAGTAGGATTATTATCTTTTGTCTTAAATTCTGGATTATTTGTAGTGAGATTTTCAAATTTGTGTTCATTGTAATGTTATTGTTATAGTCAGAACACCTTCATTTATATAGACACTCTACTGACTATAAGTAACTGTTATAACTAACAGTCTACTAATACTCTACTAATACTCTTAATGAGAGTTAGTAGACATGCAGGTGCAGTGTTCCTTGTAGATTTATAGAATGTCTTAAAGGGACCAAAATAAAGTGAAACCAAAGTAACAATTTGATGTGATCGCTAACATTGATAATTAATATTATAAAAAAATAAATAAAACAAAAACAGATTTTGATGTCTGAAATGTTCCATCCTCAGGCCGCTCCAGATCCTGGAGAACTGCTTCCACAGATTCTTCTCCGGGCATCACATCCGCCATCGCTGCACTGACGAGAATGTCTCCCAAGCGTTGTAGGTGTTGCGTGGCTGCATGTAATAATCCAACGTAGCCTCTCTCTATTTTACCCAGAGATGTTGCTTGCCAGACAGACGCAAAACCGCTGACCAAGTCTGTTGGTACTCGGTTATCAATGAAGACGTTTCATGTTCAGGTATGTTTATGTATTACATGATACTGCTTATACAGAGGACCTATAACTAGTCTTGTTACACAATAAGTGTCACATAACAGTAACACACAACTACTTTGTATATAACAGGTGTCCAGACAACAGATACATTTTCGGACATTGACAGTTTGTCACCAGCAGCTGGTTTAACATTTAGGACCTCTACACCAGGGGTTTTCAAACTGTGGGTCGCGACCCATTTGTGGGTCGCAGATTGGGAAGAGGTGGGTCGCGCAGTCACTATTGGCTGCAGTTAAATTTACGTTTCATGATTCATGAATGACACACACAAACATTTTGCACGATGTACCAACGTTAAATAGAAATCGCTATGAGATCACATTACACAGGAGAATTCAAATGTCACGAAAGGCGCTGCGTTTCCCAAAAACATCGTATGCCTAAGTAGATCGTAAAACCGTTGCCACTTGTGGTCTCTACATCAGCTTAGCTCCCGATGCTTTTGGGAAACGCAGCGGAGACCTGAATCAGCCTTTCGTGACATTTGAATTATCCGGTGTAATGCAATCTCATGCAAAATGCAGAGCAGTGATTGGAGTAAACGAGTTTCTTCTTGTTAATAATGCGCACAAACGCTTAATGAACCGTGCCGCTCTGAGACGCTGAAATTGTTAACACATGTCGCAATAAGCGCGCGCTTCATGAAACAAATCGCACACTGATTTCTCTGTCGTCTGTTCAACACAGCACTGTTGTCTTTCAGAGATATGGTCGTCGTAAGAGTGCGTTGTTTGCGTTCCCTTGCATGCATTTTGCTACAACGCAAAAAATATAGCCTATATATAAAAAGTATTTCCCATGTACACACACGAGCACGAAAGCGTTTTCTGCGCTGAATAACGCAATGCGTTTAACAACACTCACAGCATAAATATTAGTATTGAAATTCTAGGTCCTAGGCCTACTGTCAAATAAAATTATTAGTCAATTATATTTTTTTATATTCTGATTTTTGTCATATCAAACTTTTGGTTATGATTAAGCTTTTAAAATCTTTTTTTCATTTCTTTAAATTTGTTCTGCCATGTCTGGTAAATCAGTTGAGGCAGCAGACAAAAACTACTCAGTATTCTTCACATTATTTCAACAGCCATTAGGCTGTTAGAGTCTCAATTTTTGATAATGTGCCAACAATTTGTATTGCAATTAAACTTTTCATACTATAACAAGGAAAAAAAACTGCTCCAAAGAGAACTAACGCCTCCCACCCCACATTCATGCTTTAAAATTATTTTATATTTAGGTGGGTCTTGAGAGAGATTATTCTTGTCTAGGTGGGTCCTGGAATGGAAAAGTTTGGGAACCCCTGCTCTACACCTATAAAGTGGCCATCAAAGAGACCTCGTGTGGAACTGGAGGAAGAGGATGACGAAGAAACCCTAATGGACACATCATCTGTAGTAGCACCTGAAGAGCAAGATTATACATTTGATCCAGCAGAGACGGACACAACTTTAACGGAGACAGCAGACATGTCGTAAGTTTCAAAACTGTGCATTTGTTTTAGAACAGGGGTGTCAAACTGAGTTCCTTGTTGGCCACAGCACTGCAGAGTTTACCTCTAATCATTATGAAACACACCTGAGGCAGCTAATCAACTCTCTAAGGCTCATTACAAAAGATCAAGTATGCCTGTTGACCCTTCTGGAACTGAGTTTAACACCCCTGGTTCAGAATTGTATTATTTTTATTATTATTATATTTTGTTACTTTTGTATTTAATATTTGTTAACCAATACGAGTTTTTGTTTATTAGTGCTCAAGCATCTTGTCCCATTCATAAAACCAGAAAATTGATGAAAATACAACATTTTATACGAGTTGAACAAATCTGCAAAAACTGTCAGTATTCACGCAAATGGAAAAGCCAGCCGGTTCTAGGCAGTACTCCAGCTGGGAACCTCCATGTTTCTGCTATAGTATATCTTTGTGGGGCTTCGTTCTACAAATCCGAAAAGGTAAATGAAATATCAAGTACATTAACAAGTTTTTATTAACACTTTACCATGTTAAAATTTATTATTTAAAACTAATAATGTGCTACATAATCTTGGCCGCTTTTTGTGTCACCAGATATGCTCTACAATGAATCTGCAACTTTTCAAGTATGACACCTTTCGGCGCCATTCCCGATTGTACGTTGAGCCAGCTATAGTGCACAAGTGGACGCGCTGGCAAAATGAGACGCTAGATCGCCTGAGTGAAAGGGAAAGGGTGATCGTTGGAGGTGACACGAGGGCTGACTCACCAGGTACATAGTTGTAAATAAGAAGGATGCATGGATGCTTGGGTATTTTCCGGATCATGAAGCATAACATGCATGGTACTGTAGGTATATAGGTGGTATCTAACTGAATTCAATGCACTTGTGGTAATAATGCTTGGTGTAATATTACTTTCAAAGGCCACTCTGCAAAGTTTGGAAGCTATACATTGATGGACCTTCAGACCAACACCGTTGTGGACACACAGCTGGTTCAGGTGGTAGAGAAGAAATATCAGTATTTAAAAAAATTTAATTTTGAGAAGTTTAAAACTTCTGGTTTGTCTAAGATGGTTGTTTCATTCCCTACTTGTCTAATTCAGAGTAACGAAGTGGGAGGAAGCTACCACATGAAAAAGAAGGATTACAGAGGAGCCTTGCCCTGTTGGAAGCTCGTGGTGTTACTCTGGAGTGTATTGTAACTGACCGCCACCCACAAATACAAAAGTACCTCAGAGAACGTAACATCAACCAGTTTTATGATGTGTGGCACATCGAAAAAGGTTTTATTCATTATAAATCGTACAAATTCAATAACATAGATTTATTAGTGGGTATAATATGAAAATTAAGAAATTGTGACAGTTTATAGGCATATCACAAATATTTAGTACTGGCAAACTGTGAACATCACTGTATTTACTCTCAGCAGTAAAATGCTTGTCTATATTTTTATTTACAGGGATTGCGAGGAAACATGAAAACATTTCCAAGATGAAAGACTTACGGAAAAATGACGGAAATGGCAGAGAAGCATTAAAAACCACATTTACTGGACTGCATCATCTTCAACCACTGGACCAGAAAGAGTGGCCAAATGGAAATCGATTCTGAACCATGTCAGGAAACGTACACACTCATGAGGATCCAAACTTTCCTGCTCGTCTACATCCTCTAAAGGGAAGCAGAGACAGAAACAAGTGGCTTGTTGCCGGTATGATACTGTAAACAAATGTTATTTTTATGCAACACGACATAAAAAAAAAAAAATTAAAAAAAAAAAGGGATTGTTAGTCGAAGTGTAAATAACCTCAAATTAAAGTTATTAGTTGCAATTAATGCAATTTTTGTATCATTTCTCATAGGAACTCAGGCATTCTACAAGCTGGAGAAAGTGATGACAAACACGCGGATTTTGAAGGACATCACCAAACTAAGTCCACATCACCAGACTTCATCTTTGGAGTCATTTCATAGTGTCATTCTACGGTTTGCCCCAAAAAATGTGGTGTTCCCATTTCTTGGAATGTTCTGCAGGTAATTGAACTGCTGTTAAAATAACTTTACATCACTATAGGCTATTTTCCTGAATTGTGTCTGTGCACTTGCAGACTATACCTGGCTGCATTTCATTACAATGAAAATGCTGGTCGTGCACAAGCAACATCATCAACAGGACATCCACTATTCAAAGTGAACTTTCCAAAGGCCAGGAAAGGACAATGCACTATCAAACAAGTGAAGACACCACCAACATTCAGTAAGTTACTTTAATTTTTTTATTTTATAAAATGAAATATAAATTAACAGTGTTATTGCAAGTTTTCCTGAAAGTTAGGGTAAATTTTGTTTTATTGCACAGAGTACCTAGATGACCTGCAGGACCTAATATTTGAGCATGTTTTTGTGGAACCTGCTTCATACATGGATGAGGTACTTAAGATACCCATACCACCAGACCTTTGTGCGGAGTATGAGCGGCCAGACAAGGAGGAGGTCGTCTCCACCATGGTGTCCAGATTCAATCATCAGCTTGTAGGAAACCAACATATCTGCCCTGATCATCTGGAAACTCACGGCGAACCCTCATCACCACACAGGCTGGAATCACGACACATACCCACGGCCAAGGAAACCCCAGCACCAGCTCACAAAGGAGCGATATGCCAGAAACCTGTAACGACTAAAACACAGGCACATGGTCAATGTACAGATAGTACTTTTTATTTTTTAGCAATGTCTTTGTTTTTTGTTTTTTTATAGCACAGCCTATGCTTCATTTTGTGCTTTCTTATAATTCTATAGAGCTGTTGACAAGCACTATCTAAGACTCCTGAAGTTATTTCTTACTATTGTATATAAAATGTCAAATATTCACTAGTTTGTTTACAGTATGTATTGGTTTTGTAGAATCTGCAATGTTTATTTAATTACAAGAATAAAGTAAGATCCTTCCACTAATTATTTATACAAATTGTGAAATCATTTTCTTGTATTTGCAGAGTGTATTGTGATATTTAATAAATATTAAGTTTGTTCTGCCGTATGTGTTGTCAAGTTCATGGTTGCAATTCAGAATATAGGTAAGTTTTTACTTTTGTGCAGTCAATATGTGTAGGTTGATTAAAGATGTAAATATATTATTATATTATATAGCCCTGCATTAAAATGTTCAAACTTTAATAAAATATAAAAACTTGACATAACATTTAAAAACACTATTCATCGACACGTACTGGTCAATCCCACGTAGACGTAAGGTTCCATAGTCGGCTCGATAAATGTTGTATGCATTCTGAAGAGAATACACGTTTAAACAAACAGGCTCCAATCCAGGATGCTCACTCATACAACTGGGAGTCTGCTCTGCTCAAGCTGTCGCATCCGTCTTTTCACCTTTATTGCCACAAATTTCGTAACATGAATACGTGTTATGAAAACGAGATCAATTATAACCGTAAGTTAATTCAATACGTGTTCTACTTCCATGCAGCATATGTTCTCTGGCTCTGTAGGCATCTTACAGCAATACAATACCCAAATGAACACCTACATGTACAAGATGCTTACATGCATGCTATTCTTGAAAGTACAATAACATTAACTTCCAGATGAGAAACAAAGTTCTTAGTTCAGATTCGTTCTTATTTTTTATTTTATTTTTTCAGTTTGAAACAGTATCTAACAGCATGAAAAAAGACGATTAAAAACTCTGGTTGCTCCGACATGGTGCTAATCAGTGCTAATTAAAGTTAACAGTTAACATGTGCTATGTGATTTGATGATGAACAACACGCTCTGCTCCCGCCCGGGCGTACACGGTGCGATTTTTGCTGTTTTTACGAGCTCGCAGATGATTTTTTTCACTCGGGAGAAATCGAGTGGAATCGGTGATGCTCGCATGGTCGCGGCTCGCAGCATGTGAGAGGAATTACGAGCCGAGCCGAGCACGTTATGAGCACCTCCCCGACCTCCCGATCATTTTTAAACATGTTTAAAAAATTCGGGGAGTCGGCCCGATTTTCACCAGCTGTCCCCTATTGCTAATCATACACAACCACGTGGGGCTATACCTCAGTGGCAGCAACCATACAGCGTGCGCATACACTGTCACACACACACACACACACACACACACCTCTCTCTCTCTCTCTAGTTTTTATGTTGAAAGGAATGGCTACTGTTCTCTGCTTTACAACAAAGCATTTGCACCATAGAGATTTGCACACACATTTCTGTCATTTTTTCTATCTGAAGCTTTGCCTGCATGCAACATTGACGGTCTCTGTGTTTAGCGCGAAAGCTCACGTGATTGCTGCCGGCTCGGGATAAAATTCGTGCAGGACAGTCGTGCCGTGTACCAGCTGCTTTGACGCGATTATCAGTTAACTGACTCGCAACGTGTGCAATATCTCACGACCTCCCGAGTGTCCGATCCTGGTCCGAACTCGCACCGTGTACGCCCGCCTTAAAGTGTGATGCATGCATACAGATATCTGCAACGTCATTTGGCCTAGTCAAAACTCTAATTCAAGATATCTGTAATTACATTTTGACTAGGCAGAATAAAAGTTACAGATATCTCAAATTTCAGATATCTCTAATCAAAATTAATTTCAAGATATCTTTAACTTGATAATAGATATCTCCAATTAAATTATGACTATCCCTAACTCCAGTTTGAGATATCTACAACGCCATTTTGACTAGACATAACTCCAGTTACAGATATCTACAACGTAATTTCGCCTAGTCAAAACTTAATTTAAGATATCTGAAAAGGAACATGTAGATATCTTGAATTGAGGTGAATTAAAGATATCTTGAACTGGAGTTATGGCTAGTCAGAATCTAATTGAAGATATCTCAAACGCAGAGCCGGACAGTAACGGAGTACATTTACTTGAGTACAGTACTTAAGTACAATTCTGAGGGATCTGTACTTTACTCGAGTATCATTTTTGGAGAGTACTCATGACTTTACTCAAGTAAATTTGAGAGGCAAATATTGTACTCTTTACCCCACTACATTTCTATCCATAACCGTGAGTACCCGTTACTTCTTCTAAAAAAAAAAATAAAAAGGAAAAAAGAAAAATCTCGGAAACCCTCAATTTGTTGTTTCCCTCTCAAACGTGATTGGATTGCGCAGGCGCCACTGATTGGGACAGCCTATCAGCAATCACCTTCAGCTTTCCGCCAAAGTCAACTCCATGGTCAGATTTAGATAAGAGACGAAACCATGGACGAAACAATGGATGAAGACGCAGCAGGTCCATCCCGGGAATGTGCCAACCCGTGGCCCCACCTCGCCAGACTATTTTTCAATTTTCTGAACAAGCTAATGATAGTTTTCGCTTCAAGTGTTTGCTGTGTTTACCAATGTAAGCACTGTGGTATGAAGGACTAAAAATGACAGAACGAAAAATAAATAAATAAAATAAAAGTATAAATAAATAAATAAATGCAGAAATAATAGTAAAAATAAATACATTTTGGTAATATAAATGGCTATTTCTGTATTTTTACATGTATTTATTTATTTATTTATGCATTTTTATATGTATTTATTTATGTATTTATACATTTATTTATATATTTATGTATTTATATATTTATATATTTATACATTTATTTATTCCTACATTTATTTATTTATGTATTTCCACATTTCTACATTTATTTATTTCTGTATTTCCACATTTCTACATTTATTTATTTCTGTATTTCCCACTGTAAAAAATTTATTTCCACATTTCTACATTTATTTTTCCCTGCGCCTGTATGCTAATTGACCAATGGCTAACCACGCCCCCTCCACTCACTCAGTCAACATTCGGTAACAGGCGCTTTGGCAGCTGTCACAGTAGGAGACATTTCAGGAGGCAATTGATGATTTTTTGGAGACAGAAAGATTATATATCATCTCGATGTCACCAAAAGGGCCTTAAATATGCATTGGAGGGTTATATTAATAATTTTATTGTTGAGAAGGTCGATAAGCTTCAGCTCCAGAACAAAGATTTACAGTGTAAACGTTATAGTTTGGTGCTATTTCGCTTCAAACGCTCGCTTTACACGCGCGTCCTATTCGCTTTGGATTCAAAATGTTCAAGCGCCGAACTAGACGCGGATACGCGCGAATCTGACGCTCTATTCGCGTTTGGTGGGAGCGCAGAATAATGAACAGGCTGCGATGTCAAGATTGCATTGCTGGAATGTGTGTGTGTGTGTGTGTGTGTGTGTGTGTCAGAGAGCGGGTGCCGGGGCGCGATCGAACAGTGGAAACATAAAAACATACTCCATTTTGTTCATACAGGACATAATTAAAACTGCAAAGTGTTTAGCCTACTTATATTTGTGTAAAACACAACATTGTGCTTTTGTCAAACTGTAAACTCTTGTCAAACTGTAACCTACAACTGTCACCCAACCAAAATCACACACTCACGCTGTTTAAAAGCCAAAATGACAACCGCAATGCATTGCAATGGACGAGGAAGCAGAGAATGTCCAAGTGTATTGGGTTAGCTATGCGTACTGTGATTGGCTCATCGCGTTTGGGGGCGAGGCTTAGCCATTGGTCAATTAGCATACATGCGCAGGGAAAAATAAATGTAGAAATGTGGAAATACAGAAATAAATAAATGTAGAAATGTGGAAATACAGACATAAATAAATGTAGAAATGTGGAAATACATAAATAAATAAATGTAGGAATAAATAAATGTATAAATAAATACATATATAAATATATAAATAAATAAATATATAAATACATAAATTTATAAATAAATGTATAAATACATAAATAAATACATATAGAAATGCATAAATAAATAATTAAATACATGTAAAAATACAGATATAGCCATTTATATTACCAAAATGTATTTATTTTTACTATTATTTCTGCATTTATTTATTTATTTCTACTTTTATTTATTTATTTATTTTTCGTTCTGTCATTTTAGCTAAAGACAGTTTCAAGTATGCACTAGCATTTACTGATGACTACTCAGGTTCAATGTTCATGTATTTTCTAAAAGCTAAGAGTGACACTGAAAGCTACTGAAAAATTTCTCGTTGATACAGCCCCTTATGGGACTATAAAATGTGTTAGATCATCAGACAACGGCACAGAATTTATGGCAAAAGAGTTTGTCTCTATTAAGTAAGAACTGTATTCGACATGAGACCTCAGCACCTTACTCACCCCATCAAAATGGGACTGCTGAGAGAAATTGGAGAACGCTATTTGAAATGGCAAGATGTATGCTCTTAGAGAGCAATCTACCCAAGATGTTGTGGACGTATGCCGTAACGACTGCTGCAGTAATTCGCAACAGGTGCTACAATGGCAGAATACAGCAAACCCCATACTATGCACTGACAGGGAGAAAACCTGATCTTTCAAAAATTAGAGTTTTTGGTTCAGTATACAAGCAGGACAAAAAGAAGTTAGATGCACGATGTGAAAAAGGGACCTTTGTAGGGTATGACAAAATCAGCCCTGCATACCTGGTCTATTATCCAGACACAGGAAAAGTTCTCAAGCACAGGCTTGTGAGATTTGTAACAAAGTGTGTTACTGAACACCAAACACAGACTGACATTTCAATGTAAGATGATGATTTCCATGGGGAAAGATATGTATCCTCCCAGTCAAAAAAAATTTGACTGATCAGATCCCACTAGAGACTCATAAACCTCAAAATGAGACTAAAAATCAGCAATGTGCTCAGATAGAGGTAGTTGATCACAGAATGCGTTATCCTCAGAGAAATAGGAGAGCTCCTCAATATTTGTCTGATTATGTTTCTGATGTGGAATGTGATGACCAGATTCTGACTAATGTGGACTTCTGTTACAGAGTGTGTGGTGTACCACAAACATTCAAGGATGCTATGAGTTCAAGTGAGTCACAGATGTGGGCTAGGGCCATGAAAGAGGAAATTAATTCCCTTAAGGAAAATGACACATTTACTCTAACTACGCTACCTAAAGGTAAACATGCAGTGGGGGGTAGATGGGTCTATGCCGTCAAAAACAACGCAGATGAGACTGAGACATACAAGGCCAGATATGTTGCAAAAGGCTATAGTCTCAAGTGATGGGGGTAGATTACAAAGAGACTTTCTCACCAACAGCAAATATCACTTCAGTACGTGCCTTAATGCAAATGGCAGCACAATATGATCTTGAACTCCACCAGATGGATGTAAAAACGGCCTATTTACATGCCCCAATTGACTGTGAGATATATGGAACAGCCAGAAGGATTTGAAGTGAAGTCAGATATAGGTGAGAAACTAGTGTGTAAACTGAACAAGTCACTATATGGGTTAAAACAGTCAGGTAGAAATTGGAACAAAATTTTACATGACTACCTCAGTGAAAATGATTTTGTTCAGAATTCAGCCGATCACTGTGTATACAGTAAACAAACTGAAAAAGAGAGAGTGATTGTTGTAATCTGGGTTGATGATCTGATCATTGCTGCTAGTAACAATGATTCACTGAATTGTGTGAAAAAGATGCTGACAGCAAGATTCAAAATTAAAGATCTGGGAAAACTAAAATATTTTCTAGGAATTGATTTTCATCAGGATGAAGGGCACGCGAAAATGAGTCAGAAAAGGTACATTTTCAAGGTACAAGAGAGATTCAATATGTCAGACTGTAAACCCAGGTCAACACCATGTGAGCAAAAACTTGACTACAACTGTGATGATGATCCTGTTGATCCTAAAAGGTACCGTGAGGCAGTGGGTAGTTTGATCTATCTGATGACATGTACCAGACCTGATCTAAGTTGGATTGTCAGTAAATTGTCGCAATATCTGTCTGATCCAAATGAACAACACTGGTCTACAGTGAAACATGTGATGAGGTACTTAAAAGGTACAATTGATCATGAACTGTTACAAGAAAAGAGAGGAAAATCTCAAACTTGTGGCATACAGTGATGCTGATTGGGCATCAGATCTAAATGACAGGCGGAGTACGACAGGATACTGTTTTAGTCTTACTCAAAATGGTCCTTTAATTTCCTGGAAGTCAAAGAAACAGTCCACAGTTGCTTTGTCTACATGTGAAGCTGAGTACATGGCACTGGCAGCAGCCACACAGGAAAGCATGTATCTTGTACAGTTGTTGAATGGCATGGAAAATGGTTGTCTGTTTGAGCCAGTACAAATCTTTGAAGATAACCAAGGTGCCATTGCTCTGTCAAAGAACTCAGTGTGTCGACAAAGATGTAAGCATGTAGATATAAAGTATCATTTCATTCGATCAGCACTCAGTGATGGTAAAGTGACAATTGAGTATTGTCCCACTGAAGAAATGGTGGCTGATGTTATGACTAAACCAGTAACAAAGTTTAAACTTGAAAAGTTCAAAAGTCTTATGTTTGGCATGTAAAAGAGAAATACAAGACTGTTCATGTGTTATGTTGTTATAATGGTAATCTACCAGAGCCGGACAGTAACGGAGTACATTTACTTGAGTACAGTACTTAAGTACAATTTTGAGGGATCTGTACTTTACTCGAGTATCATTTTTGGGGAGTACTCATGACTTTACTCAAGTACATTTGAGAGGCAAATATTGTACTCTACTCCACTACATTTCTATCCATTACCGTGAGTACCCGTTACTTCTTCTGAAAAAAAATGAAAAAAGAAAAATCTCAGAAACCCTCAATTTGTTGTTTCCCTCTCAAATGTGATTGGATTGTGCAGGCGCCACTGATCAGAAATCACCTTCAGCTTTCCGCCAAAGTCAACTCCATGGTCAGATTTAGATAAGAGATGAAACCATGGACGAAACAATGGATGAAGACGCAGCAGGTCCATCCCGGGAATGTGCCAACCCGTGGCCCCACCTCGCCAGACTATTTCAATTTTCTGAACAAGTTAATGATAGTTTTCGCTTCAAGTGTCTGCTGTGTTTACCAATGTAAGCACTGTGGCAGTAGTAATGCAATATTTAGAAAATGTACTCTTGTACTCTTGATACTCAAGTATTTTTAAAAACAAGTACTTCAGTAGAAATCTGACTGTAGTACTTTTACTTGTACTTGAGTAAAATTTAGCAAGGGGTATCTGTACTTTTACTCAAGTAATGAAGCTGTGTACTCTGTCCGCCTCTGTAATCTACACAGTATGAGAACAAGTGGGGGTGTTAAAGTTTGTAATGTGTGCCCTCATACTGCTCATGTGTGTCACGTGTATCTGCTATCCATAAATGGGTATATGCTAATAAAAAGATGTTCAGGTCCAACAGAATGCCGAGTGATGTCTGTGTGTTTTTCCTCCGTATAATTTACTAAAATAACCGGTTATTATTCACGAAAATGGCTGCGCCAACAAATAAGACGAGCCGTATTCCTGGGCTCTTCGCTTGTGGGAGGATCAATAGCACATTATCTTCTAGGAAAGCCACTTCTTCAAATTTTTGTAATGTGTATTATCATTTAGAGTTAGATGGGGAGTGTGGTGGATTTTAATTAATCAACTATAATTAATCAACTAACATTTGTTTTTCTTGCAGGAATAACATTCATATACTTTTAATGTGTCAAAACTCTTTGGGGAAAAACTTGTGATTTTGAGTATGTGTCTATGGGTAAAAATAACATAGTTATGGGAAGTGAAACTAGACAAGTCTGTTAGAACAAATTAAGTCATCTTTAAAACCTTGTGATAAGTAATCACAAGATCAGAGTTTGCTTTACCTAGTAACAGAGGGGTTTGCATATGAAGAACCAATCAAATAGTGGGGAAATTATGTAATGCAGCATGAAATTTATGCCATACCCTGATTCTATAAAAACTGTTGTATATGTATTTTTCGGTGGGATTCTCAATGGAATTTGTCTGAGATCCTCCGGCCTTGTTTCTTGGGAGAGATTCCCTGAGAACTGCTCGGGAAGATCTCCTGGCCGTGATTAAAGCATTTAAAGAACATTTGCAGGTCTGTTTGTCGATTTATTCCTGCGCAGGAAGCTAGTTTAGGTAGGAAGCTAGTTTAGGTAGGAAGCTAGTTTAGAAAACTAATTAGTTAGAGGAACAAGTTAGACTAGGTAAGATATCAGGTGGGGACGTCGCCAGGAGACGAGACCCAGGTACCCAAGTGGGGACGTCGCCAGGAGACGAGACCCAGGTACAGATAGTTAGTTTAGGGAATAATCTACCCGAGTGGGGACGTCGCCAGTAGACGAGACCCAGGTAGTTAGGTTTAGGGAAAATATCCACGACAGGAGTCTGAGAGGGTAAATTAATTCACCCTTCTAATTCACCTATATTTATAAAGTAATGTCCAGATATTAGGTTGTAATGACCCTACAAGTTGAAATAAACTATTAGACTCAAAATATGGAGAAAATATTTTGTATGTAAATATGAGGTAAGAACAAAAACACTAAACTTGGTTAAGGTATTTCGCTGACAAAATTATTTGCCGAAAATAAAAGCAAACTACAGCTAACCCTCAAAAAGTGACAATTTTAACATGCTATATAAAAATATCTTTGGGGTATTTTGAGCTGAGACTTCACATACACACTCTGTGGACATCAAATACTTATTTTACATCTTGTGAAAAGGGCATTGTACCACCCTTACCCTTTAACCATTTCAGCCAGTAATACAGAATATTAAGAACGGTCTTGCTGTCAGCAAGCAGGTTGCTCTTTCTGAACCTCTAAAAATGTAAACAATACTAGTCTAAGGTCACATGTGAGTCAGTAAACTGCAGCTCTCAGAATTATGAAACATACAGGAAACTACTTAATGACTCTAACTTCTGATTTCATTTATTTCAATCTCACATATGTGTTTTTCCACAGTATTGTCACAAGCTGGGCTCGAACTCGGGTCTCAGGTGTGGAGAGTGAGTGTTCTACCACTTAGCCACAGAGGTGGTAATTTAACAAATAGACAAAAAAAAAAACTAAACAATCGTTGATATTCAACATAATACAATGTCATACATAATAATATCAACGTTTTTTCCAGAGACACAAAATTAGATCAATTAAACCCCAAAACTGTTTCAACTTACTAAATTCACAAATGTTGATATTCATACAAAAAGATTAAATTCAACATACAACATGGCCATTCATCAAATGTGCTGAGATGAGATTTTCTGCCATGGTTAGGGGAAAAAAATAACTAATTTCAATTAGCAAAAAATATAATGCTTAAATTTGTAAATTTGACTAACCTTACCCTACCTGAATAATCGGGTTAAAGGTGTAAGATAAAAGGTCACACCGACTAGCATAGAATATGCTTCGATTAAAGTGCTAATGAATGTAAAGCAAATCAGCAAGTAAAACAGACATTCAAATAGTCCTTCCAAACTCATTTGATTTTCCCCCATGTAACAGAAAAAGAAGCAGAATGTCCAGGCTGCACTTTTCCAGATAAAAGTGAATAGGAACTGGGGCTGATAAGCTCCAATAAGGAAAAAAAATAAGGACTTGTATACTCTATTTAAAGTCTTATAACTTTGGCTTCTAACTTATTCATTGACTTCTGGATAAGTGCAAATAAATAACGATTCACGAACATAAAAAAAAAATTGTAACAAAGAAACAAACACCTCAAATGTGACCATATATCTAATGTGAATTTTTTGCCCCAGTTCACTGCTGATGTATGAAAAAAACAGCCAGGGCATTCTGCTAAATAACTTTTTTGTGTTCCATAGAAAGTTAATGATGGAATACAATACAATTTAAAATAATATAATTACCAAGTCAAAACTGATACAAAGCATCACTTACACTGAACATGTAATGTGATGTTGTCCTGTGCTGTTTTGTTCTTGTCCTGTAGCTGGTAGGTTATAGTGCAGGTGAAAGTGACTCTGTGGTGACGGTGAGTAGCAGTGAAGTTCAGATCAGAGATGAGGAGCTCCTGTTGTCTGCTGCTCTCACTGAGGGGGATTCTGGGAGTGAAGCTCCATGTGAGAGTTGGTGGAGGAGAGGAGCAGAGAGTCTCAGCAGAGCAGCGCAGACTCACAGAGCTCCCCTCCAACACCTCCTGATCCTGATCCTCATTCAGCTTCACTGTGGGTTTGGGGGGAGACTCTGAAATACACACAAATACAAGATTAAGTACACTGACAATAATGGCATGACAAATACATTTAAAATATTATTTTTTAACACATTCATTTAAATAAAAAGGACTCAAATCACTCACCAAAGACATTTACAGTGGAGGTGTTTAATTTGTAGCTGTATTTCAGATCACCACTCTCAATCCTGAAGTGATATTTACCATTATGATTTGAACTAACATTATAAAAGATAGTAGTGCAGTTCTTCTCATGTAGTTTTCCAGTTGCCCCTTTAAAGTGATTAGAACTGTGAACTCTAGAGTTAAACACATTATTTCCATCTTTGAACCAAACTCCTATAGCAGCACTCTCAGTGAAGTCTTTGTCATATTTATCCCCAATCTCAAATGTGCACTTTATGATCACACAGGATCCACTGAGAGCTTCAATCTTCTCTGGCAGACTGATGCTGAAATCTCTACAGCAAACACCTACAACACACACAGCACAAACTGTTAAAGCACACAAAGAAATGTACAAGCGCATTTCTAGCCATAAACACAAACTCTTTATTGACTATGTTTCAGTTTACAAATAGACCTAATTTACATTTCAGTTTTCAGAGGAGAAAATCAAGTGTGGATTGATGACGATAGATGCTTTAGTACTGACTCAAACAACATCATAATAATAACATGGCAAAAAGGCAGAATACTTGATTTAAAATAAAATGTAACATATTTAATGTTCAACTTTCTTTATCTTTACATCTATGAATTTGGTTTGCTTTTATTAAAATAAGGTAATCAGACTCTTACTTTGCAACATACAAAAACAGACCTCTATTAAACAGGGGTGTAAATGTACTTGTAGTGAGAAACTGTACTAAAGTTAAAGTACAGATACTGTATACATTTTTATTTACTCAATTAAAAGTCTAAGTAACTAGGCAAAAAGTTACTTAAATAAAACAATAAAACAAGTTTATTAAACTACAAGAAAGAAGTATACTTTTCTTAGATTTTCAATTGACTTTTGAAAACAATTAAGAGACAGTATAGAGATTTTATAATGTTTTATATTTTTGATGCAAATAATTAATTGGCTGTTTAAATAAAAACTAAAACTTATGTATGCATGATTGATTGGCTTGTTAGTGACATAAAATAAAGAATAACAAATTTTATTTTTAAATTATTGTGGAAAGATTTAAGTCATGATGACTGACATAGTGTACTTTGTACTTTTAAGTCTACATGAAACTGTAATGGAGTAAGTGTTGCATATTTCTTGTAAATGCAATTGAGTAATCACAAGTATTCGGTCTAAACAGAACCGCTATAAATAATCATATACAGTAGCGCTCCACAAATACTTTTCAACTATGCAATTAAACCATTTAGACCTATACACAACAGATTAAAATACACTGATCATATAAAAAACACATTCATCATGATAAATATTTTAGTGGTTCACTTCATCTAACAAATGTCTCATTAAAGACATTGGTGAAGGTGAAGACAGGGCCGCAGTGGGGGAACTTTTCAGCCCGAGAGTTTCAGGCCCAAGACCGGCCCACTTTTTCCATGGTGGAATTCCAAATTACCACTTTTTCCAAACTGGATAAACGAAGCAACAGTTCAGCTCTTACTATTGTGTAGTTTTTATAGTTCAACAAATAATGTAAAGGTTAAATAATAATTCACTTAAGCTGAGAAGTTAACAAAAAATATTCCATTATTCCACAAGGATAGGTTGATAAATTAACAAAAGCAGAAAGAAAAAAAGAGAAAAAAGCATTTGAAATGTATCCCACTATTCCACAAAGAGGCATATTGAACTAATGTTTACAGATTTATTTGTATTCAAAAATATTCAAAAATAATGCTTTTTTAATCAAAAACGGTGATACCTACTCTCAGATAAATGTAGATAGAAATATAAAACCAGTCCTAATTAAAAGAAAACAAGTTGACAAAAAGATTGAATCCAATATTCCAATCCAATATCAAATTTTTTCATATCTTGAGTTTTGTTATCATCAATATTAAATTGCATAATATTTGCAAAGTTCAAAAAATTCACCAAATATACATTGCTGTTAATATTTTTGTAAAAAGTCTGAACTATTCTAATAAAGGAATGAGGAAATGAAATTGCATTTGAGCATTTGATTTATAATTTGTGCAGCCATTTTGAGAGTTTGATTTATTATTTAATATTTTGACCATTTGATTTATCATATGAACAGTTGTTTTGAGACTTTGATTTATTATTTGATCTTTTTAAGCATTTTAATTTTAATTATGTTAGGAAAACACTTCCATAGTTAGCGACGCGTTTTATGAATTCTGCCAATATTTACACTTGAACCGATCGCTAGTATGGGCCTGCATCATGCTATGATTCGAATTTTAGTTGCTATAGTGACGCGTCTTATGAATTCTGCAATCTGCATGTATCGATCTGCACTCCCCGAGCTCTCTGTCTGTTGAGAGACGAGGCGAAGTAACAGACTTTTGCAGAGAATTTCTGTGCGATACTTGAGACTTTTAAGCTGTTTTCTGGATTTCTGAGAGGAGACTTTTATTCTAGAAGGACATCGGAGGATATATCCTTTTTATAGAGTTACATTTTTGAAAGCGCCATACAATTTCTGTCATATAATTTTTGATATTTTTTTCAGGGGAGTATTTCCGAGGAGATTTGTCTTTTGTATTGTATTTTGTTGTATTTTGTATTGATTTTATTGTAGTTTGGAGGAGGAGGTCGATGGCTCGCAAGCACATGATGGGTGAAAGAGGAAGTGAGTGCTTTAATTTTTCATTTGCTATGTTTTGTGGTGTGATGTTGTACCATGACTGACTGATCCAATTTATTTGATTCATTCGTTGCATGTGAAATAAACTTGAATTGAATTTGAGTAACTTAACTTAAGTAAAAATCTGTAATTGACCACAGACATTGATTATTATTATTAAACTATGTGATATGTGAAATATTCCATCCTAAGAAGAGCACTCCAGATCCAGGAGAGCTGCGGCTGGTCAGGAGGTTTGGAGACCCGTTTCGGATGACCGAGATCAGGATCCGCTGCCCAGAGATGGACAAAGTAAGTTACACAATTTCCTTACTTGAGTGAAAGTAAGTTACAGATACTACTGGTCAAATATTACTCAGTTACAAGTAAAAGTTGAAAAGACTGATTTTTACTTGAGTAAAAGTACAGAAGTAACGTTACGCACTGAAGCGTTTTTTTATTTTTTATTTAATGATTTAATGTTATACCTTGACAAACTATACATCATTAAAAAGATATAAGACCCAAGTTTGAGTATTTGACAACTATTGTATTCTGAGAAACTTATAGTGGCAGTTATGTCTTAATTTGTTTCAGGAGTTATGAAATGAAAAAAATGCGTCGATACCTTTAATATGAATTATTCGCGTCATCCTCTCCCATTCAGAAAAAAACTGTGCTGTTGTCATGACAGCGCTTGACAAAACAACGTCCCTCAGGGCTTTTAGCTCAAAAGAAATTGCAGATTTGGAGAAATATTGATAGATTCTCATAGGTTTACATCAGATTTCTATAGACAGGAATAATATTTATTGAATTTATACCAAGCGGCAACCTCCCCTTCTCTCTCTTGAAACCAACACGGAAGTGAGTTAAACTGCAATTCATTAACTGGCCGCTTGGGCTGGCTGCAGAAGTGAGTCAAATCTGTATCTCCCCCATGTTAAAATTACCAACTTTACAGCAGAAAATAAAATGTTTACAGCTTGGATCTCTATGTGGCTTTGGTCTATACAGCTAATTTTGCCCTTCATAACAACTGTGAGGGGGTGAATTTTTTTATAACTCATCCGTTTAGTTGATTAATATTTACATATCTGCATTTAAGGGTGTGGCCACTTGAGTGACAGGTGGGGTGTCGCTGATGTCAATGCTAGCCGTTTCCGTTTGTCTGCTGTTATTACTAGCCGTCACTTCACCTCAGCAAATGTTGCTGCTGAACTTGCTTACGCTGCAGTGTTTGTGCTTTTTTTTCGGGATTATTTCATACAATTTAATACACCCATTACTTTGGTACAAAGCCCACAGCCTTGGATTCCGTCGTTGTCGTCGAGTATCGTTCGAGAGAACAATCAGCGCTGTATTTCAGTTGTTTTCCTCTGTGAACATGCACTAATGGATGTCTGACAATTTCGTTGCTTTTTGGAGTTTTCAAATTTAACCCTCAGGGCTTCTTCATAAAACGGACGAAGCCTTAAAATTTAGCTTTATTTTTTCCCAGGATAACCAATCAAATATATTTTTGTTCTATAATATTTTCTGATTATTATTTAGAGTTTTTTATGATACTTTGCATTAATTATGTAATTTTTATGAGCTATTTTTTCCATTAGAATTAATATTTTTTTTTTTTTTTTTTTTTTTTATGCAACATTTCACATCAAAATAGAGTGCAGGCCTAAAAAAAAAAAAATTCAATTGAGAAGAGCGCCATCTAGTGGCTTCAAAATATATTAAGATGTGTCATGTCCTATAGCTTTTTTATTAATTTTGATTTCTCTGATCTATTATGTGCATTTTAAGGTGTTTTGAAGGCCAAAAAAAAAAAAAAAGGATAACAAGAGCTTTAAAAACAATGGGCAGTCTGTCAGTGTAAACAGGTCAACTGATAGGTTGAATTTATGAATATTTTTCTTAGACGCATTCATTTACTGAAAGCTACTAGGAAATCTAGGTAATAAACTTTATTAAATTAATTCACAATATGTAGGCTACACATTCAGCATTGATCTTATGCCTAATACAGGGCCGTAGACAAGGCTTTATCATCAAAGACGTCCTAAATTTGAGGTTGTTATGAGGTTCAAATTTTTTTCTGATATGTGCATTTTAAGACGTTTGAAGGCCTAAAAAAGGATAAGAAATAGCTTTAAAACCATGTCAGTGGGCAGTAGATTAGTTTTCAATACCTGCTCTCTCCTCATCTCCATCTCCATCACCCTTTCTTTTTCTCTCAGTCTCCTCATCTTGCTCTGTCTCTTGACCGTAAACTGAAGCGTCGAGTCGTGAAGATTACAGAATCTCAGGGACGTCACTAGGATTGGAAGACAGGGGGGGGCTTAGCCCCCAGGGTATTTGTAACTTGCGTTTATAGAAAATCTTACAGTGAATTTGAGTAAAAAACAACTATGTATTAGCTGTATTTGTCTCTTCAACCCCGTTAGCATCTTCAACCCTGTTACCCTAGTCCCAACCCCGTCACACCTACATTTTTATGAATTATTTTTTTAATAATTTTTAAGTTTATGAATAAGTAATTTAATGTTTGTTGAACTTAGTCAGAAATGTTCAGAGCAATCATAAGAATACTTATTTTAGTTCAAATTCTGAAGTTAAGCCACATCTTTGATCAAAAATGATAGGGTTGCTGTCACAAAAAGTGCCCATTTCAGGCTTTAGTATTTTATGGTGCATGGTACAATTTCTGGTAAGCTACGCTTTTTTATTATTTCAATTCAATTCAATTATTGTGATTTGATTTAATATTGACTCATTTGGATAAATATTAGGTACTCAAGATAGGCATTAATTTTTCTCAAGAAAAAAAACAACTAACCTAATGCTGTGAACATACAGACAGCCCTATCAGCTGGTAGTATTATTTAAGGTTAAAAATAACTCAAATTAAATATAGGCTAATGCGTTTTTTTATTATAATAACAAATTTATTTAATGATATAAGTAAAAATATAATAAATATGTAATATAGAACACATATATAGCAAAATACTCTCTATAGTTCTTTTTTCTTGCCAACTACGTGCTATAGCCTATATTATGTTCATTAAATGGCTTTCCTGAGGTAAATGTGACATAATTGTTCTCCAGCTATGTTATTGACCTCTTCACGCTGATAAAAAACACTGATTGATCGATATTATGTATGAGGAATATACATTTCGGTAAGTTGTAGCCTACTACTGTATCTTTCAGTGTTCGTGTTTTTTTACTATTAGCGAGATGATCGGTTCACGCTAGGGATCTGTCACGTAACATTTACAAACGCCAAAACGGTATTTATTTTTTGAATTTCGTAATAAAATTGACAGAATCTGAGAATTGAGATTCTTTTATATCATACGTAACCTGCTCTGTCTAGTCTGTCGGTCTCCGTGTCCTCTTTGCTTCGCGATTTTTCTGTGCGTGAGAAAATGGATGTGTGGCGTGTGAAAAGTGTCAATTGCGTGTGTCTCACGGTGATGTTGTACTTCTGTCCAACTTCCGACTTTTCGGCTATTTTTTGTAGCTGGATATATATCATTTGTTGCGTATAAATATGAATGAGGATACGGTTATTGATAAATCGAATTGTTATTGTTGTTCTTATTATCATTTAGGGGGGCTTAGGAACATTTTGGGATAGCTTCAGCCCCCCTAAAATAGGCCTAACGACGTCCCTGCAGAATCTGATTAACAAACCTGAAGCGAACACAAATTTGTGTAGCCTACACTTTATCACACATTTATAGGGGGGATAGGCGGGTGTTTTTGACAATTGAAAGCCACCAAATGACGAATATGAAAAAACGAATACGACAGTTTCGGACTCGGTCAGTGTGCACGGACCTTACTGCTAAACTTTTGAGGCTCGCGCAGCCTCTCGAGGAGAAATCAATCAAATGAGCGCCGAGTCTATGAGGGTAACACACACAAACTCAATTAACATACTGCGGTTAAATTTCTAAATGGGGTGTTTTTATATTTATAACATTTGATACAGTTCAGCAACATCACACGACCGATCACTTAAAGGTATAGTGGAGGATTTTTTACTTCCCGGGTGGATCACCTATACTATTGGTCCTCCTAATTGTCAATCATTCTGTTAAATCAATCAAACTTATTCAAAAAGTGGAGAGGGAGGGTCTTATCTAATATTCGGAAATATCCTCCACTATACCTTTAATTAACCATCACGAATGAAAATGTGACACTGATTTCATATGACAGTTCAATAAACAAGCAAGTTAATATTAAGTCACTTACATTTTAGAAGAAATATTGACTGTTTTGGTTTATTTTAGCAGTGAAAATAGTTCCCGATGAATCCAAACAAAGACCACAACATAGCGCGTCTCACAGCAACACTCAATCGTGTTTTGAATGATTCAGTTTTTGAACGAATCGGTTGAGTCAAAGATTCAATTGACCCATTCACAAACATCTGTCTCATTTTTGATGAATCGGCCGTTTGAATGAATCGTTTGCATGAACGACTCATTGACTCGCTTAATAAAACCTGCGCGCTCACTAATGACAAACCAATCAAATTCGTTGATTTTTTTTTTTAAATCACTTCAAACACATTTAAATTTTTATTCAGGAGTTATGTATATACAAAACGATAACTTTTGATGACAGTAGTTTATTGATATATATTTTTTTTTATTAATAAAAAAAATAAAATAATTCCCCATCCTGTGGGGGCCCCACCGGTTGAGAACCACTGGTTGAGAACCACTGGTTGAGCCCATTTGAGAGGCGGACAAAATCAGAATTTAAAATGGACTGAATAAGCTCTCTACGAACTTGACGAGCGATGCCGCGCTGACGGACCATAGACTATAAAAAAGAGTGACTGACATGTATGCACATAAATCACTGTCACACACACTCTCAGAGTAATATTAAGAGTAAAATTAAATACATTTCTAATAACTTTACAAAACTTTGAAGCTATTTATAACTATTTTTTTCATTATGCCAATAATTAATTCTACATTTACAATAAACTGCCAGCTGTCAGCTTCTAAATGAGATCATACTTGGTCTAATAGTTGTTTTCATTAGTTTTTTCTTCATTTCAGAAAAAGCTCCAGAACATGAGCAGAGACCTGGTCTTTGCCTCAGGCTCTGGAATGCTACGAAGGGTGTTTTCTGCTGCTGTTCCAGTAGTGCTGTGAATGTTGTGGAGCCTTTTATTCCTGAACCATCATCATCACCTGCTGCAGATCACTCTGGAGTCAAGCCAAATAATGGTAAATCATTATTTCTCCAACATTAAACAGTATTATCTTGTTTTCCACTCAAAATAAGGATAGTTTTTTACAGAATATTAAAATTATTTCCCCCATTATAATATTATTTTCTCGACCAGCGCTGATTTTTTAAATAAAACAATGCATCTAGCAACAGACACTCTACTGACAACAAGTAACTTTTCAACTACATGTCAACTTGTTCTAACCCTACAAGTCTACTAATACTGTAATGAGAGTTAGTAGACATGTTGGTGCAATGTTACTTATAGACAGCTGAATGTCTGTTGGGAGGAGCATCACAATAAAGAGTTTGCAGAGGGTCTGTTGCACTATTAAGATTTGAATTGTAAAATGTAAGTGAAGTCATTATATCATTGCTTAATTTGAGGTCAGAGATGGGTTGTTTTAATAGTTGTTTTCATTCGTTTTTTCTTCATTTCAGAAAAAGCTCCAGAACGTATGAAGAAACCTGGTCGTTTCCATAAGCTCTTGAAGGGTGTTTTCAGCTGCTGTTCCAGTAGTGCTGTGAATGTTGTGGAGCCTTTTATTCCTGAACCATCATCACCACCTGCTCCAGATCACTCCGGCGTCAAGCCAAATAATGGTAAATCATTATTTCTCCAACATTATTTTAAACAGTATTACTTAAACAAGTATAACTTGTTTTCCACTCAAAATAAGGCTTGTTTTTACAGAACATTAAAATTATTTCCCCCATTATAATATCAATTTCTTAACCAGCGCTGACATTTTTTAAATAAAACAATGGATCTAGGAACAGACACTCTACTGACTATAAGTAACTTTTCAACTACATGTCAACTTATTCTAACCCTTACCAGTCTACTAATACTCTAATGAGAGTTAGTAGACATGCAGGTGCAGTGTTACTTATAGATTTATAGAATGTCTTAAAGGGACCAAAATAAAGTGAAACCAAAGTAACAATTTGATGTGATCGCTAACATTGATAATTAATATTATAAAAAATAAATTAAAACAAAAACAGTTTTTTATGTCTGAAATGTTCCATCCTCAGGCCACTCCAGATCCTGGAGAATTGTCTCCACAGATTCTTCTCCGGACATCTCGTCATCTTTAGCTTGCTCACTCCCTGAGGTATGCCAGGGTTTGTCTAGGTCTGGCAGCCTCGAAGGGTTTCTGTGTCCTGTCGAGCCAACAGAGACATCAACTGGCCGAACTGCTCACGGTGCCGTGGAGGCTTCTCCACTGAACAAGAGCTCATCAGGTGAGACTGAAATAAGGCTGGGCAGTGCAAAGTCTACAGAGAGAGATTTTGCTATTTCATGCATAACTGAGTCAAGTTTTTAACATGTCCGATTTACTGTTGCTCGACCAGCACTGATATTTTGTAAGTAAAACAAAGGGTCTAGCAAGCTAATAATTGTCTCATATTTTTCTGTTTGTTTTTCAGAGTCCTTTGAGTCTCTCTATGACTTGGAAAAGCTAATTGGATCCGGAGGATTTGGCAGTGTGTTCCTGGGGACACGCACATTTGATGGCAAAAAGGTAAATCTTACTGAATTGTACAAACATTTTGCTCTTGCATGCATCAAAACACATTTAAAACAATTTACAGATGGTTTAATACTTAGTTCAAGGCCAGGTGCTTCAATACTGTTACTGTTATTGAAACTGGGTCTTTTTTTTTTTTGTGCAGGTTGCCATCAAGCGGATACTCAAGATTGACAACGATCGCTATCTTAATATTGTAAGTTGGCCAAAACCTGAATGTGTATTGAGTTGTTTAAGTGCAGATTACTGTAGTTAATACACCCATAGGAAAAATTAGGTATAAGTGTGATCAACAAATCAGTTGAGTGTCTGTTCCTAGATCCATTGTTTTATTTTAAAAATGTCAGCGCTGGTCAAGAAATTTATATTATAATGGGGGAAATAATTTTAATATTCTGTAAAAACAAGCCTTATTTTTTTAGTGGAAAACAAGATAATAGTGTTTAAAATAATGTTGGAGAAATAATGATTTACCATTATTATATAGCATCAACTGCTAAAAAAAAGAAGGTGATCTGACTATAACAATAACATTACGATGAACACAAATTTACCAAAATACAAAATACACCAAATAACTTTGAGCTGATAAGGCTCTTTTGAACGCATCTAAAAAGATCAAAGAATAGTACATTTCAAGATGATGTTTTCTTCAGATTTTTACCCAGCTAACCTTCTGTCTGCTTCTTCTCTCTAGCCTGGGAATCCCGAACCTCTCGTTACCGAAGTGGCGCTGCTGCTGCTGATGAAGCGAGAACCCATAAGCCCCTTCGTCATACAACTGTACGAGTGGTTTGAACATCCTACAACATTCATTCTGGTTATGGAGTATCCGGAGCCCTGCGAGAGCTTGCTGGACTCAATCACTCGTCAACCTTGGAGTGACTGTTTCTCACGGGTCGTCATGAGACAGGCTGTGCGGGCAGTGCAACACTGCATCCATCGTGGTGTTTTCCATAATGACATTCATGCGCAGAATTTCCTGTTTAAGAAAGACACGATGGATCTCAAGCTAATAGACTTTGGCTGCGGTCAGCTATTTAGTAGTGAAGGCTACGAGAGCAAAATATACAGGGGTGAGCATTTTTGGGAGTGTGGAAAACTGAAGGTAGTGACGTACTAATTATTTGGTGATGCTTAAAAAAAAAAAGCTCAACAATGTGCAAATGTCTTTCTTACAGGAGTTCCTGAATTCTGCCCACCTGAAGTCTTTACAGAACCTCGATTCCACGCCGTCCCAGCAAATGTCTGGTCCCTCGGTGTGTTGCTGTACATGTTGTCGAACACATGTCCTCCTTTTCTTAATAGAATGGAAATCACACAAGCCGAAGTTACATTTCAGAACCCCAACTTATCCAAATGTGAGTGAATAATGATGATAACATTGATAAACACACATAAAGCAAACGATTGGTACAGAAAGTTAAAGGTTGTAGTGTGTCAGAATTTTTATATATACTGTAGCTCAACGTATAGCGAGCCAACGTATGCCAGGTCACATGGTCATGACTAACCAGCTCTCTCCTTATTAAAATGTGTACAGACTGCAAGGATCTGATTAGACAGTGTCTAGCCCGGGATCCAACTAAACGCCCCAGCTTAGAGCAGATGTTACAACATCAATGGTTTTATCGTACAACATCAATGGTTTGATCGGAGAAGCTGAGGAGATTCACTCGATCAGTTTCAGGTGTGAGGAAGTGTAACAAGCAGAGTAGGATTATTATCTTTTGTCTGAAATTCTGGATTATTTGTAGTGAGATTTTCAAATTTGTGTTCATTGTAATGTTATTGTTATAGTCAGAACACCTTCATTTATATAGACACTCTACTGACTATAAGTAACTGTTATAACTAACAGTCTACTAATACTCTACTAATACTCTTAATGAGAGTTAGTAGACATGCAGGTGCAGTGTTACTTGTAGATTTATAGAATGTCTTAAAGGGACCAAAATAAAGTGAAACCAAAGTAACAATTTGATGTGATCGCTAACATTGATAATTAATATTATAAAAAAATAAATAAAACAAAAACAGTTTTTGATGTCTGAAATGTTCCATCCTCAGGCCGCTCCAGATCCTGGAGAACTGCTTCCACAGATTCTTCTCCGGGCATCACATCCGCCATCGCTGCACTGACGAGAATGTCTCCCAAGCGTTGTAGGTGTTGCGTGGCTGGATGTAATAATCCAACGTAGCCTCTCTCTATTTTACCCAGAGATGTTGCTTGCCAGACAGACGCAAAACCGCTGACCAAGTCTGTTGGTACTCGGTTATCAATGAAGACGTTTCATGTTCAGGTATGTTTATGTATTACATGATACTGCTTATACAGAGGACCTATAACTAGTCTTGTTACACAATAAGTGTCACATAACAGTAACACACAACTACTTTGTATATAACAGGTGTCCAGACGACAGATACATTTTCGGACATTGACAGTTTGTCACCAGCCGCTGGTTTAACATTTAGGACCTCTACACCTATAAAGTGGCCATCAAAGAGACCTCGTGTGGAACTGGAGGAAGAGGATGACGAAGAAACCCTAATGGACACATCATCTGTAGTAGCACCTGAAGAGCAAGATTATACATTTGATCCAGCAGAGACGGACACAACTTTAACGGAGACAGCAGACATGTCGTAAGTTTCAAAACTGTGCATTTGTTTTAGAACAGGGGTGTCAAACTGAGTTCCTTGTTGGCCACAGCACTGCAGAGTTTACCTCTAATCATTATGAAACACACCTGAGGCAGCTAATCAACTCTCTAAGGCTCATTACAAAAGATCAAGTATGCCTGTTGACCCTTCTGGAACTGAGTTTAACACCCCTGGTTCAGAATTGTATTATTTTTATTATTATTATATTTTGTTACTTTTGTATTTAATATTTGTTAACCAATACGAGTTTTTGTTTCTTAGTGCTCAAGCATCTTGTCCCATTCATAAAACCAGAAAATTTATGAAAATACAACATTTTATACGAGTTGAACAAATCTGCAAAAACTGTCAGTATTCACGCAAATGGAAAAGCCAGCCGGTTCTAGGCAGTACTCCAGCTGGGAACCTCCATGTTTCTGCTATAGTATATCTTTGTGGGGCTTCGTTCTACAAATTCGAAAAGGTAAATGAAATATCAAGTACATTAACAAGTTTTTATTAACACTTTACCATGTTAAAATGTATTATTTAAAACTAATAATGTGCTACATAATCTTGGCCGCTTTTTGTGTCACCAGATATGCTCTACAATGAATCTGCAACTTTTCAAGTATGACACCTTTCGGCGCCATTCCCGATTGTACGTTGAGCCAGCTATAGTGCACAAGTGGACGCGCTGGCAAAATGAGACGCTAGATCGCCTGAGTGAAAGGGAAAGGGTGATCGTTGGAGGTGACATGAGGGCTGACTCACCAGGTACATAGTTGTAAATAAGAAGGATGCATGGATGCTTGGGTATTTTCCGGATCATGAAGCATAACATGCATGGTAGTTATATAGGTGGTATCTAACTGAATTCAATGCACTTGTGGTAATAATGCTTGGTGTAATATTACTTTCAAAGGCCACTCTGCAAAGTTTGGAAGCTATACATTGATGGACCTTCAGACCAACACCGTTGTGGACACACAGCTGGTTCAGGTGGTAGAGAAGAAATATCAGTATTTAAAAAAAATACATTTTGAGAAGTTTAAAACTTCTGGTTTGTCTAAGATGGTTGTTTCATTCCCTACTTGTCTAATTCAGAGTAACGAAGTGGGAGGAAGCTACCACATGAAAAAGAAGGATTACAGAGGAGCCTTGCCCTGTTGGAAGCTCGTGGTGTTACTCTGGAGTGTATTGTAACATCAACCAGTTTTATGATGTGTGGCACATCGAAAAAGGTTTTATTCATTATAAATCGTACAAATTCAATAACATAGATTTATTAGTGGGTATAATATGAAAATTAAGAAATTGTTGTGACAGTTTATAGGCATATCACAAATATTTAGTACTGGCAAACTGTGAACATCACTGTATTTACTCTCAGCAGTAAAATGCTTGTCTATATTTTTATTTACAGGGATTGCGAGGAAACATGAAAACATTTCCAAGATGAAAGACTTACGGAAAAATGACGGAAATGGCAGAGAAGCATTAAAAACCACATTTACTGGACTGCATCATCTTCAACCACTGGACCAGAAAGAGTGGCCAAATGGAAATCGATTCTGAACCATGTCAGGAAACGTACACACTCATGAGGATCCAAACTTTCCTGCTCGTCTACATCCTCTAAAGGGAAGCAGAGACAGAAACAAGTGGCTTGTTGCCGGTATGATACTGTAAACAAATGTTATTTTTATGCAACACGACATAAAAAAAAAAAAAAAAGGGATTGTTAGTTGAAGTGTAAATAACCTCAAATTAAAGTTATTAGTTGCAATTAATGCAATTTTTGTATCATTTCTCATAGGAACTCAGGCATTCTACAAGCTGGAGAAAGTGATGACAAACACGCGGATTTTGAAGGACATCACCAAACTAAGTCCACATCACCAGACTTCATCTTTGGAGTCATTTCATAGTGTCATTCTACGGTTTGCCCCAAAAAATGTGGTGTTCCCATTTCTTGGAATGTTCTGCAGGTAATTGAACTGCTGTTAAAATAACTTTACATCACTATAGGCTATTTTCCTGAATTGTGTCTGTGCACTTGCAGACTATACCTGGCTGCATTTCATTACAATGAAAATGCTGGTCGTGCACAAGCAACATCATCAACAGGACATCCACTATTCAAAGTGAACTTTCCAAAGGCCAGGAAAGGACAATGCACGATCAAACAAGTGAAGACACCACCAACATTCAGTAAGTTACTTTAATTTTTTTATTTTATAAAATGAAATATAAATTAACAGTGTTATTGCAAGTTTTCCTGAAAGTTAGGGTAAATTTTGTTTTATTGCACAGAGTACCTAGATGACCTGCAGGACCTAATATTTGAGCATGTTTTTGTGGAACCTGCTTCATACATGGATGAGGTACTTAAGATACCCATACCACCAGACCTTTGTGCGGAGTATGAGCGGCCAGACAAGGAGGAGGTCGTCTCCACCATGGTGTCCAGATTCAATCATCAGCTTGTAGGAAACCAACATATCTGCCCTGATCATCTGGAATAGATTAAATAGTTTGTCAGCCTCATTCTAAAGGGGCGGTCACACTACATATTTCAGCTGTGTCCCAATGTGCATCAATACGTTTATTTCTCTTGTGTTCAATGTGTTACAGAACCACACATGTACCTATACTCAAACAAGTTCTTCAGTAAAATAAGAACCTATAGACACTGCTCAGTGCGTCTCTTCAATTAAGAGTCATCTCAGTTCTAACCGTCTGCCTGCTGAATTTTGCATACAGAATAAAATAATCTGAAACTTCAGAATCAACACACCTGAAAATATCAACTGATATTAAACTACTTACCCGAAAAGGCTGATAAAAACTTTGAGAAATCCACTGAATATTGGTATTAAAGAGAACAAATTCACTGTTGTGAAGCTACTGACTGGAAGCTGCGGAAGATAACACAGTGCGGTCATGGTTAACTTATTAAACCTAATGCAAACATTGAACAGTCTTTCCATGACGGCAAGATGTATGTAGCCTAATGCAAATGATGATATTGGCATACAATTAGCTTTTCTAAAATATTTTATAAAGTTCACAAGCAGTATGAGAATATGATCAACTTGTTGCATATTTTTTTACTTATTTGAAAATGTCTGAATGTCTCATTCAACCTATTTAGCACAATTTGACTTCCTAATGTTTTTTATTTTTTTTATGCAAGTTTCAGGACCGCAGTCCTATAGGACCCAAGCTTTTGTTTGTTTGTATGCTGCTAGCAATTTATACTATTTTAGAGCACAGTTATTTTCAATTATGTATTTGTATACATTTTCAGGAATGATTTAGTTGTTTAATTATTTAAATTTAACTGATTATTGCCCTAACCAACTCCTAACCCTAACACAACTGCAACCCTGCAGCCCTATATTCTGGTATTAAGTTTTGCTAGAAAGAAAGAACTTATTTTTCAATTCGGAAGCAAGTTATTTTGTGTACAGTGTAAACTTCCTTTTCATTATAGCCGAAGTCCGGCGTGATAATTCTCATCTGGCGTGTAATCGAACTGTTTGCGCAACAAACTAATGTGTTTATCAGTATATTAAAAAATTTAAATAATATGAAAACAAATACCAGTTTACAACTTCAGTAACCATAATGAACTGTTTTTGCACGGCTAAAATAACTGATGCCTGACACAGAAATTCTTGAACATTTAAATGTACAATGGCCGTGCTCACTCTTATGTTAAAAATAAGGTGGACAGATAATACAAATGTAATCATTTCCATGGGTGTGGTCTTTGTATCTGTTTGTTTTATGTTTAATTCAGGTTTTCTCTGTTGGAGTAGCCTATTGGCTAGGTGGCATTGTCACGAAAAAAAAAAGGGGTCCTAGAAATGCGGTCCTAGGATGGCAGTCCTGGAACTGCAGCCTCCAGTATTGCAGGAATTGTAATATTGTATACTATTATAGCATTGAACAAAACGTCCCTTTTTCAGGATAGTGTATTTTAAAGATAATTTAGTAAAATCCAAAAAGCTGTAGGCCTATAGATTATCACTGAAAAAAGTTTAAACCATTTACGTGTTTTAAAAAAAAAATGTTTTTCATGCTTGTTCCGTGAACCATGTAAGGAATAATGGACGATGGGCCATTGAATTATTAGAAAGTAATGCACACCTGAGGATAAATACATAGATGCCTCATTAGCTGTTGTTTTTATGGGCCGCTATGTAAGTCGTCCGCCATATTGGAACAGTCAGCTGGTCCGTGAACATTCGAGAGTAAGTTCTTTGCTAAACTATCACAATGAAGGTGACAGCTAACACTTACATTAAAAAGTTACCATAGTAAAATTAAAACATTAAAAAGTTCCAAAGAAAATTATTGTAATATTGAGTTAATACATAAAAGACACACAAACCAACACATTCTCACCTGTGAAGGGTTTATCCCATTTCTTCTTGAATTTAAATCTCGGCGGTTTTACAACCAGAAGCTGTTACAACAGTTTATTTTTATACACAAAGGTTGGTTTTACACGATCAATCTGTTTTGCAGTTCCTGACTCTGTTGTTTCCACTTGCAAATTTCTGTTCACAGGCCTGCAATGCTTTTGGCCGTATTTGTGCGGAAAAAACATGGCAAAAGTGTAAGCACGAAAAAATGAAAGTCAGAAGAATACAGATCATATTTATTTTGCGTTAGCATGAAGCTGCAGCTTCACAATACATGAATTACACTTACGAATAACAGTAAAATGCTGCAAATATTTTTTTCTTGCACTTGAAAGGCGATTTACACCTTTACAAATCTTCTCTTGTGCATGCAAATTGAATTTACACTTGCAATTTTATGTACACTTTCACAAATCTTACCCTGCGCATGTGATTCTTTATGCCATCATATTACCTTCATAGTTCTCTCTTCTGGTAGTGGATCAGACACCTGCGAGATCAAAGGCGGACATCGCCTCATCCAGGGTATTGCTAATAAACTGGATACTCATTTCTGTTGCTTTTAAATAAATATTATGAACAAGACACCAAAAGTAGGCCTACTTGTTATAAATTCCCATAGAGAGATAGCACAGTCAGACAGATTAGGAATATTCACACATAATTTATACACATAAAAACATGATATCAGAGTTTTAAAATCAAACATTTTAAAAGAGTACAAGAGTAAAAACAAGTTGCACAGCACAGTGGTTCATGAGCTCGTCGTCGCCTACTTAGGACCCGAAATAGATAAATAGTCTGCTTTTTAAAAGCATCAAGCATACAGAAATAGCTACTTTAGATTATAAGAGTCAAATAACTGTATCTACAATACATTGATTGCTAGGCAAAAAAAAAAAAAAAAAAAAAATCTTGATTAAAAACATTTTAACTTTCCTTCCTGAAAATCAGTGTTTTTTGGTCATAAAATGTACAGTGTTGCTCACAGTAACATGCCACTTCTCGTGTGAGCTGAAAAAGGCGATGTGAGTGTATGATATTGATGGCATCACCACAGCTCTTTTCTGACTTGTCAAACTGACAATGTTAAAACACACTGTTACAACACTCCCCAGTCTCCCCCATATACATTTTAGGAAGCTCCAACTTTTTGTTGTGACTTCCTTAAAAGTGTGTATTCTTTGTTCTTTATGCAGAACCTGGTCAGAGATCAAATACATTATCACCCTATTAAATTTGCAAAGTAAACATTAACTATCTTTGAAAACAAAGCCAATGCTGTTATAACCATAATGCAAAACAGGTGTCAACAGAAAGGTGCAGTTTTATTGTATTACATGTGTGAGTTCAGATAGCAGTGGGCTACATGGAAGTAATGAAACTACAGTATGAGATCTATGCCGATAACACTCACATCATTGTGGTCTGTAATGTTATAGGTGGAGGTTGATGGTGTCAGTGCAGAACAGGAAAGAGTTTAGTCATTACTGGTGCTGACTAAAAAGAAAATTTCATAATCTACATTTTTTCAGAAATTTTTATTTTGGAAATCATATCCCGGATAAATGTGAGACTGTAAAACTTTGCAAAAAAAAAATGCATTTACAAATTGAAGCTTTACAATTATGCAAGTTTTTTTTTTTTAATGGTTTTTATCTTGCATAGCCCCTATATGAATGCCCTCTGATATAAATCCTGAATATAAAAATGTTTATATGATGTTGATGAGACTTTCTTGTTCATAAAGACTATTCGACACTTATGCCTGAATATGACTACAATAGCAAGAATAAACTTTTGATTTACATCATCTATTATAAAAATGCTTCATTATTGCAGAATGTTACAGCATTCAAAACACACAAATGCAAAAACAAAACAAAAATAGACAGAATATTTTAAACAAATTTGAAAGGATTCATCATTAAACAACAAAAAAATTATGTGAGGATAATTTAGCAGAATATATTTGTAAATACACTACACTGCACATACAGAGTCTTTGGACAGTATATGTGTATGGTGTATATTGATTGAATTAGGTAACAAAATAATAAACAAAGTGACATGCATTTTAAAATAGCAGATGATAATATAAATGATATAGGCATGACAAAAAGACAAAAGCATTGTGACACTTTGTGGTTGATGTTAGTGGTGTCTTTCTGACTATAATCCTATCACCCGACCCCTTTGGAGATCACACTTGTACCAACATCAGTGATGTGGGAATGGGAGGTTATTAATTCAATTGTTGTCCTTAATTTACATTTTTAAAATGAAACCTTGTTTACATGATGAGAGGGAAGACTAGTGTAGAAACAGTATAAAAGGTTAGAGCCTGTATTGTTCAGGCTTCATTCCGACTCCGTTGAACCCAAAATGCTGCATGTACTTTGTCACTGCTATGCTGCAATAAACTTCTTTATCAAGATCTTCAACATTCTCATGCCATTGTATGTGCAAATGTTGATATCTAAAGCTAGTGAGCTAAAATCCCTAGGAAGATCCCAGTTTGGCGGCTCCAGCAGATGACATGACATTATTGATATAAAAAGGCTCTCCACCATTGTCCAGTGAAACAGCCTAATGGATGAACAATGAATGATCAGTGGAAAGCTTGTAACAAGAAACTGGTGGAGAGAGTTACTGTATGTAAAAGTGTTTTGATGTTTGTGAGGTTGATATGTACGAGAATTAACAGCATGTGTGTGTTTGATATATTGTAACGTACCCCATCAGTCCGAGCGAGTCCTGCTTTATCTCCCTTCTGTGTCCTGCAGATCCATCTACAGAAATAATACATAAATAAAAATATATAATTGTACCTCATTCATCACAACCCTTACTATCAGTCTGATGTCACTCCACGCAATCGCTTGGTCTATACTCACAGCATTGTAACACATATTATCACCATAACTGCCCCAACAACACCACCAATCAGGAAGGAGTAAATGTTGAACCCTATTAAAACAACAAAAGACAGTTAATGAAAACTCTTAATTCCAGAGAACAACTGTTCTGATATCAAGCAAATAACCAAACACTTCTGAATAACCACTTCAATAACTATTGAATCATTAAATAAAATGCAATGAAAAGGTTAGGTGATTCATTGCCATATCAACAATTGAAATAGATTAACTGGATAGGTGATTTATATTATTTACATGAAGCCTCTTGAGAAAAGAGATTCAGTTGAAACAGTTTTCTTGCAGTGCCATGAGTGTTGTTACCGACACACTGCAGAGTGTATGTGTGTGAGAGTGACTTATGTAGAGTGATGGAGCTCCTCAAGCCTGTGCTGTTCAATCGCTATTCACTGATGAACGTGTTTTAAGAGTTACTGACAGGACGTCCAGACAGATGCCACTCCAGTTTAGGAGAGGGATTCCCATCACCCTCACAGAAATACACAGTTACACTGTCACAGCTCGAGGAAGTGGAGATTTGAGGAGCATCTAATAGAGAGAAAGATCAAGAAAAGTCTGAGCAGGAAAACTGGAACCTTTTCTTAGAAACTTTTCTATTGCAGTTCACATACAATCACTGAAGATGGCGTTTATATGGAAGAAAAATAATGTCAAATGTTTTTGAAATAAAAAAGCCTGTTGAATTGCACTTGAAAAAAAAAAAAGGCATTGCATTAACCATGCTTGCATTTTAATGCATTGTATTTTTAGGGCTTGCATTTTTATGGGCTGAAATTCAACATGGTTGAATATTTAAGCTGTGAATATTTCAATTAAAAACATTTCAAACACATTTTGCTCTAACTGTTGCTGGTCTTCGTCAACAACACGCGCTTTTGCACCCCCTGTTGGTGAGGTCGACTAACAGCAGATGGAGAGTATGCTCGGTAATCTACTACTTTTCCTGCAGTTCCTGGATGTCAATTGGCCTGTCCCAAATGGCGCACTTCATGCGGACTTTCGGTCTCGTGGACTTGAATTGCGCGTGCTCGCTGAGTCTACGAGTCCGTAGGCTGTCCCATTCAGCATTTTACCGCTCTGAAGTGTGCTCAGCAGCGCCCCCTTTGTGCCCTTGAAGCGGTCTTCCGCGAAGCCCGCATAGAAGCAGGCTCCACGCACTTCAACTACCCAGGAATCCTTGCGAAAGGCCAATCAGACAACAGATGGGAGGAGATTTTACTCACGGATAATTCTGTTGACATGGCTGAGAAGAAAATATTACCGTTTTTATGACCTAAATGTACATTTTACCTTACCTACAGTTTATACAAACATTATGGTCATCAAGCAGTGGTTGATGTCTCAAACATAATAATAGCACGTTTTATAATACGATCGCATTATGATTCATTAAATAGAACCGAATGTCAGGGCTTTACTGAGTCATATGTAAACATAGTATGAATATTGAAACCTGTAAATTGAAAAAATATGTTTAAATTATGTTTTAAAATTGTAATCTTAGTTCAAATGGAACATTATGTAGCCTATTATTATGTACAACTGTATACATCATTTAAATAAGCATGATATATCTATTGTTTGATGCCCAGGTGGCATGCACAATATCAAAATATAGAACTGTAAAATTAGGATGTGTAGTTGACATGCAGATAAGACATCGGAGCGCAAAAATGTGATTTCTCCTGTCCAACAACAACCAGACCGTTATTTCCGGCGTGCCGATCGAGTCTGTCCCCAAAATACCTCTCAATGCGCCCTCGTGGACTCGCACCAAGGGCCCTATAGGTCTGCACTACATGACGTCACCAAAGTGTGGACTCTGAGGAAGTCCACAAGTCCGGAGTGTGCCATTTGGGACAGGGCCAATGTTGAATTTACTGTTGAATTTGAACCACTGAATTTGTGGAAGCGAATTTGCAAAGCGAAATAAAATGGAACGAAAATTGCCTGTTGAATATTATAGGTTGTATTTTTAAACAGTTTGAATATTTTGGAAGTGAAATATGAAAGGTGAATATGGATTATTGAATTTTTAATAATGAAAATGTGCTTGAAATGTTTTTAATTGAAATATTCACAGCTTAAATATTCAACCATGCTGAATTTCAGACCATAAAAATGCAAGCCCTAAAAATACAATGCATTAAAATGCAAGCATGGTTAATGTAAGGCCTATTTTTTTTCAAGTAGTGCAATTCAACAGGCTTTTTATTTCAAAAACATTTGACATAATTTTTCTTCCATACGTTTACTGACTAATTTTATGGCTTGCAGTTGACATTTTGTATTTGTTCCTGGTTCTACAGTAGATTTAACTTGAAACTGGAGTACTAATAAAGGTTTTATTTGTTCATTTTAGATGTTTTAGATAATGAAATTGCTTTTTACCTGTTCAAAGATGGTATTTAATTGCTTTTGAATTAATGCCATATATGCTTGCATGAAATGCTATGTTGTGCAAACGGCAACTCAGAATGATGTTGCATTTTGTGTGTCATTGAAACAAGATGAGATGAGGAGAAAATTGTGAAATTATGCTTTACATTCATTAGCACTTTAGTTGAAGCTTATTCTATGCTAGTCGGTGTGACCTTTTATCTTACACCTTTAACCTTTAACTTAAATGAATGTAAAGCAAATCAGCAAGTTAAACAGACATTAAAATAGTCATTCCAAACTCATTTGATTTTCCCCCATGTAAGAGAAAAAGAAGCAGAATGTCCAGGCTGCACTTTTCCAGATAAAAGTGAATAGGAACTGGGGCTGACAAGCTCCAAGAGGAAAAAAATAAGGACTTGTACACTCTATTTAAAGTCTTATAACTTTGCGTTATTCTTTGACTTCTGGATAAGAGTAAATAAATAATGATTCACAAACATAAAAAAATTGTAACAAACAAAGAAACAAACACCTCAAATGTGACCATATATCTAATGTGAATTTTTTGTCTTTTTTAACTTGACAGCCCCAGTTCACTGCTGTTGCATGAAAAAAACAAAAAGCTAATTAATCACTTACACTGAATATATAATGTGATGTTGTCCTGTGCTGTTTTGTTCTTGTCCTGTAGCTGGTAGGTTATAGTGCAGGTGAAAGTGACTCTGTGGTGACGGTGAGTAGCAGTGAAGTTCAGATCAGAGATGAGGAGCTCCTGTTGTCTGCTGCTCTCACTGAGGGGGATTCTGGGAGTGAAGCTCCATGTGAGAGTTGGTGGAGGAGAGGAGCAGAGAGTCTCAGCAGAGCAGCGCAGACTCACAGAGCTCCCCTCCAACACCTCCTGATCCTGATCCTCATTCAGCTTCACTGTGGGTTTGGGGGGAGACTCTGAAATACACATGAATACAAGATTAAGTACACTGACAATAATGGCATGACAAATACATTTAAATTATTAACATAATTTTTAACACATTCATTTAAATAAAAAGGACTCAAATCACTCACCAAAGACATTTACAGTGGAGGTGTTTAGTTTGTAGCTGTATTTCAGATCACCACTCTCAATCCTGAAGTGATATTTACCATTATGATTTGAACTAACATTATAAAAGATAGTAGTGCAGTTCTTCTCATGTAGTTTTCCAGTTGCCCCTTTAAAGTGATTAGAACTGTGAACTCTAGAGTTAAACACATTATTTCCATCTTTGAACCAAACTCCTATAGCAGCACTCTCAGTGAGGTCTTTGTCATATTTATCCCCAATCTCAAATGTGCACTTTATGATCACACAGGATCCACTGAGAGCTTCAATCTTCTCTGGCAGACTGATGCTGAAATCTCTACAGCAAACGCCTAATAACACACAACACAAACTGTTAAAGCACACAAAGAAATGTACAAGCGCATTTCTAGCCATAAACACAAACTCTTTATTGACTATGTTTCAGTTTACAAATAGACCTAATTTACATTTCAGTTTTCAGAAGAGAAAATCAAGTGTGGATTGATGACGATAGATGCTTTAGTACTGACTCAAACAACATCATAATAATAACATGGCAAAAAGGCAGAATACTTGATTTAAAATAAAATGTAACATATTTAATGTTCAACTTTCTTTATCTTTACATCTATGAATTTGGTCTGCTTTTATTAAAATAAGGTAATCAGACTCTTACTTTGCAACATACAAAAACAGACCTCTATTAAACAGGGGTGTAAATGTACTTGTAGTGAGAAACTGTACTAAAGTTAAAGTACAGATACTGTATACGTTTTTATTTACTCAATTAAAAGTCTAAGTAACTAGGCAAAAAAATAAAAATATTAATAATTGAGTGAAAGTAAAAAAAGGTGTCCAAGTTTATTAAACTACAAGAAAGAAGTATACTTTTCTTAGATTTTCAATTGACTTTTGAAAACAATTAAGAGACAGTATAGAGATTTTATAATGTTTTATATTTTTTATGCAAATAATTCATTGGCTGTTTAAATAAAAACTAAAACTTATGTAAGCATGATTGCTTGGCTTGTTAGTGACATTAAAATAAAGAATAACACATTTTATTTTTAAATTATTGTGGAAAGATTTAAGTCATGATGACTGACATAGTGTACTTTGTACTTTTAAGTCTACATGAAACTGTTATGGAGTAATAAGTGTTGCATATTTCTTGTAAATGCAATTGAGTAATCGCAAGTATTCGGTCTAAACAGAACCGCTATAAATAATCATATACAGTAGCGCTCCACAAATACTTTTCAACTATGCAATTAAACCATTTAGACCTATACACAACATATTTAAATACACTGATCATATAAAAAACACATTCATCATGATAAATATTTTAGTGGTTCACTTCATCTAACAAATGTCTCATTAAAGACATTGGTGAAGGTGAAGACAGGGCCGGAGTGGGGGAACTTTTCAGCCCGAGAGTTTCAGGCCCAAGACCGGCCCACTTTTTCCATGGTGGAATTCCAAATGACCACTTTTTCCAAACTGGATAAATGAAGCAACAGTTCAGCTCTTACTATTGTGTAGTTTTTATTAATACCATAGTTCAACAAATAATGTAAAGGTTAAATAATAATTCACTTAAGCTGAGAAGTTAACAAAAAATATTCCATTATTCCACAAGGATAGGTTGATAAATTAACAAAAGCAGAAAGAAAGAAAGAAAAAAAAGAAAGAAAGCATTTGAAATGTATCCCACTATTCCACAAAGAGGCATATTGAACTAATGTTTACAGATTTATTTGTATTCAAAAATATTCAAAAATAATGCTTTTTTAATCAAAAACGGTGATACCTACTCTCAGATAAATGTAGATAGAAATATAAAACCAGTCCTAATTAAAAGAAAACAAGTTGACAAAAAGATTGAATCCAATATTCCAATCCAATATCAACAGTGCAAATTTGTTCATATCTTGAGTTTTGTTATCATCAATATTAAATTGCATAATATTTGCAAAGTTCAAAAAATTCACCAAAGATACATTGCTGTTAATATTTTTGTAAAAAGTCTGAACTATTCTAATAAAGGAATGAGGAAATGAAATTGCATTTGAGCATTTGATTTATAATTTGTGCAGCCATTTTGAGAGTTTATTATTTAATATTTTGACCATTTGATTTATCATATGAACAGTTGTTTTGAGACTTTGATTTATTATTTGATCTTTTTAAGCATTTTAATTTTAATTATGTTAGGAAAACACGTCCATAGTTAGCGACGCGTTTTATGAATTCTGCCAATAATATTTACACTTGAACCGATCGCTAGTATGGGCCTGCATCATGCTATGATTCGAATTTTAGTTGCTATAGTGACGCGTCTTATGAATTCTGCAATCTGCATGTATCGATCTGCACTCCCCGAGCTCTCTGTCTGTTGAGAGACGAGGCGAAGTAACAGACTTTTGCAGAGAATTTCTGTGCGATACTTGAGACTTTTAAGCTGTTTTCTGGATTTCTGAGAGGAGACTTTTATTCTAGAAGGACATCGGAGGATATATCCTTTTTATAGAGTTACATTTTTGAAAGCGCCATACAATTTCTGTCATATAATTTTTGATATTTTTTTCAGGGGAGTATTTCCGAGGAGATTTTTCTTTTGTATTGTATTTTGTTGTATTTTGTATTGATTTTATTGTAGTTTGGAGGAGGAGGTCGATGGCTCGCAAGCACATGATGGGTGAAAGAGGAAGTGAGTGCTTTAATTTTTCATTTGCTATGTTTTGTGGTGTGATGTTGTACAATGACTGACTGATCCAATTTATTTGATTCATTCGTTGCATGTGAAATAAACTTGAATTGAATTTGAGTAACTTAACTTAAGTAAAAATCTGTAATTGACCACAGACACTGATTATTATTATTAAACTATGTGATATGTGAAATATTCCATCCTAAGAGCACTCCAGATCCAGGAGAGCTGCGGCTGGTCAGGAGGTTTGGAGACCCGTTTCGGATGATCGAGATCAGGATCCGCTGCCCAGAGATGGACAAAGTAAGTTACACAATTTCCTTACTTGAGTGAAAGTAAGTTACAGATACTACTTGTCAAATATTACTCAGTTACAAGTAAAAGTTGAAAAGACTGATTTTTACTTGAGTAAAAGTACAGAAGTAACGTTACGCACTGAAGCGTTTTTTTTATTTTGTATTTAATGATTTAATGTTATACCTTGACAAACTATACATCATTAAAAAGATATAAGACCCAAGTTTGAGTATTTGACGACTATTGTATTCTGAGAAACTTATAGTGGCAGTTATGTCTTAATTTGTTTCAGGAGTTATGAAATGAAAAAAATGCGTCGATACCTTTAATATGAATTATTCGCGTCATCCTCTCCCATTCAGAAAAAAACTGTGCTGTTGTCATGACAGCGCTTGACAAAACAACGTCCCTCAGGGCTTTTAGCTCAAAAGAAATTGCTGATTTGGAGGAATATTGATAGATTCTCATAGGTTTACATCAGATTTCTATAGACAGGAATAATATTTATTGAATTTATACCAAGCGGCAACCTCCCCTTCTCTCTCTTGAAACCAACACGGAAGTGAGTTAAACTGCAATTCATTAACTGGCCGCTTGGGCTGGCTGCAGAAGTGAGTCAAATCTGTGTATCTCCCCCATGTTAAAATTACCAACTTTACAGCAGAAAATAACATGTTTACAGCCTGGATCTCTATGTGGCTTTGGTCTATACAGCTAATTTTGCCCTTCATAACAACTGTGAGGGGGTGAATTTTTTTATAACTCATCCGTTTAGTTGATTAATATTTACATATCTGCATTTAAGGGTGTGGCCACTTGAGTGACAGGTGGGGTGTCGCTGATGTCAATGCTAGCCGTTTCCGTTTATCTTAAAATTTAGCTTTATTTTTTCCCAGGATAACCAATCAAATATATTTTTGTTCTATAATATTTTCTGATTATTATTTAGAATTTTTTGAGTTTTTTATGATACTTTGCATTAATTATGTAATTTTTATGAGCTATTTTTTCCATTAGAATTAATATATATATATTTTTATTTTATTTTTATGCAACATTTCACATCAAAATAGAGTGCAGGCCTAAAAAAAAAAAAAAATTCAAGTGAGAAGAGCGCCATCTAGTGGCTTCAAAATATATTAATATGTGTCATGTCCTATAGCTTTTTTATTAATTTTGATTTCTCTGATCTATTATGTGCATTTTAAGGTGTTTTGAAGGCCAAAAAAAAAAAAAAAAAAGGATAACAAGAGCTTTAAAAACAATGGGCAGTCTGTCAGTGTAAACAGGTCAACTGATAGGTTGAATTTATGAATATTTTTCTTAGACGCATTCATTTACTGAAAGCTACTAGGAAATCTAGGTAATAAACTTTATTAAATTAATTCACAATATGTAGGCTACACATTCAGCATTGATCTTATGCCTAATACAGGGCTGTAGACAAGGCTTTATCATCAAAGACGTCCTAAATTTGAGGTTGTTATGAGGTTCAAATTTTTTTCTGATATGTGCATTTTAAGACGTTTGAAGGCCTAAAAAAGGATAAGAAATAGCTTTAAAACCATGTCAGTGGGCAGTAGATTAGTTTTCAATACCTGCTCTCTCCTCATCTCCATCTCCATCACCCTTTCTTTTTCTCTCAGTCTCCTCATCTTGCTCTGTCTCTTGACCGTAAACTGAAGCGTCGAGTCGTGAAGATTACAGAATCTCAGGGACGTCACTAGGATTGGAAGACAGGGGGGGGCTTAGCCCCCAGGGTATTTGTAACTTGCGTTTATAGAAAATCTTACAGTGAATTTGAGTAAAAAACAACTATGTATTAGCTGTATTTGTCTCTTCAACCCCGTTAGCATCTTCAACCCTGTTACCCTAGTCTCAACCCCGTCACACCTACATTTTTATGAATTATTTTTTTAATAATTTTTAAGTTTATGAATAAGTAATTTAATGTTTGTTGAACTTAGTCAGAAATGTTCAGAGCAATCATAAGAATACTTATTTTAGTTCAAATTCTGAAGTTAAGCCACATCTTTGATCAAAAATGATAGGGTTGCTGTCACAAAAAGTGCCCATTTCAGGCTTTAGTATTTTATGGTGCATGGTACAATTTCTGGTAAGCTACGCTTTTTTATTATTTCAATTCAATTCAATTATTGTGATTTGATTTAATATTGACTCATTTGGATAAATATTAGGTACTCAAGATAGGCATTAATTTTTCTCAAGAAAAAAAAACAACTAACCTAATGCTGTGAACATACAGACAGCCCTATCAGCTGGTAGTATTATTTAAGGTTAAAAATAACTCAAATTAAATATAGGCTAATGCGTTTTTTTATTATAATAACAAATGTATTTAATGATATAAGTAAAAATATAATAAATATGTAATATAGAACACATATTTAGCAAAATACTCTCTATAGTTATTTTTTCTTGCCAACTACGTGCTGTAGCCTATATTATGTTCATTAAATGGCTTTCCTGAGGTAAATGTGACATAATTGTTCTCCAGCTATGTTATTGACCTCTTCACGCTGATAAAAAACACTGATTGATCGATATTATGTATGAGGAATATACATTTCGGTAAGTTGTAGCCTACTACTGTATCTTTCAGTGTTCGTGTTTTTTACTATTAGCGAGATGATCGGTTCACGCTAGGGATCTGTCACGTAACATTTACAAACGCCAAAACGGTATTTATTTTTTGAATTTTGTAATAAAATTGACAGAATCTGAGAATTGAGATCTTTTATATCATACGTAACCTGCTCTGTCTAGTCTGTCGGTCTCCGTGTCCTCTTTGCTTCGCGATTTTTCTGTGCGTGAGAAAATGGATGTGTGGCGTGTGAAAAGTGTCAATTGCGTGTGTCTCACGGTGATGTTGTACTTCTGTCCAACTTCCGACTTTTCGGCTATTTTTTGTAGCTGGATATATATCATTTGTTGCGTATAAATATGAATGAGGATACGGTTACTGATAAATCGAATTGTTATTGTTGTTCTTATTATCATTTAGGGGGGCTTAGGAACATTTTGGGGTAGCTTCAGCCCCCCTAAAATAGGCCTAACGACGTCCCTGCAGAATCTGATTAACAAACCTGAAGCGAACACAAATTTGTGTAGCCTACACTTTATCACACATTTATAGGGGGGATAGGCGGGTGTTTTTGACAATTGAAAGCCACCAAATGACGAATATGAAAAAACGAATACGACAGTTTCGGACTCGGTCAGTGTGCACGGACCTTACTGCTAAACTTTTGAGGCTCGCGCAGCCTCTCGAGGAGAAATCAATCAAATGAGCGCCGAGTCTATGAGGGTAACACACACAAACTCAATTAACATACTGCGGTTAAATTTCTAAATGGGGTGTTTTATTATTTATAACATTTGATACAGTTCGCCCCACCGGTTGAGAACCACTGGTTTAGCCCATTTGAGAGGCAGACAAAATCAGAATTTAAAATGGACTGAATAAGCTCTCTACGGACTTGACGAGCGATGCCGCGCTGACGGACCATAGACTATAAAAAAGAGTGACTGACATGTATGCACATAAATCACTGTCACACACACTCTCAGAGTAATATTAAGAGTAAAATTAAATACATTTCTAATAACTTTACAAAACTTTGAAGCTATTTATAACTATTTTTTTCATTATGCCAATAATTAATTCTACATTTACAATAAACTGCCAGCTGTCAGCTTCCAAATGAGATCATACTTGGTCTAATAGTTGTTTTCATTAGTTTTTTCTTCATTTCAGAAAAAGCTCCAGAACATGAGCAGAGACCTGGTCTTTGCCTCAGGCTCTGGAATGCTACGAAGGGTGTTTTCTGCTGCTGTTCCAGTAGTGCTGTGAATGTTGTGGAGCCTTTTATTCCTGAACCATCATCATCACCTGCTGCAGATCACTCTGGAGTCAAGCCAAATAATGGTAAATCATTATTTCTCCAACATTAAACAGTATTATCTTGTTTTCCACTCAAAATAAGGATAGTTTTTTACAGAATATTAAAATTATTTCCCCCATTATAATATTATTTTCTCGACCAGCGCTGATTTTTTAAATAAAACAATGCATCTAGCAACAGACACTCTACTGACAACAAGTAACTTTTCAACTACATGTCAACTTGTTCTAACCCTACAAGTCTACTAATACTGTAATGAGACCTAGTAGACATGTTGGTGCAATGTTACTTATAGACAGCTGAATGTCTGTTGGGAGGAGCATCACAATAAAGAGTTTGCAGAGGGTCTGTTGCACTATTAAGATTTGAATTGTAAAATGTAAGTTAAGTCATTATATCATTGCTTAATTTGAGGTCAGAGATGGGTTGTTTTAATAGTTGTTTTCATTAGTTTTTTCTTCATTTCAGAAAAAGCTCCAGAACGTATGAAGAAACCTGGTCGTTTCCATAAGCTCTTGAAGGGTGTTTTCAGCTGCTGTTCCAGTAGTGCTGTGAATGTTGTGGAGCCTTTTATTCCTGAACCATCATCACCACCTGCTCCAGATCACTCCGGCGTCAAGCCAAATAATGGTAAATCATTATTTCTCCAACATTATTTTAAACAGTATTACTTAAACAAGTATAACTTGTTTTCCACTCAAAATAAGGCTTGTTTTTACAGAACATTAAAATTATTTCCCCCATTATAATATCAATTTCTTAACCAGCGCTGACATTTTTTAAATAAAACAATGGATCTAGGAACAGACACTCTACTGACTATAAGTAACTTTTCAACTACATGTCAACTTATTCTAACCCTTACCAGTCTACTAATGAGAGTTACTCTAATGAGAGTTAGTAGACATGCAGGTGCAGTGTTACTTGTAGATTTATAGAATGTCTTAAAGGGACTAAAATAAAGTGAAACCAAAGTAACAATTTGATGTGATCGCTAACATTGATAATTAATATTATAAAAAATAAATTAAAACAAAAACAGTTTTTTATGTCTGAAATATTCCATCCTCAGGCCGCTCCAGATCCTGGAGAATTGTCTCCACAGATTCTTCTCCGGACATCTCGTCATCTTTAGCTTGCTCACTCCCTGAGGTATGCCAGGGTTTGTCTAGGTCTGGCAGCCTCGAAGGGTTTCTGTGTCCTGTCGAGCCAACAGAGACATCAACTGGCCGAACTGCTCACGGTGCCGTGGAGGCTTCTCCACTGAACAAGAGCTCATCAGGTGAGACTGAAATAAGGCTGGGCAGTGCAAAGTCTACAGAGAGAGATTTTGCTATTTCATGCATAACTGAGTCAAGTTTTTAACATGTCCGATTTACTGTTGCTCGACCAGCACTGATATTTTGTAAGTAAAACAGAGGGTCTAGCAAGCTAATAATTGTCTCATATTTTTCTGTTTGTTTTTCAGAGTCCTTTGAGTCTCTCTATGACTTGGAAAAGCTAATTGGATCCGGAGGATTTGGCAGTGTGTTCCTGGGGACACGCACATTTGATGGCAAAAAGGTAAATCTTACTGAATTGTACAAACATTTTGCTCTTGCATGCATCAAAACACATTTAAAACAATTTACAGATGGTTTAATACTTAGTTCAAGGCCAGGTGCTTTAATACTGTTACTGTTATTGAAACTGGGTCTTTTTTTTTTTTTGTGCAGGTTGCCATCAAGCGGATACTCAAGATTGACAACGATCGCTATCTTAATATTGTAAGTTGGCCAAAACCTGAATGTGTATCGAGTTGTTTAAGTGCAGATTACTGTAGTTAATACACCCATAGGAAAAATTAGGTATAAGTGTGATCAACAAATCAGTTGAGTGTCTGTTCCTAGATCCATTGTTTTATTTTAAAAATGTCAGCGCTGGTCAAGAAATTAATATTATAATGGGGGAAATAATTTTAATATTCTGTAAAAACAAGCCTTATTTTTTTAGTGGAAAACAAGATAATAGTGTTTAAAATAATGTTGGAGAAATAATGATTTACCATTATTATATAGCATCAACCGCTATATAAAAGAAGGTGATCTGACTATAACAATAACATTACGATGAACACAAATTTACCAAAATACAAAATACACCAAATAACTTTGAGCTGATAAGGCTCTTTTGAACGCATCTAAAAAGATCAAAGAATAGTACATTTCAAGATGATGTTTTCTTCAGATTTTTTACCCAGCTAACCTTCTGTCTGCTTCTTCTCTCTAGCCTGGGAATCCCAAACCTCTCGTTACCGAAGTGGCGCTGCTGCTGCTGATGAAGCGAGAACCCATAAGCCCCTTCGTCATACAACTGTACGAGTGGTTTGAACATCCTACAACATTCATTCTGGTTATGGAGTATCCGGAGCCCTGCGAGAGCTTGCTGGACTCAATCACTCGTCAACCTTGGAGTGACTGTTTCTCACGGGTCGTCATGAGACAGGCTGTGCGGGCAGTGCAACACTGCATCCATCGTGGTGTTTTCCATAATGACATTCATGCACAGAATTTCCTGTTTAAGAAAGACACGATGGATCTCAAGCTAATAGACTTTGGCTGCGGTCAGCTATTTAGTAGTGAAGGCTACGAGAGCAAAATATACAGGGGTGAGCATTTTTGGGAGTGTGGAAAACTGAAGGTAGTGACGTACTAATTATTTGGTGATGCTTAAAAAAAAAAAGCTCAACAATGTGCAAATGTCTTTCTTACAGGAGTTCCTGAATTCTGCCCACCTGAAGTCTTTACAGAACCTCGATTCCACGCCGTCCCAGCAAATGTCTGGTCCCTCGGTGTGTTGCTGTACATGTTGTCGAACACATGTCCTCCTTTTCTTAATAGAATGGAAATCACACAAGCCGAAGTTACATTTCAGAACCCCAACTTATCCAAATGTGAGTGAATAATGATGATAACATTGATAAACACACATAAAGCAAACGATTGGTACAGAAAGTTAAAGGTTGTAGTGTGTCAGAATTTTTATATATACTGTAGCTCAACGTATAGCGAGCCAACGTATGCCAGGTCACATGGTCATGACTAACCAGCTCTCTCCTTATTAAAATGTGTACAGACTGCAAGGATCTGATTAGACAGTGTCTAGCCCGGGATCCAACTAAACGCCCCAGCTTAGAGCAGATGTTACAACATCAATGGTTTTATCGTACAACATCAATGGTTTGATCGGAGAAGCTGAGGAGATTCACTCGATCAGTTTCAGGTGTGAGGAAGTGTAACAAGCAGAGTAGGATTATTATCTTTTGTCTGAAATTCTGGATTATTTGTAGTGAGATTTTCAAATTTGTGTTCATTGTAATGTTATTGTTATAGTCAGAACACCTTCATTTATATAGACACTCTACTGACTATAAGTAACTGTTATAACTAACAGTCTACTAATACTCTACTAATACTCTTAATGAGAGTTAGTAGACATGCAGGTGCAGTGTTACTTGTAGATTTATAGAATGTCTTAAAGGGACCAAAATAAAGTGAAACCAAAGTAACAATTTGATGTGATCGCTAACATTGATAATTAATATTATAAAAAAATAAATAAAACAAAAACAGTTTTTGATGTCTGAAATGTTCCATCCTCAGGCCGCTCCAGATCCTGGAGAACTGCTTCCACAGATTCTTCTCCGGGCATCACATCCGCCATCGCTGCACTGACGAGAATGTCTCCCAAGCGTTGTAGGTGTTGCGTGGCTGGATGTAATAATCCAACGTAGCCTCTCTCTATTTTACCCAGAGATGTTGCTTGCCAGACAGACGCAAAACCGCTGACCAAGTCTGTTGGTACTCGGTTATCAATGAAGACGTTTCATGTTCAGGTATGTTTATGTATTACATGATACTGCTTATACAGAGGACCTATAACTAGTCTTGTTACACAATAAGTGTCACATAACAGTAACACACAACTACTTTGTATATAACAGGTGTCCAGACGACAGATACATTTTCGGACATTGACAGTTTGTCACCAGCCGCTGGTTTAACATTTAGGACCTCTACACCTATAAAGTGGCCATCAAAGAGACCTCGTGTGGAACTGGAGGAAGAGGATGACGAAGAAACCCTAATGGACACATCATCTGTAGTAGCACCTGAAGAGCAAGATTATACATTTGATCCAGCAGAGACGGACACAACTTTAACGGAGACAGCAGACATGTCGTAAGTTTCAAAACTGTGCATTTGTTTTAGAACAGGGGTGTCAAACTGAGTTCCTTGTTGGCCACAGCACTGCAGAGTTTACCTCTAATCATTATGAAACACACCTGAGGCAGCTAATCAACTCTCTAAGGCTCATTACAAAAGATCAAGTATGCCTGTTGACCCTTCTGGAACTGAGTTTAACACCCCTGGTTCAGAATTTTATTATTTTTATTATTATTATATTTTGTTACTTTTGTATTTAATATTTGTTAACCAATACGAGTTTTTGTTTCTTAGTGCTCAAGCATCTTGTCCCATTCATAAAACCAGAAAATGTATGAAAATACAACATTTTATACGAGTTGAACAAATCTGCAAAAACTGTCAGTATTCACGCAAATGGAACAGCCAGCCGGTTCTAGGCAGTACTCCAGCTGGGAACCTCCATGTTTCTGCTATAGTATATCTTTGTGGGGCTTCGTTCTACAAATCCAAAAAGGTAAATGAAATATCAAGTACATTAACAAGTTTTTATTAACACTTTACCATGTTAAAATGTATTATTTAAAACTAATAATGTGCTACATAATCTTGGCCGCTTTTTGTGTCACCAGATATGCTCTACAATGAATCTGCAACTTTTCAAGTATGACACCTTTCGGCGCCATTCCCGATTGTACGTTGAGCCAGGTATAGTGCACAAGTGGACGCGCTGGCAAAATGAGACGCTAGATCGCCTGAGTGAAAGGGAAAGGGTGATCGTTGGAGGTGACATGAGGGCTGACTCACCAGGTACATAGTTGTAAATAAGAAGGATGCATGGATGCTTGGGTATTTTCCGGATCATGAAGCATAACATGCATGGTAGTTATATAGGTGGTATCTAACTGAATTCAATGCACTTGTGGTAATAATGCTTGGTGTAATATTACTTTCAAAGGCCACTCTGCAAAGTTTGGAAGCTATACATTGATGGACCTTCAGACCAACACCGTTGTGGACACACAGCTGGTTCAGGTGGTAGAGAAGAAATATCAGTATTTAAAAAAATTACATTTTGAGAAGTTTAAAACTTCTGGTTTGTCTAAGATGGTTGTTTCATTCCCTACTTGTCTATTTCAGAGTAACGAAGTGGGAGGAAGCTACCACATGAAAAAGAAGGATTACAGAGGAGCCTTGCCCTGTTGGAAGCTCGTGGTGTTACTCTGGAGTGTATTGTAACTGACCGCCACCCACAAATACAAAAGTACCTCAGAGAACGTAACATCAACCAGTTTTATGATGTGTGGCACATCGAAAAAGGTTTTATTCATTATAAATCGTACAAATTCAATAACATAGATTTATTAGTGGGTATAATATGAAAATTAAGAAATTGTGACAGTTTATAGGCATATCACAAATATTTAGTACTGGCAAACTGTGAACATCACTGTATTTACTCTCAGCAGTAAAATGCTTGTCTATATTTTTATTTACAGGGATTGCGAGGAAACATGAAAACATTTCCAAGATGAAAGACTTACGGAAAAATGACGGAAATGGCAGAGAAGCATTAAAAACCACATTTACTGGACTGCATCATCTTCAACCACTGGACCAGAAAGAGTGGCCAAATGGAAATCGATTCTGAACCATGTCAGGAAACGTACACACTCATGAGGATCCAAACTTTCCTGCTCGTCTACATCCTCTAAAGGGAAGCAGAGACAGAAACAAGTGGCTTGTTGCCGGTATGATACTGTAAACAAATGTTATTTTTATGCAACACGACATAAAAAAAAAAAAGGATTGTTAGTCGAAGTGTAAATAACCTAAAATTAAAGTTATTAGTTGCAATTAATGCAATTTTTGTATCATTTCTCATAGGAACTCAGGCATTCTACAAGCTGGAGAAAGTGATGACAAACACGCGGATTTTGAAGGACATCACCAAACTAAGTCCACATCACCAGACTTCATCTTTGGAGTCATTACATAGTGTCATTCTACGGTTTGCCCCAAAAAATGTGGTGTTCCCATTTCTTGGAATGTTCTGCAGGTAATTGAACTGCTGTTAAAATAACTTTACATCACTATAGGCTATTTTCCTGAATTGTGTCTGTGCACTTGCAGACTATACCAGGCTGCATTTCATTACAATGAAAATGCTGGTCGTGCACAAGCAACATCATCAACAGGACATCCACTATTCAAAGTGAACTTTCCAAAGGCCAGGAAAGGACAATGCACTATCAAACAAGTGAAGACACCACCAACATTCAGTAAGTTACTTTAATTTTTTTATTTTATAAAATGAAATATAAATTAACAGTGTTATTGCAAGTTTTCCTGAAAGTTAGGGTAAATTTTGTTTTATTGCACAGAGTACCTAGATGACCTGCAGGACCTAATATTTGAGCATGTTTTTGTGGAACCTGCTTCATACATGGATGAGGTACTTAAGATACCCATACCACCAGACCTTTGTGCGGAGTATGAGCGGCCAGACAAAGGAGGAGGTCGTCTCCACCATGGTGTCCAGATTCAATCATCAGCTTGTAGGAAACCAACATATCTGCCCTGATCATCTGGAAACTCACGGCGAACCCTCATCACCACACAGGCTGGAATCACGACACATACCCACGGCCAAGGAAACCCCAGCACCAGCTCACAAAGGAGCGATATGCCAGAAACCTGTAACGACTAAAACACAGGCACATGGTCAATGTACAGATAGTACTTTTTATTTTTCAGCAATGTCTTTGTTTTGTTTTTTTATAGCACAGCCTATGCTTCATTTTGTGCTTTCTTATAATTCTATAGAGCTGTTGACAAGCACTATCTAAGACTCCTGAAGTTATTTCTTACTATTGTATATAAAATGTCAAATATTCACTAGTTTGTTTACAGTATGTATTGGTTTTGTAGAATCTGCAATGTTTATTTAATTACAAGAATAAAGTAAGATCCTTCCACTAATTATTTATACAAATTGTGAAATCATTTTCTTGTATTTGCAGAGTGTATTGTGATATTTAATAAATATTAAGTTTGTTCTGCCGTATGTGTTGTCAAGTTCATGGTTGCAATTCAGAATATAGGTAAGTTTTTACTTTTGTGCAGTCAATATGTGTAGGTTGATTGAAGATGTAAATATATTATTATATTATATAGCCCTGCATTAAAATTTTCAAACTTTAATAAAATATAAAAACTTGACATAACATTTAAAAACACTATTCATCGACACTGATCAATCCCACCTAGACGTAAGGTTCCATAGTCGGCTCGATAAATGTTGTATGCATTCTGAAGAGAATACACGTTTAAACAAACAGGCTCCAATCCAGGATGCTCACTCATACAACTGGGAGTCTGCTCTGCTCAAGCTGTCGCATCCGTCTTTTCACCTTTATTGCCACAAATTTCGTAACATGAATACGTGTTATGAAAACGAGATCAATTATAACCGTAAGTTAATTCAATACGTGTTCTACTTCCATGCAGCATATGTTCTCTGGCTCTGTAGGCATCTTACAGCAATACCCACATGAACACCTACAGTGAGTTATTGAGTTATGATGACGGAACATGCTAATCCAGTGGTTCTCAATTCCAGTCCTCGTGACCCACTGCTCTGCACATTTTGTATGTCTCTCTTATCTGACACACTCATTTCAGTTCATGGAGTCTCTCCTAATGAGCTGATGATCTGGTTCAGGTGTGTTAAATAAGGGAGACATACAAAATGTGCAGAGCAGTGGGTCACGAGGACTGGAATTGAGAACCACTGTGCTAATCGATTAATCAATATCTCCATATTAAATCACTGGTTTGCCTGGTAACACAGTGAAGTTTGTGCCTTCACAGCAGCAGTCTGGCACCTTCACAGTGGCAAAATGTAAGCTGCGTGGCAAAAAGAAAGAAAACCATTCATTTAGATTATCTGTAACGTTAACTGGCTGCAGACACATCCAGCAAAATTAGGGATTTCGTGGGAACATACCTTGCTCATGGGTGTAATATCCACCTTCCCCTTTAATGACGCATGAGGTTGGAGGAATGGCTTAAAAAAAAACATTAAAAAACACTCTTTGCACCTAGGGAGAATAAAAAAAAAAAAAAAAATATATATATATATATATATATATATATATATATATATATATATATATACAGGGCTTGAATTTCGGCGCGGGATTGAGGGTATTGCGCATATTTTTTATCATTCCCGCAGGTCTCCCATTTATAATGCGGGAAATTCCCGCAAACATTGATTCACTTTAGCATGTAGGTTGTATTAGTAAATTAATCCACACAGATTATAAAATCAAATCAGTCATTTTAAAACTGTCTGCGAGACGCAATTTCACAAACAGCGTGAGTGATTCAGCGGCGCTGCGTCTTCTAACTCTCGTCTCTCAAAATGGGACCATAAAACGAAATACCCCAGAAATACGAAATAACAAATTTTGACTATCCGGAATTAACATTGTAGATATCAACAATGTCTTTCTGACTAGTCGTAATTACAATTTTGGATAGTTGGAATTGTCATTCAAGATATCTGTAACGTAGGCCTAAATAGTCGAAACGACAGATAGAGATATCTGTAGCCTAATTCAGTTTTGACTAGGCAAAACTGAATTACAGATATCTGCAATGACCTCATTGAAAATGACATTCAACTCGTCACACATCTTAAATGACAATTGCAATTACTTTACTCGAGTATCATTTTTGGAGAGTACTCATGACTTTACTCAAGTAAATTTGAGAGGCAAATATTGTACTCTTTACCCCACTACATTTCTATCCATAACCGTGAGTACCCGTTACTTCTTCTAAAAAAAAAAAAAAAAAAAAAAAAGGAAAAAAGAAAAATCTCGGAAACCCTCAATTTGTTGTTTCCCTCTCAAACGTGATTGGATTGCGCAGGCGCCACTGATTGGGACAGCCTATCAGCAATCACGAAGAGACGATCATAAGAGACGAAACCATGGACGAAACAATGGATGAAGACGCAGCAGGTCCATCCCGGGAATGTGCCAACCCGTGGCCCCACCTCGCCAGACTATTTTTCAATTTTCTGAACAAGCTAATGATAGTTTTCGCTTCAAGTGTTTGCTGTGTTTACCAATGTAAGCACTGTGGTATGAAGGACTAAAAATGACAGAACGAAAAAAAAAATAAAATAAAAATAAAAGTAGAAATAAATAAATAAATGCAGAAATAATAGTAAAAATAAATACATTTTGGTAATATAAATGGCTATTTCTGTATTTTTACATGTATTTATTTATTTATTTATGCATTTTTATATGTATTTATTTATGTATTTATACATTTATTTATGTATTTATATATTTATTTATTTATATATGTATTTATTTATACATTTATTTATTCCTACATTTATTTATTTCTGTATTTCCACATTTCTACATTTATTTATTTCTGTATTTCCACATTTCTACATTTATTTTTCCCTGCGCATGTATGCTAATTGACCGGAAATTGTCACAATACAGACATAAATGTAGAAATGTGGAAATACAGAAATAAATAAATGTAGGAATAAATAAATGTAGAAATAAATACATATATAAATATATAAATAAATAAATATATAAATACATAATTTTATAAATAAATGTATAAATACATAAATAAATACATATAGAAATGCATAAATAAATAAATAAATAAATGTAAAAATACAGATATAGCCATTTATATTACCAAAATGTATTTATTTTTACTATTATTTCTGCATTTATTTATTTATTTCTACTTTTATTTATTTATTTATTTATTTATTTATTTTTCGTTCTGTCATTTTAGCTAAAGACAGTTTCAAGTATGCACTAGCATTTACTGATGACTACTCAGGTTCAATGTTCATGTATTTTCTAAAAGCTAAGAGTGACACTGAAAGCTACTGAAAAATTTCTCGTTGATACAGCCCCTTATGGGACTATAAAATGTGTTAGATCATCAGACAACGGCACAGAATTTATGGCAAAAGAGTTTGTCTCTATTAAGTAAGAACTGTATTCGACATGAGACCTCAGCACCTTACTCACCCCATCAAAATGGGACTGCTGAGAGAAATTGGAGAACGCTATTTGAAATGGCAAGATGTATGCTCTTAGAGAGCAATCTACCCAAGATGTTGTGGACGTATGCCGTAACGACTGCTGCAGTAATTCGCAACAGGTGCTACAATGGCAGAATACGGCAAACCCCATACTATGCACTGACAGGGAGAAAACCTGATCTTTCAAAAATTAGAGTTTTTGGTTCAGTATGTTACGCATACAAGCAGGACAAAAAGAAGTTAGATGCACGATGTGAAAAAGGGACCTTTGTAGGGTATGACAAAATCAGCCCTGCATACCTGGTCTATTATCCAGACACAGGAAAAGTTCTCAAGCACAGGCTTGTGAGATTTGTAACAAAGTGTGTTACTGAACACCAAACACAGACTGACATTTCAATGTAAGATGATGATTTCCATGGGGAAAGATATGTATCCTCCCAGTCAAAAAAAATTTGACTGATCAGATCCCACTAGAGACTCATAAACCTCAAAATGAGACTAAAAATCAGCAATGTGCTCAGATAGAGGTAGTTGATCACAGAATGCGTTATCCTCAGAGAAACAGGAGAGCTCCTCAATATTTGTCTGATTATGTTTCTGATGTGGAATGTGATGACCAGATTCTGACTAATGTGGACTTCTGTTACAGAGTGTGTGGTGTACCACAAACATTCAAGGATGCTATGAGTTCAAGTGAGTCACAGATGTGGGCTAGGGCCATGAAAGAGGAAATTAATTCCCTTAAGGAAAATGACACATTTACTCTAACTACGCTACCTAAAGGTAAACATGCAGTGGGGGGTAGATGGGTCTATGCCGTCAAAAACAACGCAGATGAGACTGAGACATACAAGGCCAGATATGTTGCAAAAGGCTATAGTCTCAAGTGATGGGGGTAGATTACAAAGAGACTTTCTCACCAACAGCAAATATCACTTCAGTACGTGCCTTAATGCAAATGGCAGCACAATATGATCTTGAACTCCACCAGATGGATGTAAAAACGGCCTATTTACATGCCCCAATTGACTGTGAGATATACATGGAACAGCCAGAAGGATTTGAAGTGAAGTCAGATATAGGTGAGAAACTAGTGTGTAAACTGAACAAGTCACTATATGGGTTAAAACAGTCAGGTAGAAATTGGAACAAAATTTTACATGACTACCTCAGTGAAAATGATTTTGTTCAGAATTCAGCCGATCACGGTGTATACAGTAAACAAACTGAAAAAGAGAGAGTGATTGTTGTAATCTGGGTTGATGATCTGATCATTGCTGCTAGTAACAATGATTCACTGAATTGTGTGAAAAAGATGCTGACAGCAAGATTCAAAATTAAAGATCTGGGGAAACTAAAATATTTTCTAGGAATTGATTTTCATCAGGATGAAGGGCACGCGAAAATGAGTCAGAAAAGGTACATTTTCAAGGTACAAGAGAGATTCAATATGTCAGACTGTAAACCCAGGTCAACACCATGTGAGCAAAAACTTGACTACAACTGTGATGATGATCCTGTTGATCCTAAAAGGTACCGTGAGGCAGTGGGTAGTTTGATCTATCTGATGACATGTACCAGACCTGATCTAAGTTGGATTGTCAGTAAATTGTCGCAATATCTGTCTGATCCAAATGAACAACATTGGTCTACAGTGAAACATGTGATGAGGTACTTAAAAGGTACAATTGATCATGAACTATGTTACAAGAAAAGAGAGGAAAATCTCAAACTTGTGGCATACAGTGATGCTGATTGGGCATCAGATCTAAATGACAGGCGGAGTACGACAGGATACTGTTTTAGTCTTACTCAAAATGGTCCTTTAATTTCCTGGAAGTCAAAGAAACAGTCCACAGTTGCTTTGTCTACATGTGAAGCTGAGTACATGGCACTGGCAGCAGCCACACAGGAAAGCATGTATCTTGTACAGTTGTTGAATGGCATGGAAAATGGTTGTCTGTTTGAGCCAGTACAAATCTTTGAAGATAACCAAGGTGCCATTGCTCTGTCAAAGAACTCAGTGTGTCGACAAAGATGTAAGCATGTAGATATAAAGTATCATTTCATTCGAACAGCACTCAGTGATGGTAAAGTGACAATTGAGTATTGTCCCACTGAAGAAATGGTGGCTGATGTTATGACTAAACCAGTAACAAAGTTTAAACTTGAAAAGTTCAAAAGTCTTATGTTTGGCATGTAAATGCAGCACAAGAGAAATACAAGACTGTTCATGTGTTATGTTGTTATAATGGTAATCTACACAGTATGAGAACAAGTGGGGGTGTTAAAGTTTGTAATGTGTGCCCTCATACTGCTCACGTGTGTCACGTGTATCTGCTATCCATAAATGGGTATATGCTAATAAAAAGATGTTCAGGTCCAACAGAATGCCGAGTGATGTCTGTGTGTTTTTCCTCCGTATAATTTACTAAAATAACCGGTTATTATTCACGAAAATGGCTGCGCCAACAAATAAGACGAGCCGTATTCCTGGGCTCTTCGCTTGTGGGAGGATCAATAGCACATTATCTTCTAGGAAAGCCACTTCTTCAAATTTTTGTAATGTGTATTATCATTTAGAGTTAGATGGGGAGTCTGAGAGGGTAAATTAATTCACCCTTCTAATTCACCTTTATTTATAAAGTAATGTCCAGAGAGGGTATTAGGTTGTAATGACCCTACAAGTTGAAATAAACTATTAGACTCAAAATATGGAGAAAATATTTTGTATGTAAATATGAGGTAAGAACAAAAACACTAAACTTGGTTAAGGTATTTCGCTGACAAAATTATTTGCCGAAAATAAAAGCAAACTACAGCTAACCCTCAAAAAGTGACAATTTTAACATGCTATATAAAAATATCTTTGGGGTATTTTGAGCTGAGACTTCACATACACACTCTGTGGACATCAAATACTTATTTTACATCTTGTGAAAAGGGCATTGTACCACCCTTACCCTTTAACCATTTCAGCCAGTAATACAGAATATTAAGAACGGTCTTGCTGTCAGCAAGCAGGTTGCTCTTTCTGAACCTCTAAAAATGTAAACAATACTAGTCTAAGGTCACATGTGAGTCAGTAAACTGCAGCTCTCAGAATTATGAAACATACAGGAAACTACTTAATGACTCTAACTTCTGATTTCATTTATTTCAATCTCACATATGTGTTTTTCCACAGTATTGTCACAAGCTGGGCTCGAACTCGGGTCTCAGGTGTGGAGAGTGAGTGTTCTACCACTTAGCCACAGAGGTGGTAATTTAACAAATAGACAAAAAAAAAAAACTAAACAATCGTTGATATTCAACATAATACAATGTCATACATAATAATATCAACGTTTTTTCCAGAGACACAAAATTAGATCAATTAAACCCCAAAACTGTTTCAACTTACTAAATTCACAAATGTTGATATTCATACAAAAAGATTAAATTCAACATACAACATGGCCATTCATCAAATGTGCTGAGATGAGATTTTCTGCCATGGTTAGGGGAAAAAAATAACTAATTTCAATTAGCAAAAAATATAATGCTTAAATTTGTAAATTTGACTAACCTTACCCTACCTGAATAATCGGGTTAAAGGTGTAAGATAAAAGGTCACACCGACTAGCATAGAATATGCTTCGATTAAAGTGCTAATGAATGTAAAGCAAATCAGCAAGTAAAACAGACATTCAAATAGTCCTTCCAAACTCACTTGATTTTCCCCATGTAACAGAAAAAGAAGCAGAATGTCCAGGCTGCACTTTTCCAGATAAAAGTGAATAGGAACTGGGGCTGATAAGCTCCAATAAGGAAAAAAAATAAGGACTTGTATACTCTATTTAAAGTCTTATAACTTTGCGTTATTCATTGACTTCTGGATAAGTGCAAATAAATAACGATTCACGAACATAAAAAAAAAAATTGTAACAAAGAAACAAACACCTCAAATGTGACCATATATCTAATGTGAATTTTTTGCCCCAGTTCACTGCTGATGTATGAAAAAAACAGCCAGGGCATTCTGCTAAATAACTTTTTTGTGTTCCATAGAAAGTTAATGATGGAATACACAATACAATTTAAAATAATATAATTACCAAGTCAAAACTGAAACAAAGCATCACTTACACTGAACATGTAATGTGATGTTGTCCTGTGCTGTTTTGTTCTTGTCCTGTAGCTGGTAGGTTATAGTGCAGGTGAAAGTGACTCTGTGGTGACGGTGAGTAGCAGTGAAGTTCAGATCAGAGATGAGGAGCTCCTGTTGTCTGCTGCTCTCACTGAGGGGGATTCTGGGAGTGAAGCTCCATGTGAGAGTTGGTGGAGGAGAGGAGCAGAGAGTCTCAGCAGAGCAGCGCAGACTCACAGAGCTCCCCTCCAACACCTCCTGATCCTGATCCTCATTCAGCTTCACTGTGGGTTTGGGGGGAGACTCTGAAATACACATGAATACAAGATTAAGTACACTGACAATAATGGCATGACAAATACATTTAAAATATTATTTTTTAACACATTCATTTAAATAAAAAGGACTCAAATCACTCACCAAAGACATTTACAGTGGAGGTGTTTAATTTGTAGCTGTATTTCAGATCACCACTCTCAATCCTGAAGTGATATTTGCCATTATGATTTGAACTAACATTATAAAAGATAGTAGTGCAGTTCTTCTCATGTAGTTTTCCAGTTATTGCCCCTTTAAAGTGATTAGAACTGTGAACTCTAGAGTTAAACACATTATTTCCATCTTTGAACCAAACTCCTATAGCAGCACTCTCAGTGAGGTCTTTGTCATATTTATCCCCAATCTCAAATGTACACTTTATGATCACACAGGATCCACTGAGAGCTTCAATCTTCTCTGGCAGACTGATGCTGAAATCTCTACAGCAAACACCTAATAACACACAACACAAACTGTTAAAGCACACAAAGAAATGTACAAGCGCATTTCTAGCCATAAACACAAACTCTTTATTGACTATGTTTCAGTTTACAAATAGACCTAATTTACATTTCAGTTTTCAGAGGAGAAAATCAAGTGTGGATTGATGACGATAGATGCTTTAGCACTGACTCAAACAACATCATAATAATAACATGGCAAAAAGGCAGAATACTTGATTTAAAATAAAATGTAACATATTTAATGTTCAACTTTCTTTATCTTTACATCTATGAATTTGGTTTGCTTTTATTAAAATAAGGTAATCAGACTCTTACTTTGCAACATACAAAAACAGACCTCTATTAAACAGGGGTGTAAATGTACTTGTAGTGAGAAACTGTACTAAAGTTAAAGTACAGATACTGTATACGTTTTTATTTACTCAATTAAAAGTCTAAGTAACTAGGCAAAAAGTTACTTAAATAAAACAATAAAACAAGTTTATTAAACTACAAGAAAGAAGTATACTTTTCTTAGATTTTCAATTGACTTTTGAAAACAATTAAGAGACAGTATAGAGATTTTATAATGTTTTATATTTTTGATGCAAATAATTCATTGGCTGTTTAAATAAAAACTAAAACTTATGTATGCATGATTGATTGGCTTGTTAGTGACATTAAATAAAGAATAACAAATTTTATTTTTAAATTATTGTGGAAAGATTTAATCCATGATGACTGATTGTACTTTGTACTTTTAAGTCTACATGAAACTGTTATGGAGTAATAAGTGTTGCATATTTCTTGTAAATGCAATTAAGTAATCACAAGTATTCGGTCTAAACAGAACCGCTATAAATAATCATATACAGTAGCGCTCCACAAATACTTTTCAACTATGCAATTAAACCATTTAGACCTATACACAACAGATTAAAATACACTGATCATATAAAAAACACATTCATCATGATAAATATTTTAGTGGTTCACTTCATCTAACAAATGTCTCATTAAAGACATTGGTGAAGGTGAAGACAGGGCCGGAGTGGGGGAACTTTTCAGCCCGGGAGTTTCAGGCCCAAGACCGGCCCACTTTTTCCATGGTGGAATTCCAAATTACCACTTTTTCCAAACTGGATAAATGAAGCAACAGTTCAGCTCTTACTATTGTGTAGTTTTTATTAATACCATAGTTCAACAAATAATGTAAAGGTTAAATAATAATTCACTTAAGCTGAGAAGTTAACAAAAAATATTCCATTATTCCACAAGGATAGGTTGATAAATTAACAAAAGCAGAAAGAAAAAAAGAGAAAAAAGCATTTGAAATGTATCCCACTATTCCACAAAGAGGCATATTGAACTAATGTTTACAGATTTATTTGTATTCAAAAATATTCAAAAATAATGCTTTTTTAATCAAAAACGGTGATACCTACTCTCAGATAAATGTAGATAGAAATATAAAACCAGTCCTAATTAAAAGAAAACAAGTTGACAAAAAGATTGAATCCAATATTCCAATCCAATATCAACAGTGCAATTTTTTTCATATCTTGAGTTTTGTTATCATCAATATTAAATTGCATAATATTTGCAAAGTTCAAAAAATTCACCAAAGATACATTGCTGTTAATATTTTTGTAAAAAGTTTGAACTATTCTAATAAAGGAATGAGGAAATGAAATTGCATTTGAGCATTTGATTTATAATTTGTGCAGCCATTTTGAGAGTTTGAGTTATTATTTAATATTTTGACCATTTGATTTATCATATGAACAGTTGTTTTGAGACTTTGATTTATTATTTGATCTTTTTAAGCATTTTAATTTTAATTATGTTAGGAAAACACTTCCATAGTTAGCGACGCGTTTTATGAATTCTGCCCATATTTACACTTGAACCGATCGCTAGTATGGGCCTGCATCATGCTATGATTCGAATTTTAGTTGCTATAGTGACGCGTCTTATGAATTCTGCAATCTGCATGTATCGATCTGCACTCCCCGAGCTCTCTGTCTGTTGAGAGACGAGGCGAAGTAACAGACTTTTGCAGAGAATTTCTGTGCGATACTTGAGACTTTTAAGCTGTTTTCTGGATTTCTGAGAGGAGACTTTTATTCTAGAAGGACATCGGAGGATATATCCTTTTTATAGAGTTACATTTTTGAAAGCGCCATACAATTTCTGTCATATAATTTTTGATATTTTTTTCAGGGGAGTATTTCCGAGGAGATTTTTCTTTTGTATTGTATTTTGTTGTATTTTGTATTGATTTTATTGTAGTTTGGAGGAGGAGGTCGATGGCTCGCAAGCACATGATGGGTGAAAGAGGAAGTGAGTGCTTTAATTTTTCATTTGCTATGTTAACTTTTGTGGTGTGATGTTGTACAATGACTGACTGATCCAATTTATTTGATTCATTCGTTGCATGTGAAATAAACTTGAATTGAATTTGAGTAACTTAACTTTTAGTAAAAATCTGTAATTGACCACAGACATTGATTATTATTATTAAACTATGTGATATGTGAAATATTCCATCCTAAGAGCACTCCAGATCCAGGAGAGCTGCGGCTGGTCAGGAGGTTTGGAGACCCGTTTCGGATGACCGAGATCAGGATCCGCTGCCCAGAGATGGACAAAGTAAGTTACACAATTTCCTTACTTGAGTGAAAGTAAGTTACAGATACTACTGGTCAAATATTACTCAGTTACAAGTAAAAGTTGAAAAGACTGATTTTTACTTGAGTAAAAGTACAGAAGTAACGTTACGCACTGAAGCGTTTTTTAAAATTTTTATTTAATGATTTAATGTTATACCTTGACAAACTATACATCATTAAAAAGATATAAGACCCAAGTTTGAGTATTTGACAACTATTGTATTCTGAGAAACTTATAGTGGCAGTTATGTCTTAATTTGTTTCAGGAGTTATGAAATGAAAAAAATGCGTCGATACCTTTAATATGAATTATTCGCGTCATCCTCTCCCATTCAGAAAAAAACTGTGCTGTTGTCATGACAGCGCTTGACAAAACAACGTCCCTCAGGGCTTTTAGCTCAAAAGAAATTGTAGATTTGGAGAAATATTGATAGATTCTCATAGGTTTACATCAGATTTCTATAGACAGGAATAATATTTATTGAATTTATACCAAGCGGCAACCTCCCCTTCTCTTTCTTGAAACCAACACGGAAGTGAGTTAAACTGCAATTCATTAACTGGCCGCTTGGGCTGGCTGCAGAAGTGAGTCAAATCTGTATCTCCCCCATGTTAAAATTACCAACTTTACAGGAGAAAATAAAATGTTTACAGCTTGGATCTCTATGTGGCTTTGGTCTATACAGCTAATTTTGCCCTTCATAACAACTGTGAGGGGGTGAATTTTTTTTATAACTCATCCGTTTAGTTGATTAATATTATCTGCATTTAAGGGTGTGGCCACTTGAGTGACAGGTGGGGTGTCGCTGATGTCAATGCTAGCCGTTTCCGTTTGTCTGCTGTTATTACTAGCCGTCACTTCACCTCAGCAAATGTTGCTGCTGAACTTGCTTACGCTGCAGTGTTTGTGCTTTTTTTTCGGGATTATTTCATACAATTTAATACACCCATTACTTTGGTACAAAGCCCACAGCCTTGGATTCCGTCGTTGTCGTCGAGTATCGTTCGAGAGAACAATCAGCGCTGTATTTCAGTTGTTTTCCTCTGTGAACATGCACTAATGGATGTCTGACAATTTCGTTGCTTTTTGGAGTTTTCAAATTTAACCCTCAGGGCTTCTTCATAAAACGGACGAAGCCTTAAAATTTAGCTTTATTTTTTCCCAGGATAACCAATCAAATATATTTTTGTTCTATAATATTTTCTGATTATTATTTAGAATTTTTTGAGTTTTTTATGATACTTTGCATTAATTATGTAATTTTTATGAGCTATTTTTTCCATTAGAATTAATATATATATATATATATATTTTATTTTTTTATTTTTATGCAACATTTCACATCAAAATAGAGTGCAGGCCTAAAAAAAACAAAATTCAAGTGAGAAGAGCGCCATCTAGTGGCTTCAAAATATATTAATATGTGTCATGTCCTATAGCTTTTTTATTAATTTTGATTTCTCTGATCTATTATGTGCATTTTAAGGTGTTTTGAAGGCCAAAAAAAAAACAAAAGGATAACAAGAGCTTTAAAAACAATGGGCAGTCTGTCAGTGTAAACAGGTCAACTGATAGGTTGAATTTATGAATATTTTTCTTAGACGCATTCATTTACTGAAAGCTACTAGGAAATCTAGGTAATAAACTTTATTAAATTAATTCACAATATGTAGGCTACACATTCAGCATTGATCTTATGCCTAATACAGGGCCGTAGACAAGGCTTTATCATCAAAGACGTCCTAAATTTGAGGTTGTTATGAGGTTCAAATTTTTTTCTGATATGTGCATTTTAAGACGTTTGAAGGCCTAAAAAAGGATAAGAAATAGCTTTAAAACCATGTCAGTGGGCAGTAGATTAGTTTTCAATACCTGCTCTCTCCTCATCTCCATCTCCATCACCCTTTCTTTTTCTCTCAGTCTCCTCATCTTGCTCTGTCTCTTGACCGTAAACTGAAGCGTCGAGTCGTGAAGATTACAGAATCTCAGGGACGTCACTAGGATTGGAAGACAGGGGGGGGCTTAGCCCCCAGGGTATTTGTAACTTGCGTTTATAGAAAATCTTACAGTGAATTTGAGTAAAAAACAACTATGTATTAGCTGTATTTGTCTTTTCAACCCCGTTAGCATCTTCAACCCTGTTACCCTAGTCTCAACCCCGTCACACCTACATTTTTATGAATGTATTTTTTTAATAATTTTTAAGTTTATGAATAAGTAATTTAATGTTTGTTGAACTTAGTCAGAAATGTTCAGAGCAATCATAAGAATACTTATTTTAGTTCAAATTCTGAAGTTAAGCCACATCTTTGATCAAAAATGATAGGGTTGCTGTCACAAAAAGTGCCCATTTCAGGCTTTAGTATTTTATGGTGCATGGTACAATTTCTGGTAAGCTACGCTTTTTTATTATTTCAATTCAATTCAATTATTGTGATTTGATTTAATATTGACTCATTTGGATAAATATTAGGTACTCAAGATAGGCATTAATTTTTCTCAAGAAACTAACCTAACCTAATGCTGTGAACATACAGACAGCCCTATCAGCTGGTAGTATTATTTAAGGTTAAAAATAACTCAAATTAAATATAGGCTAATGCGTTTTTTTATTATAATAACAAATTGATTTAATGATATAAGTAAAAATATAATAAATATGTAATATAGAACACATATTTAGCAAAATACTCTCTATAGTTCTTTTTTCTTGCCAACTACGTGCTGTAGCCTATATTATGTTCATTAAATGGCTTTCCTGAGGTAAATGTGACATAATTGTTCTCCAGCTATGTTATTGACCTCTTCACGCTGATAAAAAACACTGATTGATCGATATTATGTATGAGGAATATACATTTCGGTAAGTTGTAGCCTACTACTGTATCTTTCAGTGTTCGTGTTTTTTTACTATTAGCGAGATGATCGGTTCACGCTAGGGATCTGTCACGTAACATTTACAAACGCCAAAACGGTATTTATTTTTTGAATTTTGTAATAAAATTGACAGAATCTGAGAATTGAGATCTTTTATATCATACGTAACCTGCTCTGTCTAGTCTGTCGGTCTCCGTGTCCTCTTTGCTTCGCGATTTTTCTGTGCGTGAGAAAATGGATGTGTGGCGTGTGAAAAGTGTCAATTGCGTGTGTCTCACGGTGATGTTGTACTTCTGTCCAACTTCCGACTTTTCGGCTATTTTTTGTAGCTGGATATATATCATTTGTTGCGTATAAATATGAATGAGGATACGGTTATTGATAAATCGAATTGTTATTGTTGTTCTTATTATCATTTAGGGGGGCTTAGGAACATTTTGGGGTAGCTTCAGCCCCCCTAAAATAGGCCTAACGACGTCCCTGCAGAATCTGATTAACAAACCTGAAGCGAACACAAATTTGTGTAGCCTACACTTTATCACACATTTATAGGGGGGATAGGCGGGTGTTTTTGACAATTGAAAGCCACCAAATGACGAATATGAAAAAACGAATACGACAGTTTCGGACTCGGTCAGTGTGCACGGACCTTACTGCTAAACTTTTGAGGCTCGCGCAGCCTCTCGAGGAGAAATCAATCAAATGAGCGCCGAGTCTATGAGGGTAACACACACAAACTCAATTAACATACTGCGGTTACATTTCTAAATGGGGTGTTTTATTATTTATAACATTTGATACAGTTCAGCAACATCACACGACCGATCACTTAAAGGTATAGTGGAGGATTTTTTACTTCCCGGGTGGATCACCTATACTATTGGTCCTCCTAATTGTCAATCATTCTGTTAAATCAATCAAACTTATTCAAAAAGTGGAGAGGGAGGGTCTTATCTAATATTCGGAAATATCCTCCACTATACCTTTAATTAACCATCACGAATGAAAATGTGACACTGATTTCATATGACAGTTCAATAAACAAGTAAGTTAATATTAAGTCACTTACATTTTAGAAGAAATATTGACTGTTTTGGTTTATTTTAGCAGTGAAAATAGTTCCCGATGAATCCAAACAAAGACCACAACATAGCGCGTCTCACAGCAACACTCAATCGTGTTTTGAATGATTCAGTTTTTGAACGAATCGGTTGAGTCAAAGATTCAATTGACCCATTCACAAACATCTGTCTCATTTTTGATGAATCGGCCGTTTGAATGAATCGTTTGCATGAACGACTCATTGACTCGCTTAATAAAACCTGCGCGCTCACTAATGACAAACCAATCAAATTCGTTGATTTTTTTTTTTAAATCACTTCAAACACATTTAAATTTTTATTCAGGAGTTATGTATATACAAAACGATAACTTTTGATGACAGTAGTTTATTGATATATTTTTTTTTTTATTAATAAAAAAAATAAAATAATTCCCCATCCTGTGGGGGCCCCACCGGTTGAGAACCACTGGTTGAGAACCACTGGTTGAGAACCACTGGTTGAGCCCATTTGAGAGGCGGACAAAATCAGAATTTAAAATGGACTGAATAAGCTCTCTACGAACTTGACGAGCGATGCCGCGCTGACGGACCATAGACTATAAAAAAGAGTGACTGACATGTATGCACATAAATCACTGTCACACACACTCTCAGAGTAATATTAAGAGTAAAATTAAATACATTTCTAATAACTTTACAAAACTTTGAAGCTATTTATAACTATTTTTTTCATTATGCCAATAATTAATTCTACATTTACAATAAACTGCCAGCTGTCAGCTTCCAAATGAGATCATACTTGGTCTAATAGTTGTTTTCATTAGTTTTTTCTTCATTTCAGAAAAAGCTCCAGAACGTATGAAGAAACCTGGTCGTTTCCATAAGCTCTTGAAGGGTGTTTTCTGCTGCTGTTCCAGTAGTGCTGTGAATGTTGTGGAGCCTTTTATTCCTGAACCATCATCACCACCTGCTCCAGATCACTCCGGCGTCAAGCCAAATAATGGTAAATCATTATTTCTCCAACATTATTTTAAACAGTATTACTTAAACAAGTATAACTTGTTTTCCACTCAAAATAAGGCTTGTTTTTACAGAACATTAAAATTATTTCCCCCATTATAATATCAATTTCTTAACCAGCGCTGACATTTTTTAAATAAAACAATGGATCTAGGAACAGACACTCTACTGACTATAAGTAACTTTTCAACTACATGTCAACTTATTCTAACCCTTACCAGTCTACTAATACTCTAATGAGAGTTAGTAGACATGCAGGTGCAGTGTTACTTGTAGATTTATAGAATGTCTTAAAGGGACCAAAATAAAGTGAAACCAAAGTAACAATTTGATGTGATCGCTAACATTGATAATTAATATTATAAAAAATAAATTAAAACAAAAACAGTTTTTTATGTCTGAAATATTCCATCCTCAGGCCGCTCCAGATCCTGGAGAATTGTCTCCACAGATTCTTCTCCGGACATCTCGTCATCTTTAGCTTGCTCACTCCCTGAGGTATGCCAGGGTTTGTCTAGGTCTGGCAGCCTCGAAGGGTTTCTGTGTCCTGTCGAGCCAACAGAGACATCAACTGGCCGAACTGCTCACGGTGCCGTGGAGGCTTCTCCACTGAACAAGAGCTCATCAGGTGAGACTGAAATAAGGCTGGGCAGTGCAAAGTCTACAGAGAGAGATTTTGCTATTTCATGCATAACTGAGTCAAGTTTTTAACATGTCCGATTTACTGTTGCTCGACCAGCACTGATATTTTGTAAGTAAAACAAAGGGTCTAGCAAGCTAATAATTGTCTCATATTTTTCTGTTTGTTTTTCAGAGTCCTTTGAGTCTCTCTATGACTTGGAAAAGCTAATTGGATCCGGAGGATTTGGCAGTGTGTTCCTGGGGACACGCACATTTGATGGCAAAAAGGTAAATCTTACTGAATTGTACAAACATTTTGCTCTTGCATGCATCAAAACAATTTACAGATGGTTTAATACTTAGTTCAAGGCCAGGTGCTTTAATACTGTTACTGTTATTGAAACTGGGTCTTTTTTTTTTTTTGTGCAGGTTGCCATCAAGCGGATACTCAAGATTGACAACGATCGCTATCTTAATATTGTAAGTTGGCCAAAACCTGAATGTGTATCGAGTTGTTTAAGTGCAGATTACTGTAGTTAATACACCCATAGGAAAAATTAGGTATAAGTGTGATCAACAAATCAGTTGAGTGTCTGTTCCTAGATCCATTGTTTTATTTTAAAAATGTCAGCGCTGGTCAAGAAATTAATATTATAATGGGGGAAATAATTTTAATATTCTGTAAAAACAAGCCTTATTTTTTTAGTGGAAAACAAGATAATAGTGTTTAAAATAATGTTGGAGAAATAATGATTTACCATTATTATATAGCATCAACCGCTATATAAAAGAAGGTGATCTGACTATAACAATAACATTACGATGAACACAAATTTACCAAAATACAAAATACACCAAATAACTTTGAGCTGATAAGGCTCTTTTGAACGCATCTAAAAAGATCAAAGAATAGTACATTTCAAGATGATGTTTTCTTCAGATTTTTACCCAGCTAACCTTCTGTCTGCTTCTTCTCTCTAGCCTGGGAATCCCGAACCTCTCGTTACCGAAGTGGCGCTGCTGCTGCTGATGAAGCGAGAACCCATAAGCCCCTTCGTCATACAACTGTACGAGTGGTTTGAACATCCTACAACATTCATTCTGGTTATGGAGTATCCGGAGCCCTGCGAGAGCTTGCTGGACTCAATCACTCGTCAACCTTGGAGTGACTGTTTCTCACGGGTCGTCATGAGACAGGCTGTGCGGGCAGTGCAACACTGCATCCATCGTGGTGTTTTCCATAATGACATTCATGCGCAGAATTTCCTGTTTAAGAAAGACACGATGGATCTCAAGCTAATAGACTTTGGCTGCGGTCAGCTATTTAGTAGTGAAGGCTACGAGAGCAAAATATACAGGGGTGAGCATTTTTGGGAGTGTGGAAAACTGAAGGTAGTGACGTACTAATTATTTGGTGATGCTTAAAAAAAAAAGCTCAACAATGTGCAAATGTCTTTCTTACAGGAGTTCCTGAATTCTGCCCACCTGAAGTCTTTACAGAACCTCGATTCCACGCCGTCCCAGCAAATGTCTGGTCCCTCGGTGTGTTGCTGTACATGTTGTCGAACACATGTCCTCCTTTTCTTAATAGAATGGAAATCACACAAGCCGAAGTTACATTTCAGAACCCCAACTTATCCAAATGTGAGTGAATAATGATGATAACATTGATAAACACACATAAAGCAAACGATTGGTACAGAAAGTTAAAGGTTGTAGTGTGTCAGAATTTTTATATATACTGTAGCTCAACGTATAGCGAGCCAACGTATGCCAGGTCACATGGTCATGACTAACCAGCTCTCTCCTTATTAAAATGTGTACAGACTGCAAGGATCTGATTAGACAGTGTCTAGCCCGGGATCCAACTAAACGCCCCAGCTTAGAGCAGATGTTACAACATCAATGGTTTTATCGTACAACATCAATGGTTTGATCGGAGAAGCTGAGGAGATTCACTCGATCAGTTTCAGGTGTGAGGAAGTGTAACAAGCAGAGTAGGATTATTATCTTTTGTCTGAAATTCTGGATTATTTGTAGTGAGATTTTCAAATTTGTGTTCATTGTAATGTTATTGTTATAGTCAGAACACCTTCATTTATATAGACACTCTACTGACTATAAGTAACTGTTATAACTAACAGTCTACTAATACTCTACTAATACTCTTAATGAGAGTTAGTAGACATGCAGGTGCAGTGTTACTTGTAGATTTATAGAATGTCTTAAAGGGACCAAAATAAAGTGAAACCAAAGTAACAATTTGATGTGATCGCTAACATTGATAATTAATATTATAAAAAAATAAATAAAACAAAAACAGTTTTTGATGTCTGAAATGTTCCATCCTCAGGCCGTTCCAGATCCTGGAGAACTGCTTCCACAGATTCTTCTCTGGGCATCACATCCGCCATCGCTGCACTGACGAGAATGTCTCCCAAGCGTTGTAGGTGTTGCGTGGCTGGATGTAATAATCCAACGTAGCCTCTCTCTATTTTACCCAGAGATGTTGCTTGCCAGACAGACGCAAAACCGCTGACCAAGTCTGTTGGTACTCGGTTATCAATGAAGACGTTTCATGTTCAGGTATGTTTATGTATTACATGATACTGCTTATACAGAGGACCTATAACTAGTCTTGTTACACAATAAGTGTCACATAACAGTAACACACAACTACTTTGTATATAACAGGTGTCCAGACGACAGATACATTTTCGGACATTGACAGTTTGTCACCAGCCGCTGGTTTAACATTTAGGACCTCTACACCTATAAAGTGGCCATCAAAGAGACCTCGTGTGGAACTGGAGGAAGAGGATGACGAAGAAACCCTAATGGACACATCATCTGTAGTAGCACCTGAAGAGCAAGATTATACATTTGATCCAGCAGAGACGGACACAACTTTAACGGAGACAGCAGACATGTCGTAAGTTTCAAAACTGTGCATTTGTTTTAGAACAGGGGTGTCAAACTGAGTTCCTTGTTGGCCACAGCACTGCAGAGTTTACCTCTAATCATTATGAAACACACCTGAGGCAGCTAATCAACTCTCTAAGGCTCATTACAAAAGATCAAGTATGCCTGTTGACCCTTCTGGAACGGAGTTTAACACCCCTGGTTCAGAATTGTATTATTTTTATTATTATTATATTTTGTTACTTTTGTATTTAATATTTGTTAACCAATACGAGTTTTTGTTTCTTAGTGCTCAAGCATCTTGTCCCATTCATAAAACCAGAAAATTTATGAAAATACAACATTTTATACGAGTTGAACAAATCTGCAAAAACTGTCAGTATTCACGCAAATGGAAAAGCCAGCCGGTTCTAGGCAGTACTCCAGCTGGGAACCTCCATGTTTCTGCTATAGTATATCTTTGTGGGGCTTCGTTCTACAAATTTGAAAAGGTAAATGAAATATCAAGTACATTAACAAGTTTTTATTAACACTTTACCATGTTAAAATTTATTATTTAAAACTAATAATGTGCTACATAATCTTGGCCGCTTTTTGTGTCACCAGATATGCTCTACAATGAATCTGCAACTTTTCAAGTATGACACCTTTCGGCGCCATTCCCGATTGTACGTTGAGCCAGCTATAGTGCACAAGTGGACTCGCTGGCAAAATGAGACGCTAGATCGCCTGAGTGAAAGGGAAAGGGTGATCGTTGGAGGTGACATGAGGGCTGACTCACCAGGTACATAGTTGTAAATAAGAAGGATGCATGGATGCTTGGGTATTTTCCGGATCATGAAGCATAACATGCATGGTAGTTATATAGGTGGTATCTAACTGAATTCAATGCACTTGTGGTAATAATGCTTGGTGTAATATTACTTTCAAAGGCCACTCTGCAAAGTTTGGAAGCTATACATTGATGGACCTTCAGACCAACACCGTTGTGGACACACAGCTGGTTCAGGTGGTAGAGAAGAAATATCAGTATTTAAAAAAATTACATTTTGAGAAGTTTAAAACTTCTGGTTTGTCTAAGATGGTTGTTTCATTCCCTACTTGTCTATTTCAGAGTAACGAAGTGGGAGGAAGCTACCACATGAAAAAGAAGGATTACAGAGGAGCCTTGCCCTGTTGGAAGCTCGTGGTGTTACTCTGGAGTGTATTGTAACTGACCGCCACCCACAAATACAAAAGTACCTCAGAGAACGTAACATCAACCAGTTTTATGATGTGTGGCACATCGAAAAAGGTTTTATTCATTATAAATCGTACAAATTCAATAACATAGATTTATTAGTGGGTATAATATGAAAATTAAGAAATTGTTGTGACAGTTTATAGGCATATCACAAATATTTAGTACTGGCAAACTGTGAACATCACTGTATTTACTCTCAGCAGTAAAATGCTTGTCTATATTTTTATTTACAGGGATTGCGAGGAAACATGAAAACATTTCCAAGATGAAAGACTTACGGAAAAATGACGGAAATGGCAGAGAAGCATTAAAAAACACATTTACTGGACTGCATCATCTTCAACCACTGGACCAGAAAGAGTGGCCAAATGGAAATCGATTCTGAACCATGTCAGGAAACGTACACACTCATGAGGATCCAAACTTTCCTGCTCGTCTACATCCTCTAAAGGGAAGCAGAGACAGAAACAAGTGGCTTGTTGCCGGTATGATACTGTAAACAAATGTTATTTTTATGCAACACGACAAAAAGGGATTGTTAGTCGAAGTGTAAATAACCTCAAATTAAAGTTATTAGTTGCAATTAATGCAATTTTTGTATCATTTCTCATAGGAACTCAGGCATTCTACAAGCTGGAGAAAGTGATGACAAACACGCGGATTTTGAAGGACATCACCAAACTAAGTCCACATCACCAGACTTCATCTTTGGAGTCATTTCATAGTGTCATTCTACGGTTTGCCCCAAAAAATGTGGTGTTCCCATTTCTTGGAATGTTCTGCAGGTAATTGAACTGCTGTTAAAATAACTTTACATCACTATAGGCTATTTTCCTGAATTGTGTCTGTGCACTTGCAGACTATACCTGGCTGCATTTCATTACAATGAAAATGCTGGTCGTGCACAAGCAACATCATCAACAGGACATCCACTATTCAAAGTGAACTTTCCAAAGGCCAGGAAAGGACAATGCACAATCAAACAAGTGAAGACACCACCAACATTCAGTAAGTTACTTTAATTTTTTTATTTTATAAAATGAAATATAAATTAACAGTGTTATTGCAAGTTTTCCTGAAAGTTAGGGTAAATTTTGTTTTATTGCACAGAGTACCTAGATGACCTGCAGGACCTAATATTTGAGCATGTTTTTGTGGAACCTGCTTCATACATGGATGAGGTACTTAAGATACCCATACCACCAGACCTTTGTGCGGAGTATGAGCGGCCAGACAAGGAGGAGGTCGTCTCCACCATGGTGTCCAGATTCAATCATCAGCTTGTAGGAAACCAACATATCTGCCCTGATCATCTGAAATAGATTAAATAGTTTGTCAGCCTCATTCTAAAGGGGCGGTCACACTACATATTTCAGCTGTGTCCCAATGTGCATCAATAAGTTTATTTCTCTTGTGTTCAATGTGTTACAGAACCACACATGTACCTATACTCAAACAAGTTCTTCAGTAAAATAAGAACCTATAGACACTGCTCAGTGCGTCTCTTCAATTAAGAGTCATCTCAGTTCTAACCGACTGCCTGCTGAATTTTGCATACAGAATAAAATAATCTGAAACTTCAGAATCAACACACCTAAAAATATCAACTGATATTAAACTACTTACCCGAAAAGGCTGATAAAAAGTTTGAGAAATCCACTGAATATTGGTATTAAAGAGAACAAATTCACTGTTGTGAAGCTACTGACTGGAAGCTGCGGAAGATAACACAGTGCGGTCATGGTTAACTTATTAAACCTAATGCAAACATTGAACAGTCTTTCCATGACGGCAAGATTTATGTAGACTAATGCAAATGGTGATATTGGCATAAAATTAGCTTTTCTAAAATATTTGATAAAGTTCACAAGCACTATGAGAATATGTTCAACTTGTTGCATATTTTTTTACTTATTTGAAAATGTCTGTCTCATTCAACCTATTTAGCACAATTTGACTTCCTAATGTTTTTTATTTTTTTATGCAAGTTTCAGAACCGCGGTCCTATAGGAACCAAGCTTTTGTTTGTTTGTATGCTGCTAGCAGTTTATACTATTTTAGAGCACAGTTATTTTCAATTATGTATTTGTATACATTTTCAGGAATGATTTAGTTGTTTAATTATTTAAATTTAACTGATTATTGCCCTAACCAACTCCTAACCCTAACACTACTGCAACCCTGCAGCCCTATATTCTGGTATTAAGTTTTGCTAGAAAGAAAGAACTTATTTTTCAATTCGGAAGCAAGTTATTTTGTGTACAGTGTAAACTTCCTTTTCATTATAGCCGAAGTCCGGCGTGATAATTCTCATCTGGCGTGTAATCGAACTGTTTGCGCAACAAACTAATGTGTTAATCAGTATATTAAAAAATTTAAATAATATGAAAACAAATACCAGTTTACAACTTCAGTAACCATAATGAACTGTTTTTGCACGGCTAAAATAACTGATGCCTGACACAGAAATTCTTGAACATTTAAATGTACAATGGCCGTGCTCACTCTTATGTTAAAAATAAGGTGGACAGATAATAAAAATGTAATCATTTCCATGGGTGTGGTCTTTGTATCTGTTTGTTTTATGTTTAATTCAGGTTTTCTCTGTTGGAGTAGCCTATTGGCTAGGTGGCGTTGTCACAAAAAAAAATAAAAAAAATAAAAGGTCCTAGAAATGCGGTCCTAGGATGGCAGTGGAACTGCAGCCTCCAGTATTGCAGGAATTGTAATATTGTATACTATTATAGCATTGAACAAAACGTCCCTTTTTCAGGATAGTGTATTTTAAAGATAATTTAGTAAAATCCAAAAAGCTGTAGGCCTATAGATTATCACTGAAAAAAGTTTAAACCATTTACGTGTTTTAAAAAAAAAATGTTTTTCATGCTTGTTCCGTGAACCATGTAAGGAATAATGGACGATGGGCCATTGAATTATTAGAAAGTAATGCACACCTGAGGATAAATACATAGATGCCTCATTAGCTGCTTTTTATGGCCCGCTATAAGCCGTCCGCCATATTGGAACAGTCAGCTGGTCCGTGAACATTCGAGAGTAAGTTCTTTGCTAAACTATCACTATGAAGGTGACAGCTAACACTTACATTAAAAAGTTACCATAGTAAAATTAAAACATTAAAAAGTACCATAGAAAATTATTGTAATATTGAGTTAATACATAAAAGAAACACAAACCAACACATTCTCACCTGTGAAGGGTTTATCCCATTTCTTCTTGAATTTAAACCTCGGCGGTTTTACAACCAGAAGCTGTTACAACAGTTTATTTTTATACACAAAGGTTGGTTTTACACGATCAATCTGTTTTGCAGTTCCTGTATCTGTTGTTTCCACTTGCAAATTTCTGTTCACAGGCCTGCAATGCTTTTGGCCGTATTTGTGCGGAAAAAACATGGCAAAAGTGTAAGCACGAAAAAATGAAAGTCAGAAGAATACAGATCATATTTATTTTGCGTTAGCATGAAGCTGCAGCTTCACAATACATGAATTACACTTACGAATAACAGTAAAATGCTGCAAATATTTTTTTCTTGCACTTGAAAGGCGATTTACACCTTTACAAATCTTCTCTTGTGCATGCAAATTGAATTTACGCTTGCAATTTTATGTACACTTTCACAAATCTTACCCTGTGATTCTTAATGGCATCATATTACCTTCATAGTTCTCTCTTCTGGTAGTGGATCAGACACCTGCGAGATCAAAGGCGGACATCGCCTCATGCAGGGTATTGCTAATAAACTGGATGTACTCATTTCTGTTGCTTTTAAATAAATATTATGAACAAGACACCAAAAGTAGGCCTACTTGTTATAAATTCCCATAGAGAGATAGCACAGTCAGACAGATTAGGAATATTCACACATAATTTATACACATAAAAACATGATATCAGAGTTTTAAAATCAAACATTTTAAAAGAGTACAAGAGTAAAAACAAGTAGCACGGCACAGTGATTCATGAGCTCGTTGTCGCCTAATTAGGACCCGAAATAGATACTAAGTCTGCTTTTTAAAAGCATCAAGCATACAGAAATAGCTACTTTAGATTATAAGAGTCAAATAACTGTATCTACAATACATTGATTGCTAGGCAAAAAAAAAAAAAAAAAAAAAAATCTTGATTAAAAACATTTTAACTTTCCTTCCTGAAAATCAGTGTTTTTTGGTCATAAAATGTACAGTGTTGCTCACAGTAACATGCCACTTCTCATGTGAGCTCAAAAGGGCGATGCGACTGTATGATATTGATGGCATCACCACAGCTCTTTTCTGACTTGTCAAACTGACAATGTTAAAACTGACCCTGTGTTACAACACTCCCCAGTCTCCCCCATATACATTTTAGGAAGCTCCAACTTTTTGTTGTGACGTCCTTAAAAGTGTGTATTCTTTGTTCTTTATGCAGAACCTGGTCAGAGATCAAATACATTATCACCCTATTAAATTTGCAAAGATAAGTAAACATTAACTATCTTTGAGAACAAAGCCAATGCTGTTATAACCATAATGAAAAACAGGTGTCAACAGAAAGGTGCAGTTTTATTGTATTACATGTGTGAGTTCAGATAGCAGTGGGTTACATGGAAGTAATGAAACTACAGTATGAGATCTATGCCGATAACACTCACATCATTGTGGTCTGTAATGTTATAGGTGGAGGTTGATGGTGTCAGTGCAGAACAGGAAAGAGTTTAGTCATTACTGGTGCTGACTAAAAAGAAAATTTCATAATCTACATTTTTTCAGAAATTTTTATTTTGGAAATCATATCCCGGGTAAATGTGAGACTGTAAAACTTTGCAAAAAAAATTACATTTACAAATTGAAGCTTTACAATTATGCGAGTTTTTTTTAAAATGTTTTTTATCTTGCATAGCCCCTATATGAATGCCCTCTGATATAAATCCTGAATATAATAATGTTTATATGATGTTGATGAGACTTTCTTGTTCATAAAGACTATTCGACACTTATGCCTGAATATGACTACAATAGCAAGAATAAACTTTTGATTTACATCATCTGTTATAAAAATGCTTCATTATTGCAGAATGTTACAGCATTCAAAACACACACATGCAAAAACAAAACAAAAATAGACAGAATATTTTAAACAAATTTCAACAAAAGAATTATGTGAGGATAATTTAGCAGAATATATTTGTAAATACACTACACTACACTGCACAGAGTCTTTGGACAGTATATGTGCATGGTGTATATTGATTGAATTAGGTAACAAAATAATAAACAAAGTGACATGCATTTTAAAATAGCAGATGATAATATAAATGATATAGGCATGAACTGAAAGAAGAGACAAAAGCATTGTGACACTTTGTGGTTGATGTTAGTGGTGTTTTTCTGAGTATAATCCTATCACCCGACCCCTTTGGAGATCACACTTGTACCAACATCAGTGATGTGGGAATGGGAGGTTATTACTTCAATTGTTGTCCTTAATTTACATTTTTAAAATGAAACCTTGTTTACATGATGAGAGGGAAGACTAGTGTAGAAACAGTATAAAAGGTTAGAGCCTGTATTGTTCAGGCTTCATTCCGACTCCGTTGAACCCAAAATGCTGCATGTACTTTGTCACTGCTATGCTGCAATAAACTTCTTTATCAAGATCTTCAACATTCTCATGCCATTGTATGTGCAAATGTTGATATCTAAAGCTAGTGAGCTAAAATCCCTAGGAAGATCCCAGTTTGGCGGCTCCAGCAGATGACATGACATTATTGACATAAAAAGGCTCTCCACCACTGTCCAGTGAAACAGCCTAATGGATGAACAATGAATGATCAGTGGAAAGCTTGTAACAAGAAACTGGTGGAGAGAGTAACTGTATGTAAAAGTGTTTTGATGTTTGTGAGGTTGATATGTTCGAGAATTAACAGCATGTGTGTGTTTGATATAATGTAACGTACCCCATCAGTCCGAGCGAGTCCTGTTTTATCTCCCTTCTGTGTCCTGCAGATCCATCTACAGAAATAATCCATAAATAAAAATATATATAACTACTTGTGCCTCATTCATCACAACCCTTACTATCAGTCTGACATCACTCCACGCAATCGCATGGTCTATACTCACAGCATTGTAACACATAATATCACCATAACTGCCCCAACAACACCACCAATCAGGAAGGAGTAAATGTTGAACCCTATTAACACAACAAAAGACAGTTAATGAAAACTCTTAATTCCAGAGAACAACTGTTCTGATATCAAGCAAATAACCAAACACATCTGAATAACCACTTCAATAACTATTGAATCATTAAATAAAACTAGTGCAAAAAATGCCCGTGCAAAATCAGTTTTTGTGTGTGTTTTTAGTAATTGTTGGTTTGGTGTGTGCTCATTGTTACAATTACACAGCAAAAGTTCAGTGACATTTTTTTTTGTGCATGGTAGAAAGCACACAGTGAACTCCGAGAAAACGCTGCGCTTGAGTAAACAGTTTGTGAATAGGCCACTACAAATGATGCCCGTGAAAGAGACTGTGAACGCATTGAATAGGATATGTTTAGTTGGTGAATAGCATAGGCTACTATTACACAGTAGCGATAACGTTAAGCGCACCAGAATGAAATATAATATTCAGAAGTAAACAGCATAGCTGACTTACAGATTCAGTTAACATCCACAAATGAATAAGCATGTCGATTCAGGGAGCAGTGCAAAATGCCCGTGCAAAATCAGTTTTTGTGTGTGTTTTTAGTAATTGTTGGTTTCTTGGTAAAGAAAACACATTTTTACTCAAATAAATCAAAATGGATTTATCACGTTTTGGATCCAAACTATAATATTCAGAAGTAAACAGTGTAGCTGACAGATTGTCAGAATGTTTATTTTTAAACCACAACCTTCTTGGGGATTCTTTGACCGATACAACTCTCTAGTGTCAGAATGTTTTTAAACCACAACCTTTTAAAAATGATATATTTAACGATATCTTTAGCATTTCTCATCCAAACAACGTCAAACTTGGCACTGCACTTACTCGTGACCGTAGCGAGACACCTGTCAAGTTTGAAATCAACAAATGATGCCCGTGAAAGAGACTGTGAACGCATTGAATAGGATATGTTTAGTTGGTGAATAGCATAGGCTACTATTACACAGTAGCAATAACGTTAAGCGCACCAGAATGAAATATAATATTCAGAAACAGCATAGCTGACATATAGATTCAGTTAACATCCACAAATGAATAAGCGTGTTGATTCAGGGAGCAGAGCAAAGTGCCCGTGCAAAATCAGTTTTTGTGTGTGTTTTTAGTAATTGTTGGTTTCTTGGTAAAGAAAACACATTTTTACTCCAATTAATCAAAATGGATTTATCACGTTTTGGAACCAAACTATAATATTCAGAAGTAAACAGTGTAGCTGACAGATTGTCAGAATGTTTATTTTTAAACCACAACCTTCTTGGGGATTCTTTGACCGATACAACTCTCTAGTGTCAGAATGTTTATTTTTAAACCACAACCTTATAAAAATGATATATTTAACGATATCTTTAGTATTTCTCATCCAAACAACGTCAAACTTGGCACTGCACTTACTCGTGACCGTAGCGAGACACCTGTCAAGTTTGAAATCCATCGGACTAACGGTTCGAGAGATATGCGAATAACAGACACACAGACACACAGACAGACATACAGACACACACACAGACACACAGACAGACAGACGTTCCTGTAATTTATAGAGAGATGCAATGAAAAGGCTAGGTGATTCATTGCCATATCAACAATTGAAATAGATTAACTGGATAGGTGATTTATATTATTTACATGAAGCCTCTTGAGAGAAGAGATTCAGTTGTTTTCTTGCAGTGCCATGAGTGTTGCTGCCGACACACTGCAGAGTGGATGTGTGTGAGAGTGACTGATGTAGAGTGATGGAGCTCCTCAAGTCTGTGCTGTTCAATCGCTCTTCACTGATGAACGTGTTTGAAGAGTTACTGACAGGACGTCCAGACAGATGCCACTCCAGTTTAGGAGAGGGATTCCCATCACCCTCACAGAAATAGGTTGAGAAAGTGGAGATTTGAGGAGCATCTAATAGAGAGAAAGATCAAGAAAAGTCTGAGCAGGAAAACTGGAACCTTTTCTTAGTAACTTTCTATAGCAGTTCACATACAATCACTGAAGATGGCTTACATATTACTGACTAATAGTAATGGCTTGCAGTTCACATTCAGACACTAGCTGAGATTTGTTTTTGTTTGTATTTGTTCCTGGCTCTATAGTAGATTTAACTTGACACTGGAGTATTAATAAAAGGTTTTATTTATTCATTTTAGATGTTTTAGATAATGATATTGCTTTTTACCTGTTCAAAGATGATATTTAATTGCTTTTGAATTAATGCCATATATGCTTGCATGAAATGCTATGTTGTGCAAACGGCGACTCAGAATGATGTTGTATTTTGTGTGTCATTGAAACGAGATGATATAAGAAAAAAATTGTGAAATTGTGCTTTACATTCATTAGCACTTTAGTTGAAACATATTCTATGCTAGTTGGTGTGACCTTTTATCTTACACCTTTAACCTGACTTGTATACTCTATTTAAAATCTTATAAATTTGTGTTATTCATTGACTTCTGGATAAGTGCAAATAAATAATGATTCACGAACATTAAAAAAAAAATTAACAAACAAAGAAACAAACTCCTCAAAACTTGACAGCCCCAGATCACTGCTGTTGAATGAAAAAAAAAACAGCCAGGGCATTCTGCTAAATAACTTTTTTTGTGTTCCATAGAAAACATAGTTAATGATGGAATAAAGTTTTATTATTGGTAGAAAGATTCTCTCTATTCCTTTATTACTCACATTGAATGTCCAGCATCACTGATGACTCATTGTAGCCGTGTTTGTTCTGAGCTTTACAGATGTACCAGCCTCTCTGTGTCGGGTCGGTCCTGTTGAAGGTAAGAGTGTCTCCAGTCTGCAGCTGCTTCAACTCTCTTTCACTCTTTCTAGACCAGGTGTAGTTCATCACTGCTGGATTTGCATCACTTCTGCAGGTCAGAGTCACAGAACTGCCCTCCAACACCGAGCCAGACGGAAGCACAGAAACTGATGTGTTTTTAGGGGGATCTGAGGGGAAACAAATACATTGCCACACAATACAATTTACAATAATATGATAGACACTGAAGATGACTAATTTTATGGCTTGCAGTTCACATTCAGACACTAGCTGAGATTTGTTTTTGTTTGTATTTGTTCCTGGCTCTATAGTAGATTTAACTTGACACTGGAGTATTAATAATCTTAATTTTAGATGTTTTAGATAATGATATTGCTTTTTACCTGTTCAAAGATGTTATTTAATTGCTTTTGAATTAATGCCATATATGCTTGCATGAAATGCTATGTTGTGCAAACGGCGACTCAGAATGATGTTGCATTTTGTGTGTCATTGAAACAAGAAGAGATGAGAAGAAAATTGTGAAAGTTGTAGTTTATGAACTGTTTGTAACCAACCACAAAAAGGTAAATGAGAAGATACACGTGAGCCAAGATAAGACGACTAAACAATAGTTGTGAACGTTGTAGTGCATGAACTGTTTGTAACCAACCACAAAAAGTTAATGAGAAGACAAACAGGAGTGAAGAGAGCAGACGAACACTTCAGTAAAGAAGAGGAAGAGTGCTAGAAGACAACAGCGTAAATAGACAGAGAAAGGACATCCAGGGGATTGAGACTGAGTCACAGAGACTGATACTCCAACAGCAGGAAGAATCATACAAGACATTGATCAATTCATGAAAAATATGGAAGTGGAATTTCCCAAAAAGTAGTATAAAAGTCTGAGGAGTAAAAGGCCTCCTCAGATGCTGCCTGCATTGAGCGTGAAGTATGCCTGATACTCTAACAAGGGGCGTGTTGTGGCAAAAATATTCATTCAACATCTTCACAGTGTAAGAGACATTTCTGATTCAATTGTCTTTTAAAAAGCATTTATTCTTGCAAGAAGGCCCAGTTGTCCACACAGAAGTCACAAAGTACAGTCTGTGAAACAAGTGCGACGCCGGGAGGAAGGGCAGAGGAGCCTTTATACTCGCTTCCAAGGTCTTCTGCTTTACAGGCTCTTATCTAAACAAAGAGAGGTTTCTCTGCTAGTGACCTAATCCTGCTGAGTTTATTCTTACAAACTCACAAGTTCTAAATTGGACGACCTCTGACCGTAAGGGTCAGAGGTCCCTTTTCAATCTGCCTCCTCCTGACGTCTGACCTGTTACCCAGTGTTAGGAAAAACAGTCCAGCAAGGGTCATTTCAATGTCTTACTGAAAGTAAATGAAAATCAATCTTGACAGCATCTCCAATATTGCTGGTTAAAGGCTAGATTATAGAGCTTTTTAGCTTAAGCTGATTTTAAGTTTTATTTTATATTTAACTGCTTTGTATTGAAACCAATAAAATAAGCATTTTGATTGTTATGATTGCCTCCTGTGAGACTTTATTTATAACTACGAACTGAGCCTCAAAAAAAGAACAACCACATGGGAGTCTTCTACGTCATTCCTGAAGGACTTCAACCTCCTGGCGGGTGAGTTCTTTATGGATTAGGCTAAATTTGACTAACCTTACCCTATCTGAATAATCATAGGGTTAAAGGTGTAAGATAAAAGGTCACACCGACTAGCATAGAATATGCTTCAATTAAAGTGCGAATGAATGTAAAGCAAATCAGCAAGTAAAACAGACATTAAAATAGTCATTCCAAAACTCATTTGATTTTCCCCCATGTAAGAGAAAAAGAAGCAGAATGTCCAGGCTGCACTTTTCCAGATAAAAGTGAATAGGAACTGGGGCTGACAAAAATAAGGACTCGTACACTCTATTTAAAATCTTATAACTTTGCGTTATTCATTGACTTCTGGATAAGTGCAAATAAATAATGATTCACGAACATTAAAAAATTGTAACAAACAAAGAAACAAACACCTCAAATGTGACCTATGTCTAAAGTTATTTTTTTTGTATTTTTTTAACTTGACAGCCCCAGTTCACTGCTGTTGAATGAAAAAAACAGCCAGTGTTCCATAGAAAACATAGTTAATGATGGAATAAAGTTGTATTATTGGTAGAAAGATTCTCTCTATTCCTTTATTACTCACACTGAATGTCTAGCATCACTGATGACTCATTGTAGCCGTGTTTGTTCTGAGCTTTACAGTGGTACCAGCCTCTCTGTGTCGGGTCGGTCCTGTCGAAGGTAAGATTGTCTCCAGTCTGCAGCTGCTTCAACTCTCTTTCACTCTTTCTAGACCAGGTGTAGTTCATCACTGCTGGATTTGCATCACTGCTGCAGGTCAGAGTCACAGAACTGCCCTCCAACACCGAGGCAGACGGAAGCACAGAAACTGATGTGTTTTTAGGGGGATCTGAGGGGAAACAAATACATTGCCACACAATACAATTTACAATAATATGATTACCAAGTCAAAACTGATACAAAGCATCACTTACACTGAACATGTAATGTGATGTTGTCCTGTGCTGTTTTGTTCTTGTCCTGTAGCTGGTAGGTTATAGTGCAGGTGAAAGTGACTCTGTGGTGACGGTGAGTAGCAGTGAAGTTCAGATCAGAGATGAGGAGCTCCTGTTGTCTGCTGCTCTCACTGAGGGGGATTCTGGGAGTGAAGCTCCATGTGAGAGTTGGTGGAGGAGAGGAGCAGAGAGTCTCAGCAGAGCAGCGCAGACTCACAGAGCTCCCCTCCAACACCTCCTGATCCTGATCCTCATTCAGCTTCACTGTGGGTTTGGGGGGAGACTCTGAAATAAATAATTATAGATGCAGATGTAGACATTTCATTGTGACATACAATTTTACAATTTGTCATGCAAAATATCTTACCAATCACTTCTATCAGAGCATGTTTTTTATCATAAGTCCATTTCAATCCACCTTTACCCTCAATCTTAAAGTAATATTTACCACCGTAATTTGATCTAACATCATAAAAGATGGTGGTACAGTCCTTCTCATGTAAACTTCCAGTTATATTTCCCTTAATAATGGAGTTTTGGCTATACATGGAGTTGAAAACTAAATGATCAGGGTTTTTGGACCCATCTTTGAACCACAGTCCTATAGCAGCACTCTCAGTGAGGTCTTTGTCATATTTATCCTCAATCTCAAATGTGCACTTTATGATCACACACGATCCACTGAGAGCTTCAATCTTCTCTGGCAGACTGATGCTGAAATCTCTACAGCAAACACCTACAACACACAACACAAGCTGTTAAAGCACACAAAGAAATGTACAAGCACATTTCGATTTCTAGCCATAAACACAAACCCTTTATTGACTAGGCTTTTCTATTTACAAATATACCTAATTTACATTTCAGTTAAAATGTAATCATATTGCATTAATAGCAGAGGAGAAAATCAATAAACAGCCTGTGTGGATTGATGACGATAGATGCTTTAGTGACTGAATCAACATCAGAATAATAACCTGGCAAAAAGTCAGAATACTTCATTTTAAATAAAATGCAACATATTTGATGTTCAACTTTCTTTATCTTTACATGGATGAATTTGGTCTTTAGTACAGCTTGTATTAAAATAAGGTAATCAGATTGTTACTTTGCCACATGTTACATGTATCACAACAGACCTCTATTTAACAGGGGTGTAAATGTAGTGTAGTGAGAAACGGTGCTAAAGTTAAAGATTCTGTGTATTTTTAATAACTCAAGTAAAAGTCTAAGTACCTAGCCAATAAATAAATAAATAAATACATATTAATAATTGAGTGAAAAAAAGTCAAATTAAAAAAAGTGTAAAAAAAGTAAAAGTAAAAATACTTTTCTTAGATTTTCTATTGACATTTGAAAACAATTAAGAGACAGTATAGAGATTTTATTTTTTATTTGATTTTATAATTTTTTAAATATTTTTTAGATGCAAATACTTCATTGGCTGTTTAAAAGAAAACTAAAACTTATGTGAGCATGATTGATTGGCTTGTTAGTGACATCAAAAAATAAAGAATAACACATTTTATTTTTAAATCATTGTGGAAAGATTTAAGTCATGATGACTGTATTTCTTGTAAATGCAGTTGAGTAATCGCAAGTATTCGGACTTAACAGAACCGCTATAGTATAAATAATCATAAGTACTGTACAGTAGTGCTCCTCAAATACTTTTCAACTATGCAATTAAACCATTTAGACCTGTACACAACAGATTAAAATACTCTGATCATATAAAAACACATTCATCACATATTAGCTGTTCACTAGATGAAGAGATTCACATACCTTGTAAGAGAAAGACAAAAACACAGACTTTCTCAGCTACACTCATCTTGCCATTAAAAGAAGGTTAACCCTATAAGCAAAGGCCAAACATACACATTCGTCACAAAAATTATACAAACATAATTTTAGGCAAACAAATAATTTTTCTCATAATCATGAATCATCTGAAGCAAATCATCTGTATTTAAAAAACTGAAGTAAAAGCAGTTAAACTTTCCTTGATGGTGGTCTCTAAGGGACTGATTGCACAAAGAACACAAAAACTGTTTTATGGTATGATTTCTCAAGCAAAAAAGGTTGTTCTGACATCATTGCTTCATCGTGGCTAGTTGTGAGTGATATTGGAAAGTTGTCACAAAAAGGATCTCCGATAAAGTAAATTGTACTATAACACAAATGAGTGCTTATAGAAGCAGTTGTGTATGTTTCCTACACCTAATTGTTAAATTAGAATAATATGTGTGAATACTGCCCTTAAAATCTTTATTTATTTATTTATTTATTTTATTTTTAGAAAGGTTTATAAATATAAACTCTACAAAAAGCCCAGACATTCTTAAATGTCCCTGATAATTCTGTCCGGACTGCAGTGTGAATGTGAGAGGGTAAATACGGTGACCGGGAGTCCGGGACACTGGTTCACAAAACTGGTTTTGTCGTGGGAACGTGATAATATGTCGTGACCTCGAGATCATTCTGTCGAGGAAACGATATCCTTATGTTGTGGCGCGTGGCCTTGAGATCCTATGAGGGAATGACATCTATTTTGAGTGGCCACGAGTTTAATGTGTAAACAAACCTGCATGACATAGCAACCTGGGATTATGAGAAATGGATATTATTAATCATTTAATATTTTGTCAATTAAGAATTACAAAAAAATTAAGCAGACACAGCAGCATTCAAATGAAGTTTGTTATTATCAATTAATGCTATGTAAGAACATACAATAATATAGGCCTATAATAACACATTTTATCTATCCCATCCCACATTCAGTCTTTTAAATCCATTCTTGTTTCTTTTTTATTTAATATTTATATATTAATTATGACCGCCGCTAGCGTAGCTAGCGAAAGCGGTCATATAGGGATTGTCAAAGTTTTTTTTTTTTTTTTTTTTCGTCACCTTACTGAATTTTTCGTCAACGATACCAGGGACACCGAAGCACCGGGGAACATGAAATTTGGTGGGCATGTAGCCCCACTAGACTTCTAAGGAAAAATTTCGTTTGGTCCCCGGGGGCCACTCCCCCCCCGCGCTGGGCCCCCCCAAACCCAAAAAATGCAGTTTTTCCTAAATAACTACCTGAACCGTGGCACCGAGGATGAAGAAATTTTTATGGTATGTTGGTCTACTAGACTTTTACGGAAAAATTTCGTTTGGTCCCCGGGGGCCACTCCCCCCCCCCGCGCTGGGGCCCCCGTAAATTTTTCGTCAACGATACCAGGGACACCGAAGCACCGGGGAACATGAAATTTGGTGGGCATGTAGCCCCACTAGACTTCTAAGGAAAAATTTCGTTTGGTCCCCGGGGGCCACTCCCCCCCCGTGCTGGGCCCCCCCAAACCCAAAAAAATGCAGTTTTTTCAAAATAACTACCTGAACCGTGACACCGAGGATGAAGAAATTTTTATGGTATGTTGGTCTACTAGACTTTTACGGAAAAAATTGGTTTGGTCCCCGGGGGCCACTTCCCCCCCCCCCCCGCGCTGGGGCCCCCGTAAATTTTTCGTCAACGATACCAGGGACACCGAAACACCGGGGAACATGAAATTTGGTGGGCATGTAGCCCCACTAGACTTCTACGGAAAAATTTCGTTTGGTCCCCGGGGGCCACTCCCCCCCCGCGCTGGGCCCCCCCAAACCCAAAAAAATGCAGTTTTTCCTAAATAACTACCTGAACCGTGGCACCGAGGATGAAGAAATTTTTATGGTATGTTGGTCTACTAGACTTTTACGGAAAAATTTCGTTTGGTCCCCGGGGGCCACTCCCCTCACCCCCCCCCCCTCCCCCCCCCCCCCCCCCCCCCTCCCCCCCCCCTCCTCCCCCCCCCCCCCCCCCCCCCTCCCCCCCCCCCCCCCCGCGCTGGGGCTCCCGTAAATTTTTCGTCAACGATACCAGGGACACCGAAGCACCGGGGAACATGAAATTTGGTGGGCATGTAGCCCCACTAGACTTCTACGGAAAAATTTCGTTTGGTCCCCGGGGGCCACTCCCCCCCCCCGCGCTGGGCCCCCCCAAACCCAAAAAAATGCAGTTTTTCCTAAATAACTACCTGAACCGTGGCACCGAGGATGAAGAAATTTTTATGGTATGTTGGTCTACTAGACTTTTACGGAAAAATTTCGTTTGGTCCCCGGGGGCCACTTCCCCCCCCGCGCTGGGGCCCCCGTAAATATTTCGTCAACGATACCAGGGACACCGAAGCACCGGGGAACATGAAATTTGGTGGGCATGTAGCCCCACTACACTTCTACATAAAAATTTCGTTTGGTCCCCGGGGGCCACTCCCCCCCCCCCCCGCGCTGGGCCCCCCCAAACCCCAAAAAATGCAGTTTTTCCTAAATAACTACCTGAACCGTGGCACCGAGGATGAAGAAATTTTTATGGTATGTTGGTCTACTAGACTTTTACGGAAAAATTTCGTTTGGTCCCCGGGGGCCACTTCCCCCCCCGCGCTGGGGCCCCCGTAAATTTTTCGTCAACGATACCAGGGACACCGAAACACCGGGGAACATGAAATTTGGTGGGCATGTAGCCCCACTAGACTTCTACGGAAAAATTTCGTTTGGTCCCCGGGGGCCACTCCCCCCCCCCCGCGCTGGCCCCCCCAAACCCAAAAAAATGCAGTTTTTCCTAAATAACTACCTGAACCGTGGCACCGAGGATGAAGAAATTTTTATGGTATGTTGCTCTTAAGGGCCCACATCAACCTAGCCCATAATCACTCATTTGTGATTTGCGCCCCTCCCATAAAAAATGAAAATGCAATATTATTCTGCTTTAATCGCCCCTATCTTCAGTGGAGATGTTCAGAACTGCACCATATTTCATGTGTATGATTAACTTGACATCCTCTGGGGGTATCCTCTGCTAAGTTTTGTAGAATTTCATCCATGGGGGGGTATAAAATAAATTCATTTATGTGCACATTTAGTGACTGTACACTCATCGGCCTGTAGATGGTGCTGTTGAGCGAAGGGTTGCTGGTTTAGGATGATACTGTCACACACACACATGCAGGAATACAAACAAACGCAAGCATGCACACACACTGACATCCACACGCACAGACACACACCCATACACACACATACAAATCCACATGCACAGACACACACACACAAACACACACGCGCACACATGTACGCACACATACATACACGCACAGACACACACACACACACACAGACACACACATACACAAACACACACACATACACACACACACACACACACACACACACACACACACACAGACAGACATGCACATACTATTACTTTTTTTAGGTATATACATAAACACGCAATACAGCCAAATTACTCCACGTCATTTATTTTTGTGGAAAGCCAGTGCAGGCCTGAGCGGCGGTCATATTTTGTACCGCGATGCGGTACATCTAGTTATAATATCTATTGGTTGTATATTTTTCATTGATATGCATTTGCCTTATTTTTCTATATATCTTTTCATATCTCTTTACTACCTAAATAACATTTTGTATACTTAAAGAATATGTTTTGTAAATATTGATCGTGCCAATAAAGATGTTACTTTATGGCGTTTTTTTTTTTTTTTTTTTTTTTTTTAAGCTACGTACAAGATCAGGGAAAAGAAGCATGGTTGTATCTCTTACAATGGAAAATTATAAGGACAAAAACAGAAAACAAATATCATCGATTTGTGTACATCAAAATATGGAATTACACAGAAAAAAAAGAAAAGCACAATAATAAGGTTAAATACTATCTGTGAATAAATCAAATACTATCTGTGAATAAATCGTCATAATGCATTAAAACATTTTTGTTATTTAAAGTCTAATGGCTGAAATAAAAGAGTTAAATTCAGCAAGATAAAGAGGAAAAATAAAGGAGCCATTTTTGCTTGTGAATAAAGAATTTTGATAAAGATAAAGAAATTAACAACATATTATTCAAGAGACAACAGCTTTGGGGTCAGGTCAGAGGTCACTCTTCAGCTGGAACTAGACTTGCATACAGACATTACCGGAAGCCAGTTATTATACTTGGATATTTATAAGTATGTATATATATATATATATATATATATATATATATATGGATATTTTTCTTACAGAAACACATTGCTTCACTTCAAAAGGAAGTGTCAAAATCAAAGTTACCATTCAGTTCCATTATAAAGGAATTGTAAGAGCCAGGATATTTTTATATATAACTCTGATTGTGTTTGGCTGAAAGAAGTCATAAACACCTATGGCTTGAGGGTGAGTAAATTATGGGATCATTTTCATTTCTGGGTGAACTATCCCTTTAAACTCATGGCCAAAAGATAAATGTCATTCCCTCAACATAGGATCTTCAGTACGACATAATGATTACCTTAAGAAAATGACCTTGTGGCCACGACATATCACATTTCCACTAGGTAACATGATGTTCCCACAAATTAATATCTCATGGCCACGACATATTATCACGTTCTAATAAGTTTATATGTTGTGGCCACGACAAAACTAAGTGAACCGAACATCATAGATGAAATAGTTTGTCAGCCTCATTCTAAAGGGGCGGTCACACACTACATATTTCAGCTGTGTCCCAATGTGCATCAATAAGTTTATTTCTCTTGTGTTCAATGTGTTACAGAACCACACATGTACCTATACTCAAACAAGTTCTTCAGTAAAATAAGAACCTATAGACACTGCTCAGTGCGTCTCTTCAATTAAGAGTCATCTCAGTTCTAACCGACTGCCTGCTGAATTTTGCATACAGAATAAAATAATCTGAAACTTCAGAATCAACACACCTGAAAATACCAACTGATATTAAACTACTTACCCGAAAAGGCTGATAAAAAGTTTGAGAAATCCACTGAATATTGGTATTAAAGAGAACAAATTCACTGTTGTGAAGCTACTGACTGGAAGCTGCGGAAGATAACACAGTGCGGTCATGGTTAACTTATTAAACCAAATGCAAACATTGAACAGTCTTTCCATGACGGCAAGATTTATGTAGACTAATGCAAATGATGATATTGGCATAAAGCTTTTCTAAAATATTTGATAAAGTTCACAAGCAGTATGAGAATATGATCAACTTGTTGCATATTTTTTTACTTATTTGAAAATGTCTGTCTCATTCAACCTATTTAGCACAATTTGACTTCCTAATGTTTTTTGTTTGTTTGTTTGTTTTTTTATGCAAGTTTCAGGACCGCAGTCCTATAGGACCCTAGCTTTTGTTTGTTTGAATGTACTTGCAGTTTATACTACTAGTGCAAAATACCCGTGCAAAATCAGTTTTTGTGTGTGTTTTTAGTAATTGTTGGTTTGGTGTGTGCTCATTGTTACAATTACACAGCAAAAGTTCAGTGACATTTTTATTTGTGCATGGTAGAAAGCACACAGTGAACTCCGAGAAAACGCTATGCTTGAGCAAACAGTTTGTGAATAGGCTACTACAAATGATGCCCGTGAAAGAGACTGTGAACGCATTGAATAGGATATGTTTAGTTGGTGAATAGCATAGGCTACTATTACACAGTAGCGATAACGTTAAGCGCACCAGAATGAAATATAATATTCAGAAGTAAACAGCATAGCTGACATATAGATTCAGTTAAAGCTACACTGTGTGATTTTTACCCCCATCTAGCGGTGAAATTGTATATGACTACCCAGTGAATATAACCAGAGAATGTAGACGGGCTCTGATATAACTTTCTGTTCCTCTCAATTCCGAGCGCGTTTTAACTCCTACGGTGGCCGTATTATTCCAAGATTAACATGGCTTCCAGTTATCGACTTCGTCCATGACAATAATAAACAATACGTCTAAAATGAATAAAACTACAGGACAGATGTCAGGAGGTAAACGTCACCCTTGGAATCGGCTATCCCAGCATAATCAGATTAGGCTAACGTTACAATGTGTACAAAGTAAAAGCAATTAAAAATAACTAAAATTTACAGTGTCCTTTTTTTATATAGCTTAAAAAATTGCGCCTTTAAAACTATTCATTACCTGTGATCCGTCGCAGCACAGATTTATGTTACAAGGTAAACAATACTTTTTCACCATTGACGCGAGGATGAAGTTATACTAGAGGTCGTTCTGGCGTTATGCACAACCATGCTATGGTTAGACAAGCAACTATAAAACTTCGAATTTAACGTTACACAAATGAATTACAACAGGCTGAATTACCTGTCGAGAAGAAAGCAGGCAACCTCGGCGTCCGTTTTAAAATCTTTTCTCCTCATGAGCTCTTTCCATCTGGGAAAAGTTACTCCAATATTGACTATGGTCTTGCTGATTTGTCTGTCGCGTTGACGTTTTAATTCTCTCTTTCAAATGTGAGTACACACACACACCACACTATCTTTCAAATCTGCCGGCACTCGCGAGCTCGCGAGTAATCTCCCCATCGCATTCGTCACGGTGTCACTGAGTGAAAAACGCAAAAGGCGAAGCTTGAATTTACAGGTATGTCCCTCTTTGGCTAATGTAGTTTCAAGATGGAGGGGCAACATGGCGACCGGCATTTGAACCCCTCACCCGTATGTACTTTCAATGGCAGATTATAAACTTAAGAGAATACTTTATTACTTGAAAGAAGTAAATATACATTAATGAGCACATATATTTTTGAAAGAACTAAGTGTTTTTTGCTAAGAATCAACTAAAAAAGTTACACAGTGTAGCTTTAACATCCACAAATGAATAAGCGTGTCGATTCAGGGAGCAGAGCAAAGTGCCCGTACAAAATCAGTTTTTGTGTGTGTTTTTAGTAATTGTTGGTTTCTTGGTAAAGAAAACACATTTTTACTCCAATTAATCAAAATGGATTTATCACGTTTTGGAACCAAACTATAATATTCAGAAGTAAACAGTGTAGCTGACAGATTGTCAGAATGTTTATTTTTAAACCACAAACTTCTTGGGGATTCTTTGACCGATACAACTCTCTAGTGTCAGAATGTTTATTTTTAAACCACAACCTTTTAAAAATGATATATTTAACGATATCTTTAGCATTTCTCATCCAAACAACGTCAAACTTGGCACTGCACTTACTCGTGACCGTAGCGAGACACCTGTCAAGTTTGAAATCCATCGGACTAACGGTTCGAGAGATATGTGGTTAACAGACAGACAGACACACACACAGACAGACAGACGTTTCTGTAATTTATAGAGAGATTTTAGAGCACAATTATTTTCAATTATGTATTTGTATACATTTTCAGGAATGATTTAGTTGTTTAATTATTTAAATTTAACTGATTATTGTCCTAACCAACTCCTAACCCTAAACACAACTGCAACCCTGCAGCCCTATATTCTGGTTTTAAATTAAGTTTTGCTAGAAAGAAAGAACTTATTTTTCAACTCGGAAGCAAGTTATTTTATGTGTACAGTGTACAGTGTGTACGAAACTTCCCTTTCCGAAACTTCCGAAGTCCGGCGTGATAATTCTCATCTGGCGTGTAATCGAACTGTTTGAACACCTGAGGATAAATGCATAGATGCCTCATTCGCTGTTGTTTTTATGGCCCTCTATGTGCCGTCCGCCATATTGGAACAGTCAAAGCTGGTCCGTGAACATTCGAGAGTAAGTTCTTTGCTAAACCTCACAATGAAGGTGTCAGCTAACACTAACATTAAAAAATTACCATTAGTAAAATTAAAACATTAAAAAGTACCATAGAAAATGATTGTAATATTGAGTTAATACATAAAAGAAACACAAACCAACACATTCTCACCTGTGAAGGGTTATCCCATTTCTTCTTGAATTTAAATCTCGGCGGTTTTACAACCAGAAGCTGTTACATCAGTTTATTTTTATATACAAAGGTTGGTTTTACACGATCAATCTGTTTTGCAGTTCCTGACTGTTGTTTCCACTTGCAAATTTCTGTTCACAGGCCTGCAATACTTTTGGCCGTATTTGTGCGGAAAAAACATGGCAAAAGTGTAAGCACGAAAAAATGAAAGTCAGAAGAATACAGATCATATTTATTTTGCGTTAGCATGAAGCTGCAGCTTCACAATACATGAATTACACTTACGAATAACAGTAAAATGCTGCAAATAATTTTTTCTTGCACTTGAAAGGCGATTTACACCTTTACAAATCTTCTCTTGTGCATGCAAATTGAATTTACGCTTGCAATTTTATGTACACTTTCACAAATCTTACCCTGTGATTCTTTATGGCATCATATTACCTTCATAGTTCTCTCTTCTGGTAGTGGATCAGACACCTGCGAGATCAAAGGCTGATATCGCCTCATCCAGGGTATTGCTAATAAACTGGATGTACTCATTTCTGTTGCTTTTAAATAAATATTATGAACAAGACACCAAAAGTAGGCCTACTTGTTATAAATTCCCATAGAGAGATAGCACAGTCAGACAGATTAGGAATATTCACACATAATTTATACACATAAAAACATGATATCAAAGTTTTAAAATCAAACATTTTAAAAGAGTACAAGAGTAAAAACAAGCCGCACTGTATGATATTGATGGCATCACCACAGCTCTTTTCTGACTTGTCAAACGGACAATGTTAAAACTGACCCTGTGTTACATATACATTTATGTACCCCCATATACATTTTAGGAAGCTCCAACTTTTTGTTGTGACCTTAAAAGTGTGTATTCTTTATGCAGAACCTGGTCAGAGATCAAATACATTATCACCCTATTAAATTTGCAAAGATAAGTAAACATTAACTATCTTTGAGAACAAAGCCAATGCTGTTATAACCATAATGAAAAACAGGTGTCAACAGAAAGGTGCAGTTTTATTGTATTACATGTGTGAGTTCAGATAGCAGTGGGTTACATGGAAGTAATGAAACTACAGTATGAGATCTATGCCGATAACACTCACATCATTGTGGTCTGTAATGTTATAGGTGGAGGTTGATGGTGTCAGTGCAGAACAGGAAAGAGTTTAGTCATTACTGGTGCTGACTAAAAAGAAAATTTCATAATTTACATTTTTTCAGAACTTTTTATTTTGGAAATCATATCCCGGGTAAATCTGAGACTGTAAAACTTTTCAAAAAAAAATTGCATTTACAAATTGAAGCTTTACAATTATGCAAGGTTTTTTTTTTAAAAAAAATGTATGGTTTTTATCTTGCATAGCCCCTATATGAATGCCCTCTGATATAAATTCTGAATATAAGAATGTTTATGTTGATGAGACTTTCTTGTTCATAAAGACTATTCACGTGAATATGACTACAATAGCAAGAATAAACTTTTGATTTACATCATCTATTATAAAAATGCTTCATTGTTGCAGAATGTTACAGCATTCAAAACACACAAATGCAAAAACAAAACAAAAATAGACAGAATATTTTAAACAAATTTGAAAGGATCTATCATTAAACAACAAAAAAATTATGTGTGGATAATTTAGCAGAATATATTTGGAAATACACTACACTACACATACAGAGTCTTTGGACAGTATATGTGTATGGTGTGTAATGATTGAATTAGGTAACAAAATAATAAACAAAGTGACATTCATTTTAAAATAGCAGATGATAATATAAATTATATTGGCATGAACCGAAAGAGGAGACAAAAGCATTGTGATACTTTGTGGTTGATGTTAGTGGAACATGTCCATTATGGGGTTTTTCTGATAGGACACCTGTGTGAACTCGAGGAGAAATGATGTCATATATTCAAAAAATAATCACTATAAATGGCAAAATTTATATATATTGTTATTTAATACAATGACAATCATATTATATTTAAGTCTGGCTTAAGTTTCCAAATACTTCTAAGAAATTATAGTCTGCCTGGACCCAGATTCCTATCCCAAATACATGTTAGAAAGAGCTCATGCCCAAAATGGCTTGATTATCATAGAGACCGTTTGCTCAGGTCTCATTAATATATTGGAATAGTACCACTGGAATGGTATTTAATCAGTTATAGTGTGGGAGTGGCAGCAGGACATCAAGAACCATCCTGTGACAAAGAGTTTGTGACCGTGATTACCAATCGTAAAGACAGATGTATTTCTGAGTATAATCCTTTCACCCGACCCCTTTGGAAATCCCACTTGTACCAACATCAGTGATGTGGGAATGGAAGGTTATTACTTCAATTGTTGTCCTTAATTTACATTTAAAATGAAACCTTGTTTACATGATGAAAGGGAAGACTAGTGTAGAAACAGTATAAAAGGTTAGAGCCTGTATTGTTCAGGCTTCATTCCGACTCCGTTGAACCCAAAATGCTGCATGTACTTTGTCACTGCTATGCTGCAATAAACTTCTTTATCAAGATCTTCAACGTTCTCATGCCATTGTATGTGCAAATGTTGATATCTAAAGCTAGTGAGCTAAAATCCCTAGGAAGATCCCAGTTTGGCGGCTCCAGCAGATGACATGACATTATTGACATAAAAAGGCTCTCCACCATTGTCCAGTGAAACAGCCTAATGGATGAACAATGAATGATCAGTGGAAAGCTTGTAACAAGAAACTGGTGGAGAGAGTAACTGTATGTAAAAGTGTTTTGATGTTTATGAGGTTGATATGTACGAGAATTAACAGCATGTGTGTGTTTGATATATTGTAACGTACCCCATCAGTCCGAGCGAGTCCTGTTTTATCTCCCTTCTGTGCCCTGCAGATCCATCTACAGAAATAATCCATAAATAAAAATATATATAACTACTTGTACGTCATTCATCACAACCCTTACTATCAGTCTGATGTCACTCCACACAACCACATGGTCTATACTCACTTGTAAAGCAGCATAGTAACACATAATATCACCATAACTGCCCCAACAACACCACCAATCAGGAAGGAGTAAATGTTGAACCCTATTAACACAACAAAAGACAGTTAATGAAAACTCTTAATTCCAGAGAACAACTGTTCTGATATCAAGCAAATAACCAAACACTTCTGAATAACCACTTCAATAACTATTGAATCATTAAATAAAATGCAATGAAATAGCTAGGTGATCCATTGCCATATCAACAATCGAAATAGATTATTTGGATAGCTAATTTATATTTATTTACATGAAGCCTCTTGAGAGAAGAGATTCAGTTGAAGCAGTTTTCTTGCAGTGCCATGAGTGTTGCTGCCGACACAGAGACTGCAGAGTGGACGTGTGTGAGAGTGACTGATGTGATGGAGCTCCTCAAGCCTGTGCTGTTCAATCGCTCTTCACTGATGAACTTGTTTGAAGAGTTACTGACAGGACGTCCAGACAGATGCCACTCCAGTTTAGGAGAGGGATTCCCATCAACCTCACAGAAATAAGTTAAAGGAAAGTGGAGATTTGAGGAGCATCTAATAGAGAGAAAGATCAAGAAAAGTCTGAGCAGGAAAACTGGAACCTTTTCTTAGTAACTTTCTATAGCAGTTCACATACAATCACTGATTGCTTTTGAATTAATGCCATATATGCTTGCATGAAATGCTATGTTGTGCAAACGGCAACTCAGAATGATGTTGCATTTTGTGTGTCATTGAAACAAGATGAGATGAGAATTTGTGAAATTATGCTTTACATTCATTAGCACTTTAGTTGAAGCATATTAAATGCTAGTCGGTGTGACCTTTTATCTTACACCTTTAACCTTTAACTTAAATGAATGTAAAGCAAATCAGCAAGTAAAACAGACATTCAAATAGTCCTTCCAAACTCACTTGATTTTCCCCCATGTAACAGAAAAAGAAGCAGAATGTCCAGGCTGCACTTTTCCAGATAAAAGTGAATAGGAACTGGGGCTGCTAAGCTCCAATAAGGAAAAAAATAAGGACTTGTATACTCTATTTAAAGTCTTATAACTTTGCGTTATTCATTGACTTCTGGATAAGTGCAAATAAATAACGATTCACGAACATAAAAAAAAAATTGTAACAAAGAAACAAACACCTCAAATGTGACCATATATCTAATGTGAATTTTTTGCCCCAGTTCACTGCTAATGTATGAAAAAAACAGCCAGGACATTCTGCTAAATAACTTTTTTGTGTTCCATAGAAAGTTAATGATGGAATACACAATACAATTTAAAATAATATAATTACCAAGTCAAAACTGATACAAAGCATCACTTACACTAAACATGTAATGTGATGTTGTCCTGTGCTGTTTTGTTCTTGTCCTGTAGCTGGTAGGTTATAGTGCAGGTGAAAGTGACTCTGTGGTGATGGCGAGTAGCAGTGAAGTTCAGATCAGAGATGAGGAGCTCCTGTTGTCTGCTGCTCTCACTGAGGGGGATTCTGGGAGTGAAGCTCCATGTGAGAGTTGGTGGAGGAGAGGAGCAGAGAGTCTCAGCAGAGCAGCGCAGACTAACAGAGCTCCCCTCCAACACCTCCTGATCCTGATCCTCATTCAGCTTCACTGTGGGTTTGGGGGGAGACTCTGAAATACACACGAATACAAGATTAAGTACACTGACAATAATGGCATGACAAATACATTTAAAATATTAATTTTTAACACATTCATTTAAATAAAAAGGACTCAAATCACTCACCAAAGACATTTACAGTGAAGGTGTTTAGTTTGTAGCTGTATTTCAGATCACCACTCTCAATCCTGAAGTGATATTTACCATTATGATTTGAACTAACATTATAAAAGATAGTAGTGCAGTTCTTCTCATGTAGTTTTCCAGTTGCCCCTTTAAAGTGATTAGAACTGTGAACTCTAGAGTTAAACACATTATTTCCATCTTTGAACCAAACTCCTATAGCAGCACTCTCAGTGAAGTCTTTGTCATATTTATCCCCAATCTCAAATGTACACTTTATGATCACACAGGATCCACTGAGAGCTTCAATCTTCTCTGGCAGACTGATGCTGAAATCTCTACAGCAAACACCTAATAACACACAACACAAACTGTTAAAGCACACAAAGAAATGTACAAGCGCATTTCTAGCCATAAACACAAACTCTTTATTGACTAGGCTTCAGTTTACAAATAGACCTAATTTACATTTCAGTTTTCAGAGGAGAAAATCAAGTGTGGATTGATGACGATAGATGCTTTAGTACTGACTCAAACAACATCATAATAATAACATGGCAAAAAGGCAGAATACTTGATTTAAAATAAAATGTAACATATTTAATGTTCAACTTTCTTTATCTTTACATCTATGAATTTGGTTTGCTTTTATTAAAATAAGGTAATCAGACTCTTACTTTGCAACATACAAAAACAGACCTCTATTAAACAGGGGTGTAAATGTACTTGTAGTGAGAAACTGTACTAAAGTTAAAGTACAGATACTGTATACGTTTTTATTTACTCAATTAAAAGTCTAAGTAACTAGGCAAAAAAATAAAAATATTAATAATTGAGTGAAAGTAAAAAAAAGTGTCCAAGTTTATTAAACTACAAGAAAGAAGTATACTTTTCTTAGATTTTCAATTGACTTTTGAAAACAATTAAGAGACAGTATAGAGATTTTATAATGTTTTATATTTTTGATGCAAATAATTCATTGGCTGTTTAAATAAAAACTAAAACTTATGTAAGCATGATTGATTGGCTTGTTAGTGACATTAAAATAAAGAATAACACATTTTATTTTTAAATTATTGTGGAAAGATTTAAGTCATGATGACTGACATAGTGTACTTTGTACTTTTAAGTCTACATGAAACTGTTATGGAGTAATAAGTGTTGCATATTTCTAGTAAATGCAATTGAGTAATCGCAAGTATTCGGTCTAAACAGAACCGCTATAAATAATCATATACAGTAGCGCTCCACAAATACTTTTCAACTATGCAATTAAACCATTTAGACCTATACACAACATATTTAAATACACTGATCATATAAAAAACACATTCATCATGATAAATATTTTAGTGGTTCACTTCATCTAACAATTGTCTCATTAAAGACATTGGTGAAGGTGAAGACAGGGCCGGAGTGGGGGAACTTTTCAGCCCGGGAGTTTCAGGCCCAAGACCGGCCCACTTTTTCCATGGTGGAATTCCAAATGACCACTTTTTCCAAACTGGATAAATGAAGCAACAGTTCAGCTCTTACTATTGTGTAGTTTTTATTAAAACCATAGTTCAACAAATAATGTAAAGGTTAAATAATAATTCACTTAAGCTGAGAAGTTAACAAAAAATATTCCACTATTCCACAAGGATAGGTTGATAAATTAACAAAAGCAGAAAGAAAAAAAGAAAAAAAAGAAAGAAAGCATTTGAAATGTATCCCACTATTCCACAAAGAGGCATATTGAACTAATGTTTACAGATTTATTTGTATTCAAAAATATTCAAAAATAATGCTTTTTTAATCAAAAACGGTGATACCTACTCTCAGATAAATGTAGATAGAAATATAAAACCAGTCCTAATTAAAAGAAAACAAGTTGACAAAAAGATTGAATCCAATATTCCAATCCAATATCAACAGTGCAATTTTTTTCATATCATGAGTTTTGTTATCATCAATATTAAATTGCATAATATTTGCAAAGTCTATGAATCGACATGTATTGGGTGATACAAAAAGGCTATTATTTTAATTCAATTTTATATTTTGCTTGTGAATAGGTTGACACCGCTACAACAGCCGATTAGCCGAATAATTACGTTGCTAATGCTAATCATTACTAGACCTATCTCTCTTTACCTGTTGCCAATTGTGTTTGTCCTCTTGAAAATAAATCTGTAAGCTTGGCACATTTGGCAGCATCCTCCTCCAATGCCTTTCTTTTTATCAACCTAGCTTTTTCAGCCCCTCCTGGCCTCTTCCTCCCATCCATCATCCCTGACGCATAGCCTACCGCGTTTGAGCATTTGATTTATCATTTGCGATGTGCGTTTGAGCATTTGATTTGCCATTTTCGATGTGCATTTGAGCATTTGATTTATGATTTGAGCATTGACTTATAGATTTAATTATGACAGGTTTATACTGGGTTGATAATGAAAATTAAAAATCAAATCCGAATGAGGAAATGAAATTGCATTTGAGCATTTGATTTATAATTTGTGCAGCCATTTTGAGAGTTTGATTTATTATTTAATATTTTGACCATTTGATTTATCATATGAACAGTTGTTTTGAGACTTTGATTTATTATTTGATCTTTTTAAGCATTTTAATTTTAATTATGTTAGGAAAACACTTCCATTGTTAGCGACGCGTTTTATGAATTCTGCCAATATTTACACTTGAACCGATCGCTAGTATGGGCCTGCATCATGCTATGATTCGAATTTTAGTTGCTATAGTGACGCGTCTTATGAATTCTGCAATCTGCATGTATCGATCTGCACTCCCCGAGCTCTCTGTCTGTTGAGAGACGAGGCGAAGTAACAGACTTTTGCAGAGAATTTCTGTGCGATACTTGAGACTTTTAAGCTGTTTTCTGGATTTCTGAGAGGAGACTTTTATTCTAGAAGGACATCGGAGGATATATCCTTTTTATAGAGTTACATTTTTGAAAGCGCCATACAATTTCTGTCATATAATTTTTGATATTTTTTTTCAGGGGAGTATTTCCGAGGAGATTTTTCTTTTGTATTGTATTTTGTTGTATTTTGTATTGATTTTATTGTAGTTTGGAGGAGGAGGAGGTCGATGGCTCGCAAGCACATGATGGGTGAAAGAGGAAGTGAGTGCTTTAATTTTTCATTTGCTATGTTTTGTGGTGTGATGTTGTACAATGACTGACTGATCCAATTTATTTGATTCATTCGTTGCATGTGAAATAAACTTGAATTGAATTTGAGTAACTTAACTTAAGTAAAAATCTGTAATTGACCACAGACATTGATTATTATTATTAAACTATGTGATATGTGAAATATTCCATCCTAAGAGCACTCCAGATCCAGGAGAGCTGCGGCTGGTCAGGAGGTTTGGAGACCCGTTTCGGATGACCGAGATCAGGATCCGCTGCCCAGAGATGGACAAAGTAAGTTAACGTTACACAATTTCCTTACTTGAGTGAAAGTAAGTTACAGATACTACTGGTCAAATATTACTCAGTTACAAGTAAAAGTTGAAAAGACTGATTTTTACTTGAGTAAAAGTACAGAAGTAACGTTACGCACTGAAGCGTTTTTTTATTTTTTATTTAATGATTTAATGTTATACCTTGACAAACTATACATCTCTCTATAAATTACAGAAACGTCTGTCTGTCTGTGTGTGTGTGTGTGTGTGTGTCTGTCTGTCTGTCTGTCTGTGTGTCTGTTAACCACATATCTCTCGAACCGTTAGTCCGATGGATTTCAAACTTGACAGGTGTCTCGCTACGGTCACGAGTAAGTGCAGTGCCAAGTTTGACGTTGTTTGGATGAGAAATGCTAAAGATATCGTTAAATATATCATTTTTATAAGGTTGTGGTTTAAAAATAAACATTCTGACACTAGAGAGTTGTATCGGTCAAAGAAGCCCCAAGAAGGTTGTGGTTTAAAAATAAACATTCTGACAATCTGTCAGCTACACTGTTTACTTCTGAATATTATAGTTTGGTTCCAAAACGTGATAAATCCATTTTGATTAATTGGAGTAAAAATGTGTTTTCTTTACCAAGAAACCAACAATTACTAAAAACACACACAAAAACTGATTTTGCACGGGCACTTTGCACTGCTCCCTGAATCAACACGCTTATTCATTTGTGGATGTTGGATGTTAACTGAATCTATATGTCAGCTATGCTGTTTCTGAATATTATATTTCATTCTGGTGCGCTTAATGTTATTGCTACTGTGTAATAGTAGCCTATGCTATTCACCAACTAAACATATCCTATTCAATGCGTTCACAGTCTCTTTCACGGGCATCATTTGTTGATTTCAAACTTGACAGGTGTCTCGCTACGGTCACGAGTAAGTGCAGTGCCAAGTTTGACGTTGTTTGGATGAGAAATGATAAAGATATCGTTAAATATATCATTTTTATAAGGTTGTGGTTTAAAAATAAACATTCTGACACTAGAGAGTTGTATCGGTCAAAGAAGCCCCAAGAAGGTTGTGGTTTAAAAATAAACATTCTGACAATCTGTCAGCTACACTGTTTACTTCTGAATATTATAGTTTGGATCCAAAACTTGATAAATCCATTTTGATTAATTTGAGTAAAAATGTGTTTTCTTTACCAAGAAACCAACAATTACTAAAAACACACACAAAAACTGATTTTGCACGGGCATTTTGCACTGCTCCCTGAATCGACACGCTTATTCATTTGTGGATGTTAACTGAATCTGTAAGTCAGCTATGCTGTTTACTTCTGAATATTATATTTCATTCTGGTGCGCTTAACGTTATCGCTACTGTGTAATAGTAGCCTATGCTATTCACCAACTAAACATATCCTATTCAATGCGTTTACAGTCTCTTTCACGGGCATCATTTGTAGTGGCCTATACACAAACTGTTTACTCAAGCGCAGCGTTTTCTCAGAGTTCACTGTGTGCTTTCTACCATGCACAAAAAAAAAATGTCACTGAACTTTTGCTGTGTAATTGTAACAATGAGCACTCAAACACACCAAACCAACAATTACTAAAAACACACACAAAAACTGATTTTGCACGGGCATTTTTTGCACTAGTCATTAAAAAGATATAAGACCCAAGTTTGAGTATTTGACAACTATTGTATTCTGAGAAACTTATAGTGGCAGTTATGTCTTAATTTGTTTCAGGAGTTATGAAATGAAAAAAATGCGTCGATACCTTTAATATGAATTATTCGCGTCATCCTCTCCCATTCAGAAAAAAACTGTGCTGTTGTCATGACAGCGCTTGACAAAACAACGTCCCTCAGGGCTTTTAGCTCAAAAGAAATTGCAGATTTGGAGAAATATTGATAGATTCTCATAGGTTTACATAAGATTTCTATAGACAGGAATAATATTTATTGAATTTATACCAAGCGGCAACCTCCCCTTCTCTTTCTTGAAACCAACACGGAAGTGAGTTAAACTGCAATTCATTAACTGGCCGCTTGGGCTGGCTGCAGAAGTGAGTCAAATCTGTATCTCCCCCATGTTAAAATTACCAACTTTACAGCAGAAAATAAAATGTTTACAGCTTGGATCTCTATGTGGCTTTGGTCTATACAGCTAATTTTGCCCTTCATAACAACTGTGAGGGGGTGAATTTTTTTATAACTCATCCGTTTAGTTGATTAATATTTACATATCTGCATTTAAGGGTGTGGCCACTTGAGTGACAGGTGGGTTGTCGCTGATGTCAATGCTAGCCGTTTCCGTTTGTCTGCTGTTATTACTAGCCGTCACTTCACCTCAGCAAATGTTGCTGCTGAACTTGCTTTCGCTGCAGTGTTTGTGCTTTTTTTTCGGGATTATTTCATACAATTTAATACACCCATTACTTTGGTACAAAGCCCACAGCCTTGGATTCCGTCGTTGTCGTCGAGTATCGTTCGAGAGAACAATCAGCGCTGTATTTCAGTTGTTTTCCTCTGTGAACATGCACTAATGGATGTCTGACAATTTCGTTGCTTTTTGGAGTTTTCAAATTTAACCCTCAGGGCTTCTTCATAAAACGGACGAAGCCTTAAAATTTAGCTTTATTTTTTCCCAGGATAACCAATCAAATATATTTTTGTTCTATAATATTTTCTGATTATTATTTATAATTTTTTGAGTTTTTTATGATACTTTGCATTAATTATGTAATTTTTATGAGCTATTTTTTCCAATAGAATTAATATATAATTTTTTTTATTTTATTTTTATGCAACATTTCACATCAAAATAGAGTGCAGGCCTAAAAAAAAAAAAAATTCAAGTGAGAAGAGCGCCATCTAGTGGCTTCAAAATATATTAATATATGTCATGTCCTATAGCTTTTTTATTAATTTTGATTTCTCTGATCTATTATGTGCATTTTAAGGTGTTTTGAAGGCCAAAAAAAAACAAAGGATAACAAGAGCTTTAAAAACAATGGGCAGTCTGTCAGTGTAAACAGGTCAACTGATAGGATGAATTTATGAATATTTTTCTTAGACGCATTCATTTACTGAAAGCTACTAGGAAATCTAGGTAATAAACTTTATTAAATTAATTCACAATATGTAGGCTACACATTCAGCATTGATCTTATGCCTAATACAGGGCTGTAGACAAGGCTTTATCATCAAAGACGTCCTAAATTTGAGGTTGTTATGAGGTTCAAATTTTTTTCTGATATGCATTTTAAGACGTTTGAAGGCCTAAAAAAGGATAAGAAATAGCTTTAAAACCATGTCAGTGGGCAGTAGATTAGTTTTCAATACCTGCTCTCTCCTCATCTCCATCTCCATCACCCTTTCTTTTTCTCTCAGTCTCCTCATCTTGCTCTGTCTCTTGACCGTAAACTGAAGCGTCGAGTCGTGAAGATTACAGAATCTGATTAACAAACCTGAAGCGAACACAAATTTGTGTAGCCTACACTTTATCACACATTTATAGGGGGGATAGGCGGGTGTTTTTGACAATTGAAAGCCACCAAATGACGAATATGAATAAACGAATACGACAGTTTCGGACTCGGTCAGTGTGCACGGACCTTACTGCTAAACTTTTGAGGCTCGCGCAGCCTCTCGAGGAGAAATCAATCAAATGAGCGCCGAGTCTATGAGGGTAACACACACAAACTCAATTAACATACTGCGGTTAAATTTCTAAATGGGGTGTTTTATTATTTATAACATTTGATACAGTTCAGCAACATCACACGACCGATCACTTAAAGGTATAGTGGAGGATTTTTTACTTCCCGGGTGGATCACCTATACTATTGGTCCTCCTAATTGTCAATCATTCTGTTAAATCAATCAAACTTATTCAAAAAGTGGAGAGGGAGGGTCTTATCTAATATTCGGAAATATCCTCCACTATACCTTTAATTAACCATCACGAATGAAAATGTGACACTGATTTCATATGACAGTTCAATAAACAAGTAAGTTAATATTAAGTCACTTACATTTTAGAAGAAATATTGACTGTTTTGGTTTATTTTAGCAGTGAAAATAGTTCCCGATGAATCCAAACAAAGACCACAACATAGCGCGTCTCACAGCAACACTCAATCGTGTTTTGAATGATTCAGTTTTTGAACGAATCGGTTGAGTCAAAGATTCAATTGACCCATTCACAAACATCTGTCTCATTTTTGATGAATCGGCCGTTTGAATGAATCGTTTGCATGAACGACTCATTGACTCGCTTAATAAAACTTGCGCGCTCACTAATGACAAACCAATCAAATTCGTTGATTTTTTTTTTTTAAATCACTTCAAACACATTTAAATTTTTATTCAGGAGTTATGTATATACAAAACGATAACTTTTGATGACAGTAGTTTATTGATAATTTTTTTTTTTTATTAATAAAAAAAAAAAAAAATTCCCCATCCTGTGGTGGCCCCACCGGTTGAGAACCACTGGTTGAGAACCACTGGTTTAGCCCATTTGAGAGGCGGACAAAATCAGAATTTAAAATGGACTGAATAAACTCTCTACGAACTTGACGAGCGATGCCGCGCTGACGGACCATAGACTATAAAAAAGAGTGACTGACATGTATGCACATAAATCACTGTCACACACACTCTCAGAGTAATATTAAGAGTAAAATTAAATACATTTCTAATAACTTTACAAAACTTTGAAGCTATTTATAACTATTTTTTTCATTATGCCAATAATTAATTCTACATTTACAATAAACTGCCAGCTGTCAGCTTCCAAATGAGATCATACTTGGTCTAATAGTTGTTTTCATTAGTTTTTTCTTCATTTCAGAAAAAGCTCCAGAACATGAGCAGAGACCTGGTCTTTGCCTCAGGCTCTGGAATGCTACGAAGGGTGTTTTCTGCTGCTGTTCCAGTAGTGCTGTGAATGTTGTGGAGCCTTTTATTCCTGAACCATCATCATCACCTGCTGCAGATCACTCTGGAGTCAAGCCAAATAATGGTAAATCATTATTTCTCCAACATTAAACAGTATTATCTTGTTTTCCACTCAAAATAAGGATAGTTTTTTACAGAATATTAAAATTATTTCCCCCATTATAATATTATTTTCTCGACCAGCGCTGATTTTTTAAATAAAACAATGCATCTAGCAACAGACACTCTACTGACAACAAGTAACTTTTCAACTACATGTCAACTTGTTCTAACCCTACAAGTCTACTAATACTGTAATGAGAGTTAGTAGACATGTTGGTGCAATGTTACTTATAGACAGCTGAATGTCTGTTGGGAGGAGCATCACAATAAAGAGTTTGCAGAGGGTCTGTTGCACTATTAAGATTTGAATTGTAAAATGTAAGTTAAGTCATTATATCATTGCTTAATTTGAGGTCAGAGATGGGTTGTTTTAATAGTTGTTTTCATTAGTTTTTTCTTCATTTCAGAAAAAGCTCCAGAACGTATGAAGAAACCTGGTCGTTTCCATAAGCTCTTGAAGGGTGTTTTCAGCTGCTGTTCCAGTAGTGCTGTGAATGTTGTGGAGCCTTTTATTCCTGAACCATCATCACCACCTGCTCCAGATCACTCCGGCGTCAAGCCAAATAATGGTAAATCATTATTTCTCCAACATTATTTTAAACAGTATTACTTAAACAAGTATAACTTGTTTTCCACTCAAAATAAGGCTTGTTTTTACAGAACATTAAAATTATTTCCCCCATTATAATATCAATTTCTTAACCAGCGCTGACATTTTTTAAATAAAACAATGGATCTAGGAACAGACACTCTACTGACTATAAGTAACTTTTCAACTACATGTCAACTTATTCTAACCCTTACCAGTCTACTAATACTCTAATGAGAGTTAGTAGACATGCAGGTGCAGTGTTACTTATAGATTTATAGAATGTCTTAAAGGGACCAAAATAAAGTGAAACCAAAGTAACAATTTGATGTGATCGCTAACATTGATAATTAATATTATAAAAAATAAATTAAAACAAAAACAGTTTTTGATGTCTGAAATGTTCCATCCTCAGGCCGCTCCAGATCCTGGAGAATTGTCTCCACAGATTCTTCTCCGGACATCTCGTCATCTTTAGCTTGCTCACTCCCTGAGGTATGCCAGGGTTTGTCTAGGTCTGGCAGCCTCGAAGGGTTTCTGTGTCCTGTCGAGCCAACAGAGACATCAACTGGCCGAACTGCTCACGGTGCAGTGGAGGCTTCTCCACTGAACAAGAGCTCATCAGGTGAGACTGAAATAAGGCTGGGCAGTGCAAAGTCTACAGAGAGAGATTTTGCTATTTCATGCATAACTGAGTCAAGTTTTTAACATGTCCGATTTACTGTTGCTCGACCAGCACTGATATTTTGTAAGTAAAACAAAGGGTCTAGCAAGCTAATAATTGTCTCATATTTTTCTGTTTGTTTTTCAGAGTCCTTTGAGTCTCTCTATGACTTGGAAAAGCTAATTGGATCCGGAGGATTTGGCAGTGTGTTCCTGGGGACACGCAATTTTGATGGCAAAAAGGTAAATCTTACTGAATTGTACAAACATTTTGCTCTTGCATGCATCAAAACAATTTACAGATGGTTTAATACTTAGTTCAAGGCCAGGTGCTTTAATACTGTTACTGTTATTGAAACTGGGTCTTTTTTTTTTTTTGTGCAGGTTGCCATCAAGCGGATACTCAAGATTGACAACGATCGCTTTCTTAATATTGTAAGTTGGCCAAAACCTGAATGTGTATCGAGTTGTTTAAGTGCAGATTACTGTAGTTAATACACCCATAGGAAAAATTAGGTATAAGTGTGATCAACAAATCAGTTGAGTGTCTGTTCCTAGATCCATTGTTTTATTTTAAAAATGTCAGCGCTGGTCAAGAAATTAATATTATAATGGGGGAAATAATTTTAATATTCTGTAAAAACAAGCCTTATTTTTTTAGTGGAAAACAAGATAATAGTGTTTAAAATAATGTTGGAGAAATAATGATTTACCATTATTATATAGCATCAACCGCTATATAAAAGAAGGTGATCTGACTATAACAATAACATTACGATGAACACAAATTTACCAAAATACAAAATACACCAAATAACTTTGAGCTGATAAGGCTCTTTTGAACGCATCTAAAAAGATCAAAGAATAGTACATTTCAAGATGATGTTTTCTTCAGATTTTTACCCAGCTAACCTTCTGTCTGCTTCTTCTCTCTAGCCTGGGAATCCCGAACCTCTCGTTACCGAAGTGGCGCTGCTGCTGCTGATGAAGCGAGAACCCATAAGCCCCTTCGTCATACAACTGTACGAGTGGTTTGAACATCCTACAACATTCATTCTGGTTATGGAGTATCCGGAGCCCTGCGAGAGCTTGCTGGACTCAATCACTCGTCAACCTTGGAGTGACTGTTTCTCACGGGTCGTCATGAGACAGGCTGTGCGGGCAGTGCAACACTGCATCCATCGTGGTGTTTTCCATAATGACATTCATGCGCAGAATTTCCTGTTTAAGAAAGACACGATGGATCTCAAGCTAATAGACTTTGGCTGCGGTCAGCTATTTAGTAGTGAAGGCTACGAGAGCAAAATATACAGGGGTGAGCATTTTTGGGAGTGTGGAAAACTGAAGGTAGTGACGTACTAATTATTTGGTGATGCTTAAAAAAAAAAGCTCAACAATGTGCAAATGTCTTTCTTACAGGAGTTCCTGAATTCTGCCCACCTGAAGTCTTTACAGAACCTCGATTCCACGCCGTCCCAGCAAATGTCTGGTCCCTCGGTGTGTTGCTGTACATGTTGTCGAACACATGTCCTCCTTTTCTTAATAGAATGGAAATCACACAAGCCGAAGTTACATTTCAGAACCCCAACTTATCCAAATGTGAGTGAATAATGATGATAACATTGATAAACACACATAAAGCAAACGATTGGTACAGAAAGTTAAAGGTTGTAGTGTGTCAGAATTTTTATATATACTGTAGCTCAACGTATAGCGAGCCAACGTATGCCAGGTCACATGGTCATGACTAACCAGCTCTCTCCTTATTAAAATGTGTACAGACTGCAAGGATCTGATTAGACAGTGTCTAGCCCGGGATCCAACTAAACGCCCCAGCTTAGAGCAGATGTTACAACATCAATGGTTTTATCGTACAACATCAATGGTTTGATCGGAGAAGCTGAGGAGATTCACTCGATCAGTTTCAGGTGTGAGGAAGTGTAACAAGCAGAGTAGGATTATTATCTTTTGTCTTAAATTCTGGATTATTTGTAGTGAGATTTTCAAATTTGTGTTCATTGTAATGTTATTGTTATAGTCAGAACACCTTCATTTATATAGACACTCTACTGACTATAAGTAACTGTTATAACTAACAGTCTACTAATACTCTACTAATACTCTTAATGAGAGTTAGTAGACATGCAGGTGCAGTGTTACTTGTAGATTTATAGAATGTCTTAAAGGGACCAAAATAAAGTGAAACCAAAGTAACAATTTGATGTGATCGCTAACATTGATAATTAATATTATAAAAAAATAAATAAAACAAAAACAGTTTTTGATGTCTGAAATGTTCCATCCTCAGGCCGCTCCAGATCCTGGAGAACTGCTTCCACAGATTCTTCTCCGGGCATCACATCCGCCATCGCTGCACTGACGAGAATGTCTCCCAAGCGTTGTAGGTGTTGCGTGGCTGGATGTAATAATCCAACGTAGCCTCTCTCTATTTTACCCAGAGATGTTGCTTGCCAGACAGACGCAAAACCGCTGACCAAGTCTGTTGGTACTCGGTTATCAATGAAGACGTTTCATGTTCAGGTATGTTTATGTATTACATGATACTGCTTATACAGAGGACCTATAACTAGTCTTGTTACACAATAAGTGTCACATAACAGTAACACACAACTACTTTGTATATAACAGGTGTCCAGACGACAGATACATTTTCGGACATTGACAGTTTGTCACCAGCCGCTGGTTTAACATTTAGGACCTCTACACCTATAAAGTGGCCATCAAAGAGACCTCGTGTGGAACTGGAGGAAGAGGATGACGAAGAAACCCTAATGGACACATCATCTGTAGTAGCACCTGAAGAGCAAGATTATACATTTGATCCAGCAGAGACGGACACAACTTTAACGGAGACAGCAGACATGTCGTAAGTTTCAAAACTGTGCATTTGTTTTAGAACAGGGGTGTCAAACTGAGTTCCTTGTTGGCCACAGCACTGCAGAGTTTACCTCTAATCATTATGAAACACACCTGAGGCAGCTAATCAACTCTCTAAGGCTCATTACAAAAGATCAAGTATGCCTGTTGACCCTTCTGGAACTGAGTTTAACACCCCTGGTTCAGAATTGTATTATTTTTATTATTATTATATTTTGTTACTTTTGTATTTAATATTTGTTAACCAATACGTGTTTTTGTTTCTTAGTGCTCAAGCATCTTGTCCCATTCATAAAAACAGAAAATTGATGAAAATACAACATTTTATACGAGTTGAACAAATCTGCAAAAACTGTCAGTATTCACGCAAATGGAAAAGCCAGCCGGTTCTAGGCAGTACTCCAGCTGGGAACCTCCATGTTTCTGCTATAGTATATCTTTGTGGGGCTTCCTTCTACAAATCCGAAAAGGTAAATGAAATATCAAGTACATTAACAAGTTTTTATTAACACTTTACCATGTTAAAATTTATTATTTAAAACTAATAATGTGCTACATAATCTTGGCCGCTTTTTGTGTCACCAGATATGCTCTACAATGAATCTGCAACTTTTCAAGTATGACACCTTTCGGCGCCATTCCCGATTGTACGTTGAGCCAGCTATAGTGCACAAGTGGACTCGCTGGCAAAATGAGACACTAGATCGCCTGAGTGAAAGGGAAAGGGTGATCGTTGGAGGTGACATGAGGGCTGACTCACCAGGTACATAGTTGTAAATAAGAAGGATGCATGGATGCTTGGGTATTTTCCGGATCATGAAGCATAACATGCATGGTAGTTATATAGGTGGTATCTAACTGAATTCAATGCACTTGTGGTAATAATGCTTGGTGTAATATTACTTTCAAAGGCCACTCTGCAAAGTTTGGAAGCTATACATTGATGGACCTTCAGACCAACACCGTTGTGGACACACAGCTGGTTCAGGTGGTAGAGAAGAAATATCAGTATTTAAAAAAAATACATTTTGAGAAGTTTAAAACTTCTGGTTTGTCTAAGATGGTTGTTTCATTCCCTACTTGTCTATTTCAGAGTAACGAAGTGGGAGGAAGCTACCACATGAAAAAGAAGGATTACAGAGGAGCCTTGCCCTGTTGGAAGCTCGTGGTGTTACTCTGGAGTGTATTGTAACTGACCGTCACCCACAAGTACAAAAGTACCTCAGAGAACGTAACATCAACCAGTTTTATGATGTGTGGCACATCGAAAAAGGTTTTATTCATTATAAATCGTACAAATTCAATAACATAGATTTATTAGTGGGTATAATATGAAAATTAAGAAATTGTGACAGTTTATAGGCATATCACAAATATTTAGTACTGGCAAACTGTGAACATCACTGTATTTACTCTCAGCAGTAAAATGCTTGTCTATATTTTTATTTACAGGGATTGCGAGGAAACATGAAAACATTTCCAAGATGAAAGACTTACGGAAAAATGACGGAAATGGCAGAGAAGCATTAAAAAACACATTTACTGGACTGCATCATCTTCAACCACTGAACCAGAAAGAGTGGCCAAATGGAAATCGATTCTGAACCATGTCAGGAAACGTACACACTCATGAGGATCCAAACTTTCCTGCTCGTCTACATCCTCTAAAGGGAAGCAGAGACAGAAACAAGTGGCTTGTTGCCGGTATGATACTGTAAACAAATGTTATTTTTATGCAACACGACATAAAAAAAAAAAAAAAAAAGGGATTGTTAGTCGAAGTGTAAATAACCTCAAATTAAAGTTATTAGTTGCAATTAATGCAATTTTTGTATCATTTCTCATAGGAACTCAGGCATTCTACAAGCTGGAGAAAGTGATGACAAACACGCAGATTTTGAAGGACATCACCAAACTAAGTCCACATCACCAGACTTCATCTTTGGAGTCATTTCATAGTGTCATTCTACGGTTTGCCCCAAAAAATGTGGTGTTCCCATTTCTTGGAATGTTCTGCAGGTAATTGAACTGCTGTTAAAATAACTTTACATCACTATAGGCTATTTTCCTGAATTGTGTCTGTGCACTTGCAGACTATACCTGGCTGCATTTCATTACAATGAAAATGCTGGTCGTGCACAAGCAACATCATCAACAGGACATCCACTATTCAAAGTGAACTTTCCAAAGGCCAGGAAAGGACAATGCACGATCAAACAAGTGAAGACACCACCAACATTCAGTAAGTTACTTTAATTTTTTTATTTTATAAAATGAAATATAAATTAACAGTGTTATTGCAAGTTTTCCTGAAAGTTAGGGTAAATTTTGTTTTATTGCACAGAGTACCTAGATGACCTGCAGGACCTAATATTTGAGCATGTTTTTGTGGAACCTGCTTCATACATGGATGAGGTACTTAAGATACCCATACCACCAGACCTTTGTGCGGAGTATGAGCGGCCAGACAAGGAGGAGGTCGTCTCCACCATGGTGTCCAGATTCAATCATCAGCTTGTAGGAAACCAACATATCTGCCCTGATCATCTGGAAACTCACGGCGAACCCTCATCACCACACAGGCTGGAATCACGACACATAACCACGGCCAAGGAAACCCCAGCACCAGCTCACAAAGGAGCGATATGCCAGAAACCTGTAACGACTAAAACACAGGCACATGGTCAATGTACAGATAGTACTTTTTATTTTTCAGCAATGTCTTTGTTTTGTTTTTTTATAGCACAGCCTATGCTTCATTTTGTGCTTTCTTATAATTCTATAGAGCTGTTGACAAGCACTATCTAAGACTCCTGAAGTTATTTCTTACTATTGTATATAAAATGTCAAATATTCACTAGTTTGTTTACAGTATGTATTGGTTTTGTAGAATCTGCAATGTTTATTTAATTACAAGAATAAAGTAAGATCCTTCCACTAATTATTTATACAAATTGTGAAATCATTTTCTTGTATTTGCAGAGTGTATTGTGATATTTAATAAATATTAAGTTTGTTCTGCCGTATGTGTTGTCAAGTTCATGGTTGCAATTCAGAATATAGGTAAGTTTTTACTTTTGTGCAGTCAATATGTGTAGGTTGATTGAAGATGTAAATATATTATTATATTATATAGCCCTGCATTATAAAAACTTGACATAACATTTAAAAACACTATTCATCGACACGTACTGGTCAATCCCACGTAGACGTAAGGTTCCATAGTCGGCTCGATAAATGTTGTATGCATTCTGAAGAGAATACACGTTTTAAACAAACAGGCTCCAATCCAGGATGCTCACTCATACAACTGGGAGTCTGCTCTGCTCAAGCTGTCGCATCCGTCTTTTCACCTTTATTGCCACAAATTTCGTAACATGAATACGTGTTATGAAAACGAGATCAATTATAACCGTAAGTTAATTCAATACGTGTTCTACTTCCATGCAGCATATGTTCTCTGGCTCTGTAGGCATCTTACAGCAATACCCACATGAACACCTACAGTGAGTTATTGAGTTATGATGACGGAACATGCTAATCGATTAATCAATATCTCCATATTAAATCACTGGTTTGCCTGGTAACACAGTGAAGTTTGTGCCTTCACAGCAGCAGTCTGGCACCTTCACAGTGGCAAAATGTAAGCTGCGTGGCAAAAAGAAAGAAAACCATTCATTTAGATTATCTGTAACGTTAACTGGCTGCAGACACATCCAGCAAAATTAGGGATTTCGTGGGAACATACCTTGCTCATGGGTGTAATATCCACCTTCCCCTTTGATGATTCATTTGGGTATCCAAGTTTCCTCCCATCCCAAAAGACATGCATCTTAGCCTATAAAGCAGGGCACTGAGCATTAATTCCTCTGAGTCAGGCTATGTTTGGTGGCTCTCCATAGGGGGGTCCAGGGGTATGGGCCATTAAATGGCACTTTCTGGAGAGTTTTGTGCAAAGAAATGGAGAAATTGAGTCTTACATGATATGTGAAAAATTGCAAGGTTAAGAGCATACTTTGCATTGTTGTAGTATCAACAGGTATTAGGACATTTAGCATTTATATTACTGTTAATCAGTCATCAGTTGATTACACATGTTGTAGCCTATTACCTTGTTATGATACAGTGACCCATACAATGTGCCAAACAAACATAATGTGCCACATGAAGAAATGCAGCATATGACAGTAGCAACAGCTGAGAAGATTTGGGTCTGTGGTGACCAGGTCCACCTCACACAAACTTCCTTCTCCCATTCTCTCTCTTTACTACTACAACACACACACACACACACACACACACACAAAGGCAAACAAACACACACATGATTTCTGGCTCCAGTGGTTGCCTCATTACAAACTGCCTATTATTAAGATATAAAAATAATAATAACACTGGTTAGTTTTACAATCAACATTTGAATTTATTTGTGTTATACCTTTGTAATTTAATTTAGATTTTACATTTCACACACATTCTTAAAAACAGTACAGAGTAGGCCTACACACATCTATAACTCATAACTCATCGGTGTCTTAAGTAAAATGCTCAAAACATCTCCTGAGAAAAATCACATGGTCAACCTATTGGTTATTTAATTTTTGATTTAGTCTTATTTTCCTTACGTTGTCATTCAAGGCCAGGGCACTTTTTGTACAACTAACGTTGTGCTGAACTTGACCAAATTGATCTGCTGCAGCAGCTTGTGTTTTTAATTTATTTTTTATTTTATTTTCATTTATTTGGCAGTAGGCAGTAGAAGGTTCTAGAACTTTTGAGCGCTTCCACATCCCGCGCAACAACGGATCTCCCAGGAACATTCATTATATATTGCTGCGTACATTTATCCGTGTCGGAGTTCCGAGTAGTAGCTTAAGCATCTGAACAAGAATACGGCCGTGTTCCGATTGTTCTCATCTCAGCTCCGCCGAGACAAAATAGACATGCCATTTCAAAAATATTTCATTTATTGTCAGAAATATGTTTTCAAAAGCATTACTTTCATCAAATTTTATGTGACATAATTTCCAGGCAACTGACTGCAAATAGGCACATCATCATGGCCATATTCCAGTATATGGATAGGAGCAGGATTCACTCAATGTGTATAGCCTACTTGTCAACTTTAAGAGTGCTGGCCTAGATAATTAGATAAAGTGGGAGAGAGGCCCCTCGCACTATGCATATACTTTATTTTGCACAGACGCGTTTTGGCGCGTGCCTGCTTCAGTGGGCCATAAAGGGGCCATAAAAAGGCCATATTCCAGTATGACAATGCTCAAATTGTGAAAGAATGCATGGGAGGGAGAATGAATAATTATTTTCTCGCATGGATTGGCACCTCTGAGTTCATTGAAAGTCTTTGGCATGTGCTTGAGTAGACTTTACAGAGACCTTGACTCTCATACAAGATCTTGATCAAAAATGTATGCACCTTTTGCTGGAAATAACATCATAACATTTATTTCCATCAAAAGGGAACCAGCAAATCCAAAAACTTTGATGTGTCCACAAGTCCCTCCTTAACAAATAGACAAAAAAAAACAAAAACAATCGTTGATATTCAACATAATACAATGTCATAGATAATAATATCAACGTTTTTCCAGAGACACAAAATTAGATCAATTAAACCCCAAAACTGTTTCAACTTACTAAATTCACAAATGTTGATATTCATATAAAAAGATTAAATTAAACATACAACGTGGCCATTCATCAAATGTGCTGAGATGAGATTTTCTGCCATGGTTAGGGGAAAAAAATAACTAATTTCAATTAGCAAAAAATATAATGCTTAAATTTGTAAATTTGACTAACCTTACCCTACCTGAATAATCGGGTTAAAGGTGTAAGACAAAAGGTCACACCGACTAGCATAGAATATGCTTCGATTAAAGTGCTAATGAATGTAAAGCAAATCAGCAAGTAAAACAGACATTCAAATAGTCATTCCAAACTCACTTGATTTTCCCCCATGTAAAAGAAAAAGAAGCAGAATGTCCAGGCTGCACTTTTCCAGATAAAAGTGAATAGGAACTGGGGCTGATAAGCTCCAATAAGGGAAAAAAATAAGGACTTGTATACTCTATTTAAAGTCTTATAACTTTGCGTTATTCATTGACTTCTGGATAAGTGCAAATAAATAACGATTCACGAACATAAAAAAAATTGTAACAAAGAAACAAACACCTCAAATGTGACCATATATCTAATGTGAATTTTTTGCCCCAGTTCACTGCTGATGTATGAAAAAAACAGCCAGGGCATTCTGCTAAATAACTTTTTTGTGTTCCATAGAAAGTTAATGATGGAATACACAATACAATTTAAAATAATATAATTACCAAGTCAAAACTGATACAAAGCATCACTTACACTGAACATGTAATGTGATGTTGTCCTGTGCTGTTTTGTTCTTGTCCTGTAGCTGGTAGGTTATAGTGCAGGTGAAAGTGACTCTGTGGTGACGGTGAGTAGCAGTGAAGTTCAGATCAGAGATGAGGAGCTCCTGTTGTCTGCTGCTCTCACTGAGGGGGATTCTGGGAGTGAAGCTCCATGTGAGAGTTGGTGGAGGAGAGGAGCAGAGAGTCTCAGCAGAGCAGCGCAGACTCACAGAGCTCCCCTCCAACACCTCCTGATCCTGATCCTCATTCAGCTTCACTGTGGGTTTGGGGGGAGACTCTGAAATACACATGAATACAAGATTAAGTATACTGACAATCATGGGATGACAAATATATGTAAAATATAAATTTTTAACACATTCATTTAAATAAAAAAGGACTCAAATCACTCACCAAAGACATTTACAGTGGAGGTGTTTACTGTGTAGCTGTATTTCAGATCACCACTCTCAATCAAGTGATATTTACCATTATGCTTTGAACTAACATTATAAAATATAGTGGTACAGTTCTTCTCAAGTAGTTTTCCAGTTATTGCCACTTTAAAGTGTTTAATATTGGGAACTCTAGAGTTAAACACATTTTTTTCATCTTTGAACCACAGCCCTGTAGCAGCACTCTCATTGAGGTCTTTGTCATATTTATCCCCAATCTCAAATGTACACTTTATGATCACACAGGATCCACTGAGAGCTTCAATCTTCTCTGGCAGACTGATGCTGAAATCTCTACAGCAAACACCTACAACACACACAGCACAAACTGTTAAAGCACACAAAGAAATATGCGAGCACATTTCTAGCCATAAACAGAAACCCTTTATTGACTAGTCTTTTCAGTTTACAAATAAACCTAATTTACTTTTCAGTTAAAATGAAAAATTTAATAATATAGCATTACAAGCTGAGGAGAAAATCAATAAACAGCCTGTGTGGATTGATGACGATAGATGCTTTAGTACTGACTGAATCAACATCAAAATTGTAACATGGCAAAAAGTCAGAATGCTTGATTTAAAATAAAATCCAACATATTTGATCTGCAAGTTTATATATATTTACATTAGCACTTTTTAGAGTACAGTGCTTCAGTATACAGCTGGTATTAAAATATTTCTAAAATAATTTCTAACAAAGTTAATCAGATACTTTGTAACTTGTTACAAACTTAATCAGATAATTTGTAATTAAGGTAATCAGATACTTTGTAACTTGTTAAACTTCAAGATACACACTGCTAACAGACCTCTATTAATACTGTGAAACTGCACTAAAGTTAAAGTACAGATAATGTCAATATTTTTACTCAATTATAAGTCAGGCCAATACCAAGCCAAAATAGTGAAAGTAAAAAAGTATACACACTTATTTGTACTTAAATATTAAGTTAAAAAAAAATCTTAGATTTTTTAATGGACTTTTGAAAACAAGTAGGACTAGAGATTTTATTAATTTAGTATTTTTTTGCAAAAACTTTGTAAAGAAAACACTACTTGCTCTAAAATAAAAGTAATTGGCTGTTTTAAAAAAAAAGTTAAACTTATGTAAGCATGATTGATTGGCTTGTTAGTCACATTAAGATAAAGACTTTTTTTATCATTGGGGAAAGATCGTAATGTCTGACATAATATTATGTATGTTGTACTATTAAGTCTACATGAAATTGTAATGGAGTAATAAGTATTATGTTTTTCTTGTAAACATAATTGAGTAATACAAGCATTCAGTTTTATAAATAATAATATAATACAGTAATGAAGTACTATTACTTAAATAACCTACTTAACAACTCTGCAATTAAACCATTTAGACCTATATACAACAGACTAAAATACACTGATAATATAAAATACACATTCATGATAAATATTTTAGTGGTTCACTTCATCTAACAAATGTCTCATTAAAGACATTGGTGAAGGTGAAGAAGAGATTCACATACCTTGTAAGACAAAGACAAAAACACAGATTTTCTCAGCAACACTCATCTTGCCATTAAAAGAAGGTTAAACATAAGTGGAGGCCAAACATACAGATACACATCACAAAAATGATACATCACAGAAATTATATAAACATACATTCAAAATTGCCATTCTGGAATGATATTATGATAAACTAAAATTCTTCTGCAGCATTTCTAAATCATCTGGAGCAAACCGTCTGTTTTATACGGTAAGTTATGTAAAGCAGTAAGCAGTTAAATCTGGAATCTTAATGGACATTTGGATTGGTTGCACTGACTCTGTGAGGAAGCTAAAACAGTGTAAGGTTATGCTTTCTCAAGAAAGAAATGCAGTTGTTCTGAAATTGACTCAGGTTTATTCAGGTTTTACATGTATGAAACATTTTGAACTTCAAGATACTATCTCTTAAGTTTAGGGATCCATTTAGGGATCTGGTCTTAAGTTTCAATAAATCATAAATTATTGAGAGAATGAAAACACAAGAATAGGCTAAAACAAGTCAAAATTAATCCATTACTTGCTGAACTGTATTGCTTCTTATAAACTCTATTAAGGAATAAATTACTAAGAACAGCTGCTTTATCTTGAAGTGTACAGAATAAAATAATCTAAAACAGAATGAGCACACCTAAAAATATCAAAACAAAAGATAAGGTCCTAGGTAGGCTATGGGATATTAAAAAACTTTTCCAGAAAAGGCAGATAAAAGTAGGAGAAACTCTCTGAATATTGATTTATAAAGAGTACAAGTGATCTGCTGTAACTGACTGTATACTGAAGGAGCTGTGCTGTGTGAAGAAAACAAGTAGCTCACTGCTATTGACTTATTATCTTTCCATTTTACTCAGCAGTGGCAGAACCCAACAATAAACATCTTTTTAATCTATGCAAAGTATTATTACGCACAATGAACAACAAACATCTAATTTCCAGAGCCGTTGAAATTATATTATTATTTATTTTATTGAAATATTATTTCATGAATTATATTTAATGGCTTTGGTCTTTCCATGACACTGACAGCATGATTTCTGTTGCGTCTCGAGTCCAACGTTTCAGTATTTCTGCTTATGGGCTGCGTATGAATTACTCCTTTATAATAGCTCAATAATTTTACATTCAAACATTTTTACTACTTACTGTAGACTGAAATGAACGTGTCAGTCACGTCCCCATGATGCCACTTTGCACCAGGACCGTTTCATTTAAGCTTACAGCCAGGGCGGAATTTCACTGACGGACGGATGTGAGTAACGGCGTATTATGTCCCTTGCGCTTTTATTTTTCTTCTGTCGGGCCGTTTGCTAATTCTTCTGGTTCCCTTTTACATGTAATCGATTTGTCATATGTGTTTGTTTATTTTTTCAATCAATTCAATTGTATACCATCATTTTCTATGCGAGTGGTTTTATTAAGTGCGCATTTTCCATCGATGGAAAACTAGCAGGCGATGCTAGCAAGCTAAAGCTAGCTGCGTTTCTGTGACACACAAGGTGATAAAATAATAACTATTATTGTTTACAGACTCATCAATTAAATAATCCTCGACGACTTTATATTACTGTATTACTACTGCTAATTTCTTTTGTAACGGTAATGACATTTTCTTCTCAGAAAGGCTGAGATGTTTAGCTAACGTTAGTTTATTTACTCTGTTGACAGGTTTATTTACATTCATTTATTTTATTTTTTTAACTGAACATTAATGCTTAGTTTCATAAGGTGTTGAATAAGATAATATGTAAGCTATTGTTTTATATATATATATATATATATACCTATTTACTATATTTGATCTCTCTCTCTGTATATATATATATATATATATATATATATATATATATATATATATATATATATATACACCTTTAATTTATTTGTACCTCTCATGAAGATGAAAACATGAAGCCATATAACAAGGGTAGTCCTGCTCTTGCAAAGTTCGGTTTCAACTCTACTCCAACACATCAACCTGTCATTTTCCAGTAATCAGTTAGGATGCTAATATGTCTTTGACTAGGGTTAGAGCTAAACTCTGCAGGAGCAGGGTTGGCTTCTCTTGCCATAAATCCATATATTTCAAGTGCCTATTTTATTTTTTACAGTCTCTGTGCTGCAGGACCAGGATGAGGATGTTCGCAGTTTCACACAAGACGGCCTTTGTGGTCGATCACTGCCCGTACATGGCAGAGTCCAGCCGGCAGCTGATTGAATGTGACATGCTGACCAAAAGCCGTTCACAGGGCGTGATTCCTCTGGCTCCAGTCTCAAAATCTCTCTGGACGTGTGCAATTGAGTGCTCCATGGAGTACTGTCGAATCCTGTATGACATTTATCCCACCAAGAAACTGGTAAGTGTATGGAAACTGGCGCTGTTTATAGGTATAGTCGCTATGAATTAGCTGGTTTGTATGGAAAAGAGCTGTGTGAAAATTCTTCAAAAATGCTCTTTTTATGTTTTACGGTGGAATAAAGTAGGATTTAAATTAAGAATGAATTGTGGTTAAGTAAATAATGAGAGAATTACATTCCTGTTTCAACTATTCCTTTAATGTCTCTCAGGTGAACTACATTGTGAGCGATTCTGAGGTTCACATCTTGAACAGCTGGAAGCAACAAGATCAGAGCACACAGGAGGTAAAACGCACATTTGTCACTCAGCAGGTCCACATCAAGCACCCTTCTTGTACCAGAGTAATCTGAGCATTGTGTTGAATTAGTGTTAAGTGTATATCTGTGCTGTTTGTCAGCTGATGGCTGCCTTGGCAGCTGTTGGGCCTCCAAACCCTCGTCAGGATCCTGAATGCTGCAGTGTCCTGCATGGGCTAGTGGCGGCAGTAGAATCTCTGTGTAAGATTACAGAATATCAGCATGAGGCTCGTACTGCTCTGATGGACACGGCTGACAGAGTGGCCAATAGGGGGCGCATTATCTGTCTCACCAATGCAAAAAGGTAAGCACTATACCTGTGTATATTAGGAAAATCTGCTAGGGGGTAGAACAATAGTTTTTAAAAAGTGATTTACTATTATTTACAACATGATCTGCATTTTCATGGGTTTAAATAAGTGTTTTTATTTTTTATAAGAGACAATAAAAACAACCTCTCCTTTCCTGGTAAAAGTCAATAAATTATACACAGTAATAATTAGTACTTGCCGGCTAAGAAATAAATACTTGTTACCTTACGATCCATCTGTTTTCACACATCAATGTCCATCACAAAAATAACGTGTACAATACACAGTAGTGGAGGTCCAGCGAGTACATGCATTTCCTGGCCACACTACCGGATGTTTTGAATGTGTCATCGCTTTACGAGAACAGAGAAAATTATGACCTGAGCAGCTTCAACATGCTGTCTGTCAGAGGCGATAATGTACGTAACACATATCACATGCGAGTATACATTTGTTCTTTAAAGGAGAAGTTCACTTTTAAAATGAAAATTCTGTCATCATATAATCACCCTCATGTTGTTTCAAACCTGTATGAATTTCTTTCTTCTGCTGAACAGAAAGGAAGATATTTAAAAGAATGTCAGTAACCAGACAGTTTTTGGGTCCCGTTGACTTCCATAGTATATTTTTTTCCTACTATGGAAGTCAATGGGACCCAAAAACTGCCTGGTTACTGACATTCTTCTAAATATCTTCCTTTCTGTTCAGCAGAAGAAAGAAATTCATACAGGTTTGAAACAACATGAGGGTGATTATATGATGACAGAATTTTCATTTTTAAAAGTGAACTTCTCCTTTAATCGCTGAAAATGAATCGAATGATTGGAGACGTGAGTGAAATACGTCACACTTCATGCTAAAGAAAATAAATGCCAATCCAATTGAAAAACTTTGCCGGGTAAGTGAACATCGTTCAATTTAATTACTTCTATTATAAACTTGACTGGGGATTTTTATAAAAATGTAGTTTGAATACTAGGCTATCTTATCAGTTGTTTAAAAGATTGATAAATTGTTATAAAATTTTCCAATAAAAGATGATACATTTTTTTTTACATGATACATTACACATTTAATTACCCCTTAACAGATCACATATCAAATAAATGCTGGTATTTTAAACTTTCCATTCATTAAATAAAAAAAGATGTATCTGCATAAATATGTATAATATGTTTATGTATGCATATGGACTTTTGTCATCACTGGAATAAATTACTTTTTAATGTATTTTAAAATAGAAAACTATTACCGTATTTTAAAATGTAAAACGTTTCCACAATATCACTGTTTTTACTGCATTTTTCAGAAAATAAATGAACATAAGTGACTTCTTTCTAAAACATGAAAAGTCTTACGACTCCAAACTTTTGAATGATAGGGTGTGTGTGTGTATATATATATATATATATATAGATATATATAGATATATATCTGTATATCTGTGTCTCCCTCTTAGTGACACTCATGTCAGAATGCTAGAGGATTGTGTGCTGGAAACCATTCAGGAGCAGAACAAACTGGCAGCTGGCTCTGACAGGTCAGTTCTGATACCTCTGAGTGCCACTTTAATTCTCACTCAATTAGCAAGCTCGTAATCTTACTGTTATATATATTTTTTTTTTACTGTGCAGACTGATGCCGATTCAGCAGTGTGAGCTTGTGCTGGTCCACATCTACCCTCAGGGTGATGACACTCTGGTCTCGGATCGGCAAAAGAAAGAGGTAGCATCTCTCTCTGCATTAGTGCTAAATGCAAATTAATTTCCATCGGGATTTTACTTAATGAGATATTTTCTGAGTTCTGAGCCTTGAATCAAATGAACCAGCTCCATAATTGTTTCAGGTTCAGTATTAAAAAGAACTATACTGCAAATTTGTTGTCACTATTGTGTAGTAATGTGTCTTTGTCTTCTCTGTGTGTGCAGCTCTCATCAGTGTTGAGCAGTGAGGTTCACAGTGTGCGAGCTGGACGCTATCTAGCCTGCAAACTGAATGTGCTGGTTCAGCAGCACTTTGATTTGGCCTCAACCACCATCACAAACATCCCAATGAAGGTCAGACTGACTGTCAAACATTCTCCTCTCTGCCTGTCTCTCTCTTTCTCTCTTCATCACTTGTTTGCACTATATCGGTTGCTTACACAGCTGCTGTTTTCATGGTTTATTGTTTGTTTTGCTAGCCTACATTAAATGTCTGTGAGCAGGTCAGTACTTTACAAGAGCTACTATTACTTATCCAGATCAAAACCCCACCCCCTCATCCAGCTCTTGCTAATCTCTGATTATTAATGGGAGCTTCAAAGATACATTTACATATTGGGCTATACTAATTTTAACTTTTTCCTAAGCACAACTAATACATTTGGATAAAACTGTTGTATGTTTACAGTATAAAAAAACATAAGGCCTATTAAGAAAAGTAGTTTTTAAAATTATATATGAAATATTATTCATTAATTTATTGAATGCATAAAGTCAACATGAAATCAAAATTGACCTTATTTAGTTTCCTGATGCACATTCCTGGTCTTATTATGCACATTATTTAAAAAAAGAAAGACATTTTTACACTTTGTTTGAATAATACTCTGCCTTGAAATGATTTTGCATCACTTTTGGCTACTCTTGTAGGTAATGCAGATTTTCTAAAATCTTGTCAGTAGTCAATGTTGTAATTTAATGTTGGTCAGTCTTAAATAAGAGATTTTTTTTTTTTTTTTTTTTAAAGATTTAACAATTCTGATTCAGATTCTTCAATGGTTCCATTAAGAATTTAGTATTTTAAAGGAAGAAAGTTCTGTTTTTTTTTATTGCTGTTATTGCACTCAACTTTCTGTCCCCAAATAATTTTAGATTTGAACAGAAATCTAAGGTACATATAAAATCATTCTTGCAAAAAAGTGTTTACACACACTGTTTTTAATCATTTGAATCAGATTAATGCTTTAACCATTCCGGCTTATTTATAAGAGTTTTTGAAACACTGAACAGAACCAACTTGTTTGGATCACAATGTTTGATATCCATTTTTTATGATCCAGTCAATTCTTAATGGATAAAATCAGGTCCCACACCCTTTTTGAACAATAAGTTTCACTTTAAAATTCATCACAGCAGGGAAGTTAAATGGGTTGCGAAAGCCATTTCATGTTGACTTTAACAGAATTCTAAAGGAATAATTCCACACATCCATGCTCTCCAAAGAGTGTAGATTAGCACCCAGCTGGATGAACAATTGACCCTCTAGATCCCCTTTCAGCCCCCAGACTTTTTCTCTATCGGGGGTATTTCTCTTTTGCTTTTGCTATCTCTATCTCTCTCTTATTTCTGGGTGATGTATTTTGCCCTGGCTGGGTGTGGCAGGATGTGAAGTGTGTTTTCTTGTACTGGTCGCTTGTGTTTTTAAAAGCTGCAGGTCCCTGCAGAAACACACAGTAGTTTTAAGATGTGTGTTTGAGGCCAGTGACCCCAGGGATGAAACGTCCTGCTCCATGGAGTCCACCCGTCTCTGTTCTCCCAGTCCTTCTCCTCTCTTCTCCTGTTCTTAATGTGTGTAAGCTCTATTTGTTGCTTACAGTCTCTGATCTCCACAGCATATGAACCAGCTGGGAGACTCCGAGGCATTTGTGGACATCATATCTGTGAGGGCACAGTTATTTTATAATCTGTGCTCTTCAAACATGAAAGCAGCAGTAGATTGTGATGTGTTAGTAGTGTAGAGGCCCAGCTGCTGATGCGTATGTGTATTTGTGTGTGTATGTACATGTGTGAGAAGGAGGAGCAACATGCTAACACTTCAGCAAATTACGACGTTGAGCTTCTGCACCATCGTGATGCACATATGGAATTTATTAAGAGTGGTGAGTAAATCAGTCCTTTGCATCAAAAATCCAACACAGCCTACATTTCACTGCATAAATCATTTGGACATTAGACCACAGCATCTGTTATCAACCTTTATAAAGCATTAAAAAAAGAATGCAACCCCCCCCCCCCCCCCCCCCCAAAAAAAAACATTATCACATTCCAGGTCAGTTTTGGCCGTGAAACATAAGCTTATAAAACAATCATACATTATATTTTCAACAATAAACATAATATTGTATCTGATGATTAACCTCTAATCAATAAGTGAATATAAAGACATTTCAAAGTTTTACATGTTATTACTATACTTAACACTTTTTATTAATTATATTGCAAAAACTACGAAAATTTTTAATAATCCACATTTTTTTTGGCAGAATATAAAGTATATAGCAGGGAACAAAAAATCATCTGATTTCCCTTCATGTATAACTATGTATTCCACTATCATATCATATCTGATAAAGAGCAAATACTTAACCATTTTAACAAGCATTTTATTGACTCTGGGTCTTTATTTGAGTCACACAATTTTTTGCTCTCAAATAATGACTTTGTTAGTGTAGAAACTATTTTTAAAAAGGAGGAGTTCACTTTTGTACACATCAAGAGTCCTGATGTTCATAAAGCACTTAAATTGCTTGATATAAATAAATCACCAGGCCCTGATTGTGTGGAAACTATCTATTTGAAAATGGCAGCTGATATTATTTCGAGCCCTTTAACTTATCTTCTTAATCTTTCAATAGATACTGGTGTTATTCCGGAAATCTGGAAATCAGCTTTTGTTATTTTAGCTTTTGAAACCACCCTTATTAAAAGGGGGAGACCCTCCTATACTATATAATTATAGGCCAATCTCAAAGCTTTGTGTCCTTTCAAAAATTTTAGAACGTTTTATTAGTGATCAAGTGACTTGTTATCTGAACGTACACAAAGTTCTATCTAGTAATCAATCTGGGTTTCGCAAAAAACATAGTACCACAACAGCCATTTTGAAAGTTTTAAATGACATTGTGGGATCAGTTGATAAAGGTGATTACTGCGCTTCCCTTTTTATCGATTTATCAAAGGCTTTCGACACAGTGGATCATGAGATATTACTGTATAGATTAAGGAGTGTAGGCTTATCAAATCGTGTTATTTTCTGGTTTAAAAATTATTTAAGTAATAGAACTCGATGTGTTCAGGCTGAGGGTAAAAATTCAGGACTATTGGAGATTGTAAAAGGTGTTCCTCAAGGATCCGTGTTGAGGCCTCTTTATTCACTATTTACATTAACAGTATTGATCATGATAATCAAGATGTTAATTTTCACTTTTACGCAGATGATACTGTTATGTATTGTGGTGGATGACATTGTGGGATCAGTTGATAAAGGTGATTACTGCGCTTCCCTTTTTATCGATTTATCAAAGGCTTTCGACACAGTGGATCATGAGATATTACTGTATAGATTAAGGAGTGTAGGCTTATCAAATCGTGTTATTTTCTGGTTTAAAAATTATTTAAGTAATAGAACTCGATGTGTTCAGGCTGAGGGTAAAAATTCAGGACTATTGGAGATTGTAAAAGGTGTTCCTCAAGGATCCGTGTTGAGGCCTCTTTATTCACTATTTACATTAACAGTATTGATCATGATAATCAAGATGTTAATTTTCACTTTTTCGCAGATGATACTGTTATGTATTGTGGTGCACCTTCGAAACAGCAAGCCTTGCTTAAACTTCAAGCGGCTTTTGATGTTATTCAGTCTCGGCTTCATACACTTAAACTTGTTCTGAATGTAGATAAAACAAAAATCATGTTATTCTCAAGCTCGAAAAAGGCGGTAGACAATTTTATTCCTCTCCAGACTTATCTTAAATTATCTTTTGGGTCTCACATAACTAATTTAAAGAAAAAATTAAAAATAAAGCTTGGGTTTTATTTTAGAAACAAGTTCTGTTTTTCATTTAATGTAAGAAAGAGATTAGTTTCTGCTACTTTCTTGCCTGTACTCGATTATGGTGATGTGGTGTATCAATTTGCTTCCTCTCAACTACTTTCTTCTTTGGATGCTGTTTATCACAGCGCTTTAAGATTTATATCAGATTGTAAACCTTTAACTCATCATTGTATATTGTATAATAAAGAATCCTGGCCATCTTTGTCTATTAGAAGGAAAATTCATTATTACCTAATCATTTATAAAACTATTCTGGGGTTGTTGCCTTTGTATCTAGGTTGTCTAATTCAAAAGAAAAGTGTTGGGAAATATTCCCTCCGGTCTGATAATTGTTTTACTCTCTTTGTTCCATTTGTGAGAACTGAACTGGGAAAAAGGGCTTTTATGTACACAGCTCCATTTGAATGGAATTTACTCCAAACGAAATTGAAATTACAAACTCTGGTGCCTATGGAACATTTTAAATCTATTATTCGGTCACTCGAAGAAGGCTCATTGATTTGCAATTGTTTTTAAGTGTTTTAATTGTATATTCGTTGTCTCAGTCTGTAAGTTGTGACTGTAAATGCTGTACATTCTTGGCCAGGACTCTCCTGTGAAAGAGATTTTTAATCTCAGAGAGATTTACCTGGTTAAATAAAGGTAAAAAAAAAATTCAATATTGAGAAAGTCTTAATTTCAAATTGTATCAAGTAAAACCCTATCTATTTATTGAAAATATTTATATTATTAGAAGATATATTATTTGAATATAATATACGGGTAATCAATGATTTAATTAAAGGTATAGTTCGTTTAAAAATGAAAATTCTGTAAATTCATGTTCTAAATCTGATTTTGTTATGTGGGAAAGAAAAGGATAAATTTAGCAGAATGTTACTCATTTTTGTGTTTATCTCATGTGTAGGTGATTTGCACATGGCCGGCAGCACCAGCAGAGACAGTGGGCTGAAGGAAACTGTCACACTCAAATGGTGCACTCCACGCACCAACAGTGTAGGTGAGTGGAACTCTGGGAAATGTTTTCTTCTTTCTGCCACATGACAAATTCATGATTTTTTTTCTTTCTTTTTGCAGAACTGCATTACTGCACAGGGGCGTATCGTATTTCTCCAGTGGACGTTAACAGCCGGCCATCTTCCTGCCTCACCAACTTCCTGTTGAACGGTGTGTGTGCACAATCTCTCTTCCCCACCATGCATTTTTTTCTTATTGAATATAGTTTCACTCATTAATATTTTTGGTAACAGAAGGAGAGAGGCTGGTATATGAAACTGTGGAAGTACATGCTTTATTGTATATTTTCCTTTTGTCTTGGGTCTTCCCAGGTCGATCTGTGCTACTAGAGCAGCCCCGCAAGTCAGGGTCTAAGGTCATCAGTCACATGTTGAGCAGTCATGGAGGAGAAATCTTTCTGCATGTCCTGAACAGCACACGCTCAACGTTGGAGGACCCGCCCTCCATCAGCGAGGGCTGCGGTGGCCGAGTGACCGACTACCGCATCACTGTAAGCTCACCAAGCACTGTCTTTGATGACTTGTCACTGACTTGTGCTACGTTCACATAATTATGTGTTTCCAACCTGTAAAAAACATGTATGTCTTTGTCAAATCTGTAATTACAACTTGCTTTATAAACTAACAACTAAAATGGCAGAAGCTTCAACGTTGTCATAGACATACATTAGTAGTGATGAAGCATTTTGCGGTTCACAACGGCCACAGAAGAATCCAATTTGCAGCTATGAGTGTTGCCAACAAAAAAAAGAAAAAAAAAAGAAAAGACAACATGCAATGTTAATGCAGAATTGATGCATTATATTTCATGCACGTGGCTGCAGAGTAAATCTTGTTAATATCTCTTTTCAGGACTTCGGAGAGTTTATGCGTGAGAATCGTCTTACTCCATTCCCGGACTCAATGGTAGATGCAGCAGGCAGAGCTCCAGTGGAGAGAGCCAAATCTCAACTAGAACGACACACACGATACTGGCCAATGATCATCTCCCAGACCACCATCTTCAACATGCAGGCGGTGAGGGACAACATCATCTAAATCAGTGGTTCTCAACCAGGGGGACAGTTTATGGACAGTTTTTGCCATGCATATTGTGTGCATGATCTGTGTGTGTGTGTGTGTGTTTTCTTGGGTATTGTGGTCATCTTTGTTTGTATTTTCCAGGTGGTACCGTTAGCTAACCTCATAGTGAAGGACACTCTAACAGATGAAGATGTGCTTACCTGTCAGAAGACCGTCTATAATCTTGTTGATATGGAGAGGAAGAGTGACCCTTTGCCCATTTCAACCGTGGGCTCCAGAGGCAAAGGTCCCAAACGGTGAGAATATCAAATCAGGTTTCGATTTGTCTTGTTGTATAGCTTTGTTCCAAAACCTAGTGAGCTGCCTTGCTATCTTCTACCTACATAGTCAGCTGCCTTCTAAGCATGTTAACTGAAATGGAGATTTTCATTTATTTTAGCAACAATGCTGCCTAAATAGACTGCTCACTTGATTTTGACACAGCATGTGTGTGTGCATAAACTTTCAAAGTCGTATTAGTGAATACATGTTTACTATGTATGTTGATGCTGATGTTTTATGTATATAGTGATGAGCAGTATCGGATCATGTGGAATGAGTTGGAGACGTTAGTAAAGACTCATGTGGGCACCAGTGAGCGGCACCAACGTGTGCTGGATTGTATCAGTGCTTGTCGGAGCAAACCACCAGAGGAGGAGGAAAGGAAAAAAAGGGGAAGAAAGAGAGAGGACAAAGAGGACAAAACTGAGAAAAATGGCAAGGACACAGAAGAGAAGGGCTGGACTACAGACTCTGAGAGGTTAGTGTTAATGAACAAGATGCTGACGTTCACATTAACATCTGTCAAACCACAGCTACTTGTAGACTGATGACGGGGGATTTTGCTTTCTTCATTAATCTACTGATATGTGTGTTTCTGATGTATACTGTATGTCCCTTTTCTCCTCCAGGCTGAAGGGGGTAATGGAGCGAGAGAAGGACGAACAGAGCGAATGTGAAATCATCAAAGATTCACCGGACTCCCCGGAGCCCCTGAACAAGAAACCACGTTTAGCTACAGAAGAGCAGCAGCCTCCAGAGAAATCTAAAGGTTCAGTTTTATGTTTGTTTTTTTGGTAATCAATCCTCTGTTGTGTAGTTTTTTATTTGTTTTATTTTATTAATAATAATATTAAACTAAAATATAAATATTAAATGTATTATTATTTATTAAATTAATCACATTGGATTATAGATGTTAAAAATCCTTTTAAGAATTAAATATCATAGTGAACAAGAATGTATGACTTTTGGTGAATCTCAAATGCTCAAGAATGCATTGCAGCTTTCAATTTAAAAGCCATAAACCTAGCTTTACAAGATACTCTTGGGGAATGTGAGATGTTCTGCTACTAGAATACATACTTACACGCTTTAATGGACCATTTTGTGTGGACCTACATGATGTTTTTAATGATCAATCTTTAATGAAAAAACTAGCGAAGAAAGCACCAGCTACATCAGCACAGTCGAGTTACTTGTACTGCACGTGCACGGCATCAATTTTATGGTCAGAATTAGAAGCTACAAGCCAAGTCAGAAAGATCATCATCCAAAGTGAATGAAAAGGCAAGTCAGAATGTGGCAACATGAGGTACAGCAACCAATCAGATCTGTGTACAAGTAGAAACAGCTGTCAAATATGGTCTCTTGTTTTGCAGGTCCTGTGTCTCTACTCACCCTTTGGACCAACAGAATAACTCAAGCCAACTCCAAGAAGCATCAGGAGTTTGCAGGAAGATTGAGTTCAGTGAATAACAAGGCTGAACTTTATCAACATCTGAAAGAAGAAAATGGGTGTGTTGACCTCATTGTTTGTCTCACTGTGTACCCTGTGATCACATTAATCAGTCATTTTGTGTTTACTCGCTGTGTTTTCCTTATTAGGATGGATGTTCATGAGAATGGAAAAACCACCAGATGATGTGTGGAACACGCCTCTTCTCATCTCTGCAGGATCATTGATTTGTTGAGAGGATGTGATGTGACCTTTGGCATGATATCAAATGATGTTTTTGCCAGGATGCTGGTTTTGTGCCTGACAAAGAAGAGCAAGGCAATGTTTTATAAAGGACACACTTTTTATATGCTTTAGTTTGTACAAAGATTCTGAAACAGAATAAAGAACCTTGTAAACAGTGTTAGTCCATGTTTGTATTATGTGTGTGTATATGTAAATGTACTTTGTTTGATGCAAATTGTCTTCATTCTGGTTCATTTACCTTCCTGTGTGTTTCATGGGTGTTCAGAAGAAATGTCAAGAGATGGCGAATCAGTAAACAAATGAGAAAAATACACACAACCCTTTATAAACCAAGATTTTTGTTAGCTTTATCAACTTAAGTCCTGTCCTAAATGGCACCCTCAGTCCCAGTGGTTCTCATCCAAGTGGACATTTCTGTGAAATACTGCCAAAAGTTCATTTGGCCACATGGAGGCACTCTTGAGCACCCTTTGGAACTCTAAAATGACAAATGGTCTCCTGGAGTTCATAACCTCGTCCCAAATGACACACTTCATTTGCCATTGTTTTCTTGCAGACTCACATTGGCCCCCATGAGCAAGCATGTGTCCCTTAAGTCCACAAAACCGTATGGTGTCACATTTGTCTTTTTAGGTTTCAGAAGGGCGCTCACAGTGCCCTCTTTGTGCACTTCCACCGTTCTACCCGGCAGTCAAAGTGACATTACGTCACAAAATCTGGACTTTGAGGAAGACCACAAGGGCTAAGGGTGCCATTTGGGACAGGGCCATTGACATCCAGCTATGACTCCTCAAGGGCAACACTTTGGACAGGGCCTAAATGGAGTCTAGCCTTAGGTGGCCTCCTCATAAGACAGTGTGATACAAATTGCAAGTGCAAGAAATGCTACAGACTGCAAGTTTGATTTGCTATCTGCTGTGCAAAAAGTCTTCTTATTGCCAGAATGCAGTATTTTTGTCTGAGCAAGTAGTAAAAAAAAAAAATAGTTGCAACAAAACAAGATATGCTTGGGAACAACTTTGTTTGCAGTTATGTTAACAACACTGTATTTTTCCATGAATGAATACACTTGTGGGATCACCTCTCACCTACTTTGTGTTGGTCAGACAGCCCACTCTTTATAATGTCTTTATGCCGATAGTCAAAAGCCTAGCTCATGAGTCTTTTAAAAAAGGCTCCAAAAGTGTGTTTACTGGATGTGTAAGCCTTGATGCGTTTTGACTCTAGCCAAGGACGAAGGAAGTTAGTGTCAAGTTTTCTGACTCCAGTGAGTATGAGGCATTGAGTGTTGATATATGTGATACTAATGCTTGCTGTCACACTCTATGCACACATATCGAGTAGAGGTGAAAGTAATTGTTTGTGTGGGGTTTGGTTCTTGGCATGCAGTGCTCCTTTTCTCTGTAGAACTTTCCACCTCTGCACTGAAGAAGCCTGCAGTCATTGGATTTGAGTGAACTCCATCTAACAGGGCAAAATAACTACACCATGACACTCTTTGCATTCAGTGTCTGCAGCTTAGACTTCTGTTGGGAAGAAGCCAACAGGGAAATCAAGGTGTTTGAACTTAGTCAGGTCTTTAACCAGCTGGACCCCCTCATTAAGCTGAGACTGGGATTGTTCTGATATTTTTAGGACCAGCTTTGTGGACACTTTTTGTAACTGTTGCCAGGCTGAATTTCTACATGGTAAACGTAAAAAAAAAAAAATCTGTTCCTCAGATTCTTAATGTCACAATGTAATAGAAGTAGCAACATACCCTTTCTTCCGTATTGTGACGTACATCTGAGGGATACAGATTATTGGAAAAGAAAACAAATGTACAGCTGGGACTTACTTCTATCCATTGGTTAATGAGTGGATGAAGACTGCATACGTCGAGTGATATTTTAATAAATTACCAGGTCAAAAAAACTTTTCTCTTGTGATGTATGCCGGATATCTACAATAATTTAGTCTGCTCAAGCCCTGCCCCATGCTTTCATATTTGCCTCCATCCAATAAACAACCAATAGACAGAACCCCAATTTTTTTTTCTTTTTAATAATCCACTTCACTCAGATATACAATAGGGAAGAAAGGATCTATCGCTACTTCCGTTACATTGCGGCTATGAAAATTGGTTGCCTGGTACAATGGTCAGTTTTGTGGTTATTATACAAAAATATCTGACTACAGATTACCGTGATTGACCTGCTGTGAAAAAATTTCGCTAATCGCACACATACAAATACCACAAGTTCTAGGTTGTTGACTACAACCAGAAAAGGACACAATAAACAGCAATGCTCTATTCTAAATTTATTTAGCATTTTACAATGTTACTGCACCTTTTCCACTGATGGCATAAATGGTTTATGCTGCTTGATAAACATGTCACCATAAATCATTTCAATGTGTGTTCCAGGCATTTGACACTTCTCAAGAATGAAGTAGTTTAATATAATTTGTTAAAAATAGAGCTGAATAGAAGTTTGTTGCCCAAAGGGATTTTGGTACTGCATTAAAGGTCAAAATTTGTGATCCAGAGATATCAATCCATGATGCCATTTGATCTAAACTATCAGCTGAGCTTAATGTTGTTTTAGTCACACCTGTGGGTATAGCAGCAGGTGACAGAATACACACTGTTAATTTCTAATGCACACACATCAGTCCCAAACCTCAAGCCTGTTACAATTGCACAGATATTTATACGGGCATTTAGCACAGTCCATGTTACACCTTAATACAACCCGTTGAGTATTATACCTGTATTAAGTGCCATAGGTGGATCCTCAGGCCTCTCACACAAGCTTAAAACTGAACGTCAGTGCATGCAGCCTAACAATGCTAAAAATAAAAACATTGTTTATTTTAGCTGTTAAGAGAGTGTTGTGCAATTTTTTTTCATCCATGTTAAAAATAGTCATCTTTGCTACTTATTGATATGTTGCTATATGTTATTTACACTTTTTTTAAGAAAGGCATGCGTCTCAAACATTCCCCTCGTCACACAGAGATGACTTAGTTCTTAAAGTCATGCAGCATTCAGACAACCGAATGCTCTTTTGTAGATCATCTGAGCACCAGTTCTGTGTGAAGTCAACACACAACTACTCCAAAAATAAAATATCCAAATGTAGAAGCAGATGGATTTTGATTTGAACGTATAGGTACATTAACATGATGTGCAAGGCTTTAAACCAAACCTGCCTTTTTTTACGAAGAGATACAACGATTTAGTCATCCATGAAGATCATGTTAAAATGTTAAATGTTTTTTTGGAGGAAAAAAAAATTACAAATAAAATCAGTTCAGTTAGTTTACAAAAATATCCAAACAAATCCAGGAGCAACTGCAGCAAATCTAAATGAGCAATTCCTTATCTACACTATCGAGCTCTTTGCTTATGTCCACAATAAATGTAGTCATTCTGCATCTCTGTGAATGTGTTTTTAAGGGTAGCAGGTGCTACTACAGTTAAAACATTCACAAAAAAAAAAAAAAAAATGTCATCAACAAAATATTTTGGAGCTGCATCCCTTTGCTCAATTACAAATCTCTACATTCATGACTTCCAGAACACTTTGGTTTAATCTGAAATAAAATATAGTTCTGAAAACTAGTAAAACACAGTTTAGTTTAAAATATATGCAACTAGTGTGATCTTTGCTAGTATGTGGATAGCATTTTAGTGAGATCAGCTAAATAAAAAAATAACTTGCAGAAATAAACAAAATAAAATGCATTCATTGGCCAAAAAGGTTCACTGGCAGAACACAATGATCTAGACCAGTCATTAGAATGACTTGTGCGTAACTACATTGTTCTGTACTTGCATTATTTAAAAGGCTACTTTTTTTAAACTAAGCAGTTCAGCACAAAATCAGGTTTCTTCATTTTAAAAGGTAACAAAGTTCACCTGTCACAAGCTGCTTTCATGCAAAAACACCTCTCTTCCTCACTTTCACACTATTTTAAAATATCGCATGCACCTGTTTTCCTGATTAGTGCGATCAAACGCAGAAAATTATTCTTCAGCTTGTAAGATTTCGGTAAAATTCCACAGCAGATGTTCTGGCCAATAAAGTGCAAACTAAGGCAAAACCCCACCCCTTTCTATGAGCTTTCATCACGACTATGAGCCATAAAACATAAACTGCATAATTTATCATCCTCAACGATCTCTTTGCATCTCCCTAAAATTCCGTCTGCTTGCATATCGCATTGAGTGTGAGGTTTACCTGGAGATTCAGAAACATTCTAGAAATGAAAGACATCATGATGCTGCATTTTCTAACTTGTACCAAAAGGTCAATGGATTGAACTTAGGCTGAGGCAGCATGTATTCTGTCTCTTTTTCTGTATGAGTTTAGTAGTTGCCTTGTTCAATACATGTTCAAAGCCTTACTGTGTTTTGGGTCCAGTGAAAGTGAGCATACATTCAGCTGGAGTTGCCTTTATAGGATTTGGAGAAAGCACTGATTGGGTTGGATTAGTCAAACAGCCATCAAGAGGAAGGAATCTTCACCGTGAACAAGCTCACTGCATATTTTCTGTAGAGTGAACAACAGACACCTCTATATTTCCAAGGAGTGTGATCTCGCCGAAGACTCTGAATCATGGTCTCGGAGTGATGTGGAGTCATGTGGGAAATTGACTGCATTTAGATGTTGATGCCGGTGCAAAATCAGACATAGATGCCTTCAGGGTTAAAGGTCGTGTTCAGGGGGCTCTGCAGAACTCGTAGGTCAGCGGGAAGTTGTCGGGCTGATCCAAGCCGCTTCAGAGACCCAGACTGATTTTCTGACTCTACAGAGACAAAACAAAGAGAGGTTACATTTGATTTACATAAATCAAGAAAAGAACAGAGTATTTATGTGTTTGTACCTGTGTTAGCTTCCTCCTCACCAGGGTCTGCTGGTAGAACTGTTACTTTGGTGCCAGTCTGTTGAATAAACTGTTGAAGGTTTACCTGCCTTAGCTCCTTAGTTAACTGTTCCAGCTCCTGCTCTCTCTCCTAAATCAAACAATTAAAAGTTAAAGAATCTAACATCTAAAATAGACAATCAAATCAAATGTTTTCCCTTATACCTTACCATGTTCACACTTTTTAAAAAAGAGGGAGGCCAAAAGAGTGTGCTCCAAAAGACATCCATCTCATTTGTTAAGATAGTCTAGAGAGAATTTAGTGCTCTAAATACAAGTGTAAGTGTATCTGTGTTATGTAACATTACATTTGAATGCAAACCATACTGGAACATATTCTACTCCTTCACTTCATCTGTAAGCTCTGGCAAAGATCTTTTACATAACATCTGTGACCACTACCCTCCACCCCCACCCGGGTCCCTAACATTCTGCAAAGCCGATTAGTCGCATTGTTGGAACTTAAGGCCAAAGAGTCTAAAACAAAGCAGCTGTAGCTCACTGCTTCTACTGCATGAAACAAAGTACTGGTCATGATTGTTTTGCTATTCATTAGTATTTTGCCTCAGAGGGAGTTGTCACATTTGGTACGAGTACTTTGGATTAACTACCAAAACTTTATACGCACAGAACGGCACTTGAGATCATCTGCCACTGATGCACTGCAAGAAATGCAAAGACTGCGAACTGCTCACCAAGGAGACAAGCAGCTATGATAGAGGTGTCCTATCCTGCTCCTGGAGGGCCAATGACCAGCAGAGTTTAGCTCCAACCTACCCCAACACACTTGCCTGGAAGTTTCTAGTGATCCTGAAGACCTTGATTAACTGGTTAGGATTTGAGCTAAACTCTTCAGGGTAGTGGTTCTCCAGGAGCAGGACTGGGCACCCCTGAAGTATGACCATCTTTGAGAGAGAAATCCACAATTTCATCTTTGCATGCTCCCCAATTCATTAAAAGCAATTCACTTCTGCGATTTAGGAAAAATCTATTTCATACCAACTGCGAACCATACCTGCATACATTGTATTTGGTTTTCTGTTGTGTGCACCTGAGTTTGGACACTTTCACACCAACCAAATTAACCTTGCTGATGACAAATGGACTCCCCAAAAAGCTCAACCTCAGTCAAAACCTTGGTCAGAAAGTCAGCAATGTTAGTGTAAGTGAATTGTTATATTCCTTTAGGTGATCTCACCTGTAGCCTAATGTTTGACTGCCCAAGCGAGAGCTCCACAACTCTGCAGTTGCTCTCCAGTCTTGCAGCCTGCTGCACCTGAATGTCCAGCTCGGCACGGGCCTTGTCCAGTCGCGACTGTACCTCCATTTCGTCTGCTATTCGCGTTTCCATCAGCTCTTGTTGTAGGCGCTCTGCCTCCAGCCCTGCCTCCATGCACTGAATACGAGCCAGGTACTCTCCCAGCTGCTCCTCGCACTCTTGTACACGGCTACGCAGTTCCTGCAGCTGCGCACGCAGTTGCCTCTCGTTGTCCTGCTCAATCTGCAGCTCATTCTCCCAGAATTCATGCTCCTTCATCTCCGCCTCATTCCTGCGGACCTGCTGCTCTAGTTCAACCAGCTCCTCTTCTTCTTCCTCCGTCAATTGCTGCTGCAACTCAGTCTCACAGCGTTGCAGTTTCTGCTCTAGGACGCGCAGTTTATCTTTCTGCAACTGCACGAGAAGGGACAGCTCCTGCGTAGGTGCCGGTGTGCTGCTGCGGATTGTGTTCACCGTTCTTTGCTTGGTCTCACCCTCACGACTCTTCCCGAAGATGTCACGCAACCCCTTGGCACCACCTGTGAAAGTGAGGGACTTGCGTTTTGGTTCACGGCGTTTGAGGGAACGATCGTTGGCTGTGGGCCGGAGCTTTGCCATGGGAGGGAGACTTTGGCGATATAGGCTGCGCTCAGGGGCTCTCGCAGAGGTGTCCGAGGTGGGGCGCTCGCTCAGAGAAGGGCCTGTACGTTGAAGCACCAACTGCACATCACTAGCGTACTGACCCCACTTATTCAGAGAAACCACAGGATTCTCATGGGGTGCCAGGTGCCTCTCTGTCTCACGCCATTTTTCAATCAGCGTATAGCGACCAGTCCGCCCTGCAATACAAAACTTTTACATTATCAATGATTTTTAGAATACTTATTAAAACATCTGTCATTTGCTCTGTACTGCCAACTGTAACTATTTTCAGTTCAAGATGAAGTGCATAATTTCTGCACCAGTAGCATCACCACTATGAATTGCAAAAATAATTATTGTATTCAAACAAGTTTCCCAAATTTCCCTGTGCCTGTGTTGCAGGGCTAGGCTTAATGAGGATGTTCAAACAAACTCAGCATTGTTTGTTAGCAGAGCCACAGCCTTTACACTCTGGGGAAATCATCCTATGAATGGCTTACATATAGTTGTATATCAAGCTGGGAAAGAAGAAGGTATTTTAACATACAAAAAACTGCACACTTTAACTTTAATCAAACTGTGTATGGCTAAACAGAGAAGCTCTAAAGCTCTAAAAACATGGTGACACAAAGATGTAACTTCCAAAGGAAATTCATCCGACATTCACTAAAGACCAGGCATCACAGTGGAACAGAGATTGCACTTATTCATGAAATAATGGAATAAGGCACAGTCTCCATTTTTTTCCAGTTTAGGGTGATAGGGTCGAGCTCTGAGACTAGAAGGGACAATACTGCATTTCACTCCTTCAATCTATGATCTCAATGAGGGCTTGTTGTCAAGGAGACAACCATAGTGAGTGTTATGTTGTGTCCTGAGGAAAGGAGGAACAAAAGGAGCATGGAAGGGAACATACAAAACATGGAAAAGAAGTTGTGATGATCTGGTATGTGACGCCCCCGTATCTAGACGATGGGTGATTCCATGAGTGATTTCACCTGGATGCCCTATCTTTCTGCCCTTCAAAAGGAGCCCTTTTGTTTGTTTACGTTGCTGGTATCTTCTGTTGCGACATTTGGAGCCACACCACACTACACTACATTACAATACATTACATTTCATGCCATTTCATGCCTACATCGTACTTTACATTACCGATTTGACTGATGTCATATTTGCACTCGTTTGGTTTAGTTTCTGTTCCTTTCTGTTAATAAACCTTGCGTTAAATCTAACGACAGAGTGTGTCCCTTCCTTTGTTGAGGCCTTCCGGAGCCACAGGTCGTAACAAATGGGGGCTCGCCTCTTTGGGTATTTGTTCGTGCTTTTAAAAATGGTGCCATTGTGGTACATTTACAAGTTATTCACAATCAGATTTAGTGTCTCACCTATTGCTTGGGCCAAAGCGATCACAACCTCTTGACATGTGGTGACCTCGGTGACACCACAGACGATGCGCTGCACTCCATCCACCCACACCTTCAGCTCCATGCCTCTCATCTGGATGATGTCATTCCTCACTTCTGTAGACACCCGTTACAAGCTCTCTGGTCTGCATGCTGCTCTTATCACTGCCTGTGAGACGAAATAAATGTTTGTGGTAATTCCACTTATTTAAGAATTTATTCAACTAGAAATACTCCCACTCAGTCATTGGAACCATCTTCAATAACAGTGACACTTGGTTCTTTAATATAACATGTCAAGCTCTCATCTGTAATTATCCTTAAATCCAGCTTGCAAATCAATTTTCTCTTACTATATTGTGGTTTGGCCTTTAATGCTATCCTGTTGTTCTCTTAAGGATTGTTACACTAGAGAGATCTACACTGTAAGAGCCAGTTACGGTGTGTGGCTAGTTGATGGACATGTCATTTTTATTTTTGATTCACTGCAATGCTACTCCAATTTATTTTGCCTGTCTGACTTCAGTAAATTTAATTTTCATTGATTACTGATAAGAGTAAAGAGATCATTTGTATCAATTTAATTATACACATCAATATTGTTCACAGTTAAAATTGATAGTTGAAAAAAAAAACACAAAAAAACAACAACTTTCAACTGTCCCCAATGTAGAACACTCATAACTAGGTAATTAAGACTACTGCATTAAAAGATAAATTAAAACAAAGCATATTTTAACACAAACACCATAGATAAAGTATGCTTTAAAACTTCCTGATTCAGATTTGTTCCTTTTTCTTTTTGTTTACTGCAAATCATTGGTAAGGAAAGCATACTCTAAACTGATGCATTTCCTCTTCTGTGGCAGTAGCACGCGTAGTGATGAGAGTGATTTGTTTAGCTGTGAACCGCTCAAGCTGAAGAACTGGTCCAAACAGGCCTGTGTGAACACTATAGATGGTGCCCACTCCCATGAGACACACTCATAAAGGATAAGTGAGATGAGCTGTATACCCTTGACAGGTAATAAGTCTTTCAGTGCGTGTGTTGCGAAGAGAGAAAGTCCTCTGTTTGTCTCTCATTCTGTCTGTCTCTGAGAGTGTTTGGTCGGCTGAAATCTGAAGTGGTCTCTGCTGAAGTGCAGTGGGCAAAATCTTGATATGCCATCTCACACCCAGCTGATATCTATGATGGATACCCATGCCTGCATAGTGTGATCAGTATGTCATCACTACAGAAATACAGTTGCAGCAAACCCTAACCCCAAGCATTAAATTCCGGCATGTAAATAGTCCCTACATACGATTATCGGAAAAATTTTTTGATTAAATGGAGGCAGATCTGAACGTGAGCTTGCAGTCGATTGTAAGATGAGGGGTTTCAGAGAATTGAATGATTGGTGAAGTCCTGCATACGTCACCACAGAGAAGTCTGTCGTTTCACCGAAAGATCAAGTTATGACAATTCCCCCTTCGCCTGGAGTTTGATTGACAGGCGATCTGACCAATCATAATGCAGAATCTGCCATTTTGTCCCACAAACAAACCAGACAGAAGAGTTAGTAGATAAACGTCTGTGGGCATGAATGGTGTGTACTGACGTCTTTCCGCGGTTGAAACAACATACCTTCTAATGTTCATTCATGTTTATTTCGTGCTATAGCTAGTAGGAAGAGATGACTGGTTCATGTGCTTCAGCGATCTGTCACGACACATTAAAGAGCCACAAAATGGTATTTATTGTTTGCATTTAAATTTGATTAAACATTACCTGCTCAAAAAATTAAGGATATGCATAGATGAATCGTTCACAATAAGATGAATACGATGAATATAGAAAGTAGCAACAACAACAACAACAACAACAAAATAAATCCAAATTCAATGAGGAATTCAAGGAATAATATCATAGAGACTTAGAGGGTAGGGCTCTTTTGACTTGGTCCAGTAAGCAACCACCTATAGCAACCACAAGGAACATCCTAGCAACCACCCTAAAATGCACTTAAAAGAACTTAAAACTTCTTAGCAACCACCCACAACATCTTAGCTTTTGCATGGGCAAGCACTACTCACATCTAGTCTCATCTAGTTTTAATTCTGTTCTGGTGTGCGTTTTGATACTCTGACATAATATCTTAATCAGTCTCTCATGGGTAGGGACATCGGGCCAAGAAGGTACGTAACGTAATCATTCACTTCTGCTTCAGAAATCTCTCATGAGCTTGTTAATACAAAGTTCAGTCCCACTAGTTTATCAAAGCAGCATGCAGTTATGTGGTGTTGTTTCCATGCATGTTTTAACCACTGTGTTAAAGCCCTACCCCCAACAGTATTATGTGTCAGCTGCCGAATTTGTGTTTAACTGTATAGACATGAGTGATACAGGCATCTGCGCCAGACTAGCTTCGGCTTCATGACCTGGGGCTAAATTTAACAAACTCAAGGATTTGGTGGGGCCTTCACTGTAAGGTGCAGCCAAGACAGCCGCTAAAGGAGACGTAATGCATCTAAACTCACATTCCAGTCGACTCACATGTCTGACGTCCATAAACACAGATCAGTACAGCACATATGGCTAGATCCAACAGTAACCCATTGGGTGTAACGGTCCCAGCATGCTGCATTCTCGCATGCTCTGTCAGGTCAATGTTGTTCATCCATTCTCGCTTTACTAATTCTGTTGAACATACAGTAAGTCAAATGTTTATAAAACTAGTCAGGGTAGCTGTTAAGCGGTCACAAATGAAAACAAAGCTGTGAGGGTTGGCAGTACAGTCCTTTTAATGTGCTTTTCTGTTGTATAATTTGGTGTCAGTTCCTTTAATCAGCAAAACATTCAAAATGTTTTTTTCTAAAAGATGTCATTTGAGATGAAAGCTTGTTCCGCTGTCTAGTATTTCAGTTGCTGTGATTCTTGGAGTTTTATAGACAGCACATGAACACCTTCTCAGGGCCGGTGTGTTTTTTAACAAGGGTCCAGGCAAACACAAAGGTCTGCTGGAGAGACGCCCACCCCTGCAGGCCTCACAGCATGACTGGACACAAACAATCCATCTCCATGGTGATGCTTTTGCAGTTTTGTGAATCTCTCACATGGCCGGCTGTGACCGGCCTGGGAACTAACAAACAGCAGCAATTAAGGAACAATCTCTTTATTTTAACTTTTGTCCCGTGTCCCACTGTATAACTTTGTCCTGTCAGGGGTTCACAGCTGAACAACTCACCAATGAGTCACGAACTGACACTGAATTTAAACCATTCAAAATAAAATTGTTTGTCAGTACAGCCTATGTACTAAGGATTAGAAGAAACCTTGAGTAAGATTCATTAACTCAAAGTAACTTTAGTCTGAGGTGAATACATACAAGTGGCTCTTTCACAAACAATGTGGGGGAAGGGGTGTTGGACATATATATACCCCGCATGCCGTTCAACACAACGTTTAATTAGCGATATTTAAACAATTAAAATTCTGCTTTTAGGCAAGAGAGAGTTCAATCTCGTTTCAACTCTCCTTTGTCATTCATTGGTAAATAATATGAGAACTATCTCATAGCAGGAAAACTCTGAGAGATGTTTTCTTCAAATATTTTGAGAGTCACTGCACTTTACCATTGCATGGGCAATGGACAAACAATATGTCAAAATTAGATTTTTATATTTCTGAATGCTTGCCTATAAATAAATAAAACGCCACACTCTAAAAAAAAAATGCTGTTTGGGTCAAAACTCATGTTTGGATCAAATATGGACAAACCCAACCATTGGGTTTAAACATTTAATTTTAAAATTTAAACCAAACATGGGTTAAAACAACCCAGAATTTTTTAGTGCACCATAATGCCAGAGTGTTGTAGTTGTCAATGCACTACTATATGGTTGCGAAGGCATTTGGAGTGGTTTTTCATGTGTTTTTATGCAGTTTCTAGGGTCAGGGTGTTCCCTTTTAGTCCACCTTTAAGTCTGTATGATGTTCTGACCCCTAGATATGACCGAAGTCCTTCCCAAATGCAAATCTGTGATAATTTATCTTTTAATCTTACACCAGTCTGATCACTAAGATAAGCAATAGCACACATCTCCTCAACACAATCTGAGGTGTTACTTGCAGCACAAATTTTTAGGATAAATGTTGATGTTTAATACTACCCTATGCATACAGCCAAAAGCCTAACCTTTCACAGTATACTCCATTTGATAGCATGCATGAACGCCAGCGCTCGACACGTGCACACTAGAAGATTTCATCCATCGCTATTTCTCTTTAGAAGTGGCATACAAAAATGACACATAAAATGTCTTTGTTTAAACTTGCGGGTGTCTATTGTTGCTGCCCAGTCTCATCTGTTTTCTTTTTTTTTTTTGACTGTGAAACAACAGCCGTGGCAGTGTTGCCACTTTTCGGACAAACGAGCGCAAGAAATAAAGGCTGCCAAAATATGCGAGCTGAACAGCGTATCAGCGGCTAATAGCATACAATACTTGCTTACTATGCTGTTGATTTGCATCACATGCACTGCATACCCTATAGCTTACGCTAAAAAGCCAAAGTATACTTTTGGCTTTAAGGTTAAGGGTTTGGAAAAACAACTAACTCTCTAATAACGACAGTGATGCATTAGCAAGCCCCACTAATTAGTAGTAAAAATAAATACTGGTAAATGAATGCAAAGTGCCATTAACAAAACAAAGAAACCAGAGAACAAAAGGCGATTTTCTGTTTCTCTGTCATTGTTTTTCTCTTGCACAACAGATAAATCCCTTCATTTCCTTGAGTTGGTCAGTATGGGTTCAGAAGAGGGAAGTGAACTGTCTGTGACCTGTGACACACTCGTATTAGAAACCAGGGATATTTTAATTACCTAAAGTTCCTGAGACCACAGAACAAACATTTTTGCCACACATATTTAACAAAAAACATGTATAACTTCAAAAGGATTTTGTGGAAATCTGTGGGTGGAGGTCTTCCTAACTCATCAAAAGAGTAGAACAGCCTTCTGCCGCCTACTCAAGATCCTTATCTGCATCGCCATGCATTTATTCATGATATTACATGTACATCTCTCAGCACAGTTCCATCTCACTACCTCTGTAATGTTACTCCGCCTTCTGCTTTCCTCAGCTTTCCTTCGCTTCTTCTCTCTTCCTCTGGTAGGATGTGCGCTGGAGTTATTTAGCACTCTCGTGTACAACAATCCACGATCAGCAGATCTGATCAGTGGGTGTTTAATGAGCCAGCTGTTGTCATACAAGACTGTGTATAATAAGAGGGAGAGGGATGTGTAATTGGTTGTGAGTGAGTCAGTTCTATGAATGAGGCATGTGTAAACAGATCTACGAGTGAGTGAGGCAGAGGAAGGTGGTGTCCGAAAGCTGAAAAATGCACATACAAATCCAGTGTTTGCATAATATCCTGTGTCTACTAAGATGACTCCATCTGGTCTATTTTTGTTGGGTCTTGCGCTGCCTGCTGCATCTGAAGGAGTGGTACATTAGTTCATTACCCCCCCAAAAAAAAGAAAGAATAACTAATGTACAAAAAAAGTCAACTTATGATTAAAATGATTAAAACACAGATATTAAATATTCACTTGGTTATCTGTAAAGCTCATTTGAATTTGTTAAAGATCATCAGATGTGACATTATGGTGCATTTTTCCCTAACAGACAACTGTTTTAATAGGAAGGCATCCACAATTGATTTCGCACAAGTTTGGCAGGTGAATTTATCATACTTTTAGTAAATTTTAGCAAGAGTGGACATGTAGAAAACTTGAACAGAAATTCAAACCTGCTGAAAAGTGCATTACCTTAATCACAAAGGCAACAGTTTGGCCTCTACTGCATATTCTTGTGCAAGTTCTGATAGTCGGTTTATGTAATCAAGCCACCTTAACAAAAACATCCCTATCTATTAATAAGAGTTCATACAGTTTGTATGACAGTGTGTATATAACTTTGAAGGTGTTGGATCCTTAGTTGTTTGAGATCATAGTTTGATCACATTCATAACTTCAAGTAGTAAATCATTAAGCAACATCACATAGGCCTAATGCTTAAAGAGAAAGTATAGCCTAACTAAAAATGAAAATTCTGTCATCATTTACTACATAATTTTTTTTAACATAATGTGTGCGGCCATTTTAAAGTCAGACGCTTCTAGTTGTTTTAGCTGTACAAAAACTGTCTGGTAAGCTGCTTAACGTGGCAAACTAGTATTTGTTATTTTATTTTAATGTATTATCATAATCATAAACACACTGGTTTGTCTCATAAATAGCTGTACTGTTTACTGCACTTCGTTATTCTTTCAGTTGTTTACATATAGCGGAATCACAAGTCTTTCACATAAAATAGCTTTCTTTGCTACTTAAAATAAGATGGATGATGATTAATAAATGATGACAGAATTTTCAGTTATGGGTAAACTCCATTGAACAGATCACACATTTTAATAATTAGAAATGTCGTTAAACTTGAATTAAAATATTTAACACCATCATTACCAGTGAGGCTGTGGCTAGTTGCAATTTTACTCCAGTGAAAAGAAAATTCTGTATAGGCACATGTAAACAATACACTATATGGGGTAAGATAATGGACCCTACCATTAAGCAGCTCTAAAATATTTTGATTCAAAAACTATATAGATGATCAGAGATAGTCTTGTGACAGCTCTCACCCTCTTTATAACGTCTAATAATGATGACTCATTAATGAAAGTTAATATAAAGCCACGGCTGAAGAGTCAGTGTTTATGGGATGCAGTGATGTGTGTTTTGTAAGTTTAGGAGGGGCTGCAGGCCTGCTGCTGATCTGATGGAAAACACTCACCATCATACTGTCATTTAACTCGTTAAAACGCATATGTAGATCTGGGGCTGGTGATAAAAGACCTGACATTGACTGCACACAGTCTCGTGTCATGCGTCTGTTCTCCTGCGCGTTCATGTAGCTAACGCGTCCCGTCACAACTATTTAAAGGACCCCCATGAAAACACATTCAATACATGTCGCCCCTCTCTCGGGCTTCCCCGACAGTCCAAAACACGGTGCGGAGACGTTTATATAAAATCATTTGCGTACCTGCGTGTGTCTGCAGTCCCGGGCAGCCAAAATCCTCAGTCCGGGTCCGCTTCGCTTCCCCAAAGCAGAACCGAGATTTAATCAGATTATCTAGCTTTTCCCTTAATGTATCGTAAACACTCTCTTCATTTGATGTCAGTATATGCGGTCCGGTTCAGGTCCGTTCGGACGTTCCGCTCGCTGAAGTTCATACAGTGTGGCCCGTTACATCAGCAGCAGCAGCAGATCTGCTCTCTCTCTCTCTCTCTCTCTCTCTCTCACGCGAGTAAATACAGTGAGCGCGAGCGAGCGAGCGGGACACCGCAAGGCATCATGGAGCGAGCGCTTTAAAGCTGCACAGCCCGCACTGAACAAGTGTGCTCGTTCACACTCACACACTAGCTACTGCACATTAAGGGGTTATTTGGCGAAGTCTGTAGATTCAGTCTGTAGAATTGTTAACGCTTTCACATCTGTCATTAACCAGTTGATACTATATTAATAAGTGCATTTAACATTATGAATGAATCACTTCCACTTGTACATGTTTGATGTGCATTAATTACAATTTGATGTGCAATGGAAGTGATTCATTAAGCAGTATATAATGTTTATTTAGTTTAATAGCCTACTTTTATTATTTTAATTGTGCAATTAAATTAATAAATGTATCTGTTTGTAGATAATATCTAAATAACCTGTCCCTTGACTTTTAAAACATGAAAAAGATTAAGAAACTAATAATATTTCAATTCTCATGCTATTTCTATTTCATAATTACAATTCCTTCTGACTGTACAGCAATGATACAATCTTGATGGCATTAAGTCGTTCATGTCAGCAATTTAGATAAAATATTTATCATTTCAAATCATTAAAACGTTATGTGTGTGTGTGTGTGTGTGTGTGGGAAGAGTATATATATACACACATACATGCTATAATACAAATATCTAAAAATGATAAAACATAAGAATTGATTATATCAATTTAATTTATGGTCAGTTTCTGCTGCTTATATTTATTGTGTTGGCATTTAACAATCATAATGCCTGTTTTTAATTGATAAGGTTTAATAAAGAAACATTTTCCTCCGGCAGAGACATGACTCCACTGAGCATGTGCGGATAGTCATTGCTCTGGCTCGCTTGTGATTGCAGAAATGTATTGCATTTAATTTGCCCCGTTATGATTACCTCGGTCTCCCCCCCTACTATAAATGACCAGAATGGTGCCATATGACATGTGAAATAACACCAACAGAGCAAAAGCTGATTTTCTACTGTGCTCTTAACTCATTTAATAATAATAGGCTATCTCATTATAATAAGCATGTTTGTCAGCAAACGCATTACTGCTGCATCGAGCAGTACTGTAGCTCATCCTGATTACTTTGTAGCCCATATTATGTTATTGGGGAATGTGTTACAACTTACAGTGTGCACTGTTTGTAATTGGTTTTGGAGAGGAAGAATCTACAAATACAACATATTGCAGCGTAGAAGCACTTCAATCTGCTTTATGTTAGATTTTTACCTTGAAAGGGAGAAACATAATTTGACCACTCTGATCAGAGAGCATTGTAAACATGTCCACGTGAAAAGATTGTCATAAAGCTCAAAACTGTGGATTAGTCTGAGCACTAAATGCCTGGATGAGGTCTGTTTATCTGCTGTACTGCATGTGAAATCTGCCCAGCCCACGATGAGATTATCCACCCAGAAATCTGTGATCTATTACTCAGTGTTGTGTGGGATAACACGGCCTGCAAATCTGTTTCTAATATAGAGACCTGCTGCTGACCTGTCTCCTCCCTTCCCTTGACAAAAGTGCTCTGCGAGGTTATTGAACAACATAACTTAAAAATGATGTGCAGCTGCAAATGGACTGAAAATATTAGCCAGATGTGAGAATGCAACTGCATGTGGGTTCTTATTGCATGATGTTGAGTTATCTCTGTCTGCTATCAATGTGTTTCTCAATGCTCTATCATAGGCTACTTAAATCATACAAAAACCATAGACTGTAAAACAATTAAAAATGAGGAAAAATAACAGGTCACACGTGACCAAAACGGTGTTAATCAGGCACACTTAGGCATTGAGAGAAGACTTACTGAAGACACCAACACAAACTAATATAAAAATGATCATTTATATCTTACAGTAACGAGAGAAAGACTAAAATAACTCTTCTGGTGGATACTGAAGTGCAGTTTGCCATCCGCTTCACTAGGGGCGAAAGCGGACTTCACTTTCAGCATGACACCCTTTTGCTCCTTGGCGACGTGACGCATGTAAACACTCTCCACAACACGTTTGAATAGTTTTAACAAAGTTTTCATGCATGTACAGCTCTTGCAGATGAGAGCTCTGTGGCTTCAGTGTCTACAGACTTTTAACGTAAGCAGGCTCTTTCCACAGAAAGCGCAAAGCTATAACTAGCATGCGTTAAGTGAATAATGCTTTGTATGAACTGACGCCAGTAGCTTCTTTTATTTATACTTATAAAAGGTACAAAGTAGAAAAATCCGTTAATCACTGTTGATGTAGCAGTGTCATATATTTATATTTGTTAAAATAGTCAATTTGGTGTTGTGTTAAGCTCTGATGTTCTCCTGCTACTTCATGGTTTTCCTTCTAGCTGTATGTATGATACAAGATTATTGATTAGGCTATGGCACAGAGTCATTTTAATGTCATCTTCAGATGTATAAGTATATAACAGAGGACATATTTGCAGAAGTAAAATAAATATGCTGCGATTCAAATTGGTCTCTGGCACATTTACACACTTGGCTCCTGCTTTGATAAGAAATGCATGCAATCACACTACAAGATGTCATACTCTCCAAAGCAGCATTTTTAAATGTCTGTTTTTAAGATATATAATCTCTTTTATTAGCCATAATAGATCTATTTTAAGTTTCATCTTCTTTCACACAGCAAACTTTTTGAAATGTAAATTGTGTGTTGGTTTGGTGAAACATTTGTAAATGGATATTTATAGTTCTATTCTACAATTGAAAATTATAAACAATATGAATTACTTGTGTGTGTATGTATATTTATCTCGTCTTGTCTTGTCTTTTCTCTACAGAATGGACCGTAGTGTTTTGGGTCATGTGGACAGACATTCACTGTAAGGATGGAGATCTTCTCATGCACAGGTAATGCTTTTATCATGTAATGTGTTTTGAGGCGTAGTAAATGTGCTGTCATTCTCTGCTTAAGTTTCGCGCACGCTAGTCCTTAAAATACGAGTTATTAGACAACGAACCATTTATGAAAGCAGTCAAATCTTTTATGACTGTTTGTCACTGACTTCGTGTAATTTTTTTTGCTGTTGTTGCATTGCCTTGAAAATGAATCTAAAAAGCAGATTCATATGAAGTTTATTAAGTTCATATGGTATGAAGTAAAGTCTTTGTTTATGTCTTTCATCTGCAGAATAAAGGATGTGTTTCGACCATACAGAGTTCTGGGACAGACATTCACTGTAATGATGGAGATCTGCTCATGCACAGGTAATGTTTAAATCATCTTATGTGTTTTGTTGCGTAGTAATACTAGTAAATGTGTAGGTTACCATCATTTTGTTTTTGAAGGGGTTGCCTCTTTAAAAAGAAAATGATGGTAACCTAAGTAGGTGGGGAAGGGACGAAAAATGAAAAATTTTATACAGCTATTTTTTCTTTTTTCCTGTCTGGCCAAAAGCATAACCACTGTTGGACATAGTGCTGGAAGTTCAGGGGGAGACCTCACTGGTATCCCCCTTCTTTGGGCGCGCCCTTCACACTCTCACCACACCACTCATTCATATCGCAGACATCTGGCTGGGATTGAACCAGCAACCTCTGAAACCGTGAGGCAGCGCTCTTACCTGTGAGCCACAGATCTCTTATCTGTCTGTGTGAGGGAACTTATATTTCACTCTTCACCTGTATGTGGACTGTGAGTTTCTAATAAAGGAGTCAGATTAAAGTGTGGCGTAGTGATTGTTTCCCAACACACAGAGGTGGGATTTGAACCTAAGTTTCTAGCGCAGCCTTGTGTGTGTTTAGCCACTTGCGCTACTGTGACTTCACAACAAGTGCTGGTGTTTGGGCCGATTTGTTGGATATAATGCAATACGTGAGTCTTAATGTAGCAATAGTGGGATTTGAACCCAAGCATCTAGCACAGCCTTGTTCACAACTAACGTGTGTTTAGCCACTTGCGCCACTGTGGCTTTCACATCTTCTGTGGTGTTTGGGCCACTTTGTTGGTTATAATGCTATACTTGAGATTTAATATAAGCCAAAGAGGGATTTGAACCTGAGCCTCTAGCGCAGCCTTATTCACGAACGTGTGTTTAGCCACTTGCACCACTGTGGCTTTCACAACAAGTGCTGGTGTTTGAGCAACTTTGTTGGATATAATGCAATACGTGAGATAATTTAATGTAAGCAAGCGTGGGATTTGAACTCAGAACTCAATTATGTAAACGCAACACCTTATCTACTGAACCACTGAATTTGAGGTGTTAAATTATGTTTTTTATAGGCCTTTTATTGGATATGATGGAACAAAAATGAGCTGAAAGTGATTGTATTTTGAACCACTGATGTTGAAATGGCATAGTGACTTTTTTCCCCTTTTAAATAGAAACTTTAAAAATTGTGGGATTTGAACCAATATTACAGACATACAATCATTTTCTGTTTATACTCTGTTAATAATAGAGAGAGAGAGAGAGAGAGAGAGAGAGAGAGAGGGGGGGGAGGGGGGGGGGAGGGGAGGGGAGGGGAGGGGAGGGGAGGGGAGGGGAGGGGAGGGGAGGGGGGGGGGGCGCTCCTCTTCCTTTCATTCCTCAAAATTCCTTCGGCCTCTTCAACACTGGCGTTGTCATTTATTATTGCAGATACACTTCATGTCCACAAGGGGAGCAGTTTACTGCAAATTTGACTCAATTTAACAAACAACACGAAATCATTGTTTAAAAGTGAACAAAAACTATAAATGTCCGTTTAAAACAAAAGGGGAAAATGCACCTACTTTACACACAAACAATCCACTCAAAAAGAGTCTTGGAAGACCTTTTGTCCCGTTTTTTATTTGTGTTTGTAATTTCGGCCATGTGACTTTCAGTTCAACACATTGGACATTTTACCTCACCGGTTGAGAGCTGATCTGAGTCAATTATCTGCTAGATTCCATGTTTATCTTCTGCTCGACACCCTGACAGAATCATAGATTTGTTTTAATATATATAAAATCACACATTTGTGTCTTCTCACCGGCGACTCTCCTCGTGGAGTTTATTGGCGGCGTCTCTCGTGTATTAATGCTGCTGTTACACTTACTGACCACAAGAGGGAGCCGCTGATTACCTGTTTCACCTGTCCTACAACGTAATAAACAGGGATTTTGCTCGAGTATATAAATGTTAAAATAATCTAGACGTTTTAGTATTGAGTCACGGACTCAACATGAAGCAATGTTCCGTCTATATTAGCACTGTCTATAACACGACTCGTCTGGTGGAAATGTTAAGGGCAGTTTGTCGTCCGCTCCACTAGGGGCGCAAGCGGACTTTGCCTCCAGCGACCTGTGCATCTCATCAGCGTGACACCTGACAGCAGTGTCAACAACAACTACAGACTGTTGTAATGTCATGAAGTTACAGATCCTGTTTAAAGACTCTTACTGTTACTCAACAGCCCATATTCCAGATCAACAGACAAACAAAACCGACACACGGTAAAGTGAATGAATCGAGGATTTCACGCGACTCACCTGTAAGTAACTTAAGTGCCTTTCTCTTGTTAAGTTGCTAGCAGTAATATAGCGGTCCTCAGCTAACATTTAGTCAATTATGTCAGTTTGTATTGATGTGTCATTCTTCTGATATGTAAACGCTGGGCTTTTAATGTGTTTGCTAGAGTATTAGAGTGATGCTGCTCTTTCATTGACTCGCGCTGTCATTCTCTGCTTAAGTCTCGCGCACGCTAGTCCTTAAAATACGAGTTATTAGACAACGAACCATTTATGAAAGCAGTCAAATCTTTTATGACTGTTTGTCACTGACTTCGTGTATTTTTTTTGCTGTTGTTGCATTGCCTTGAAAATGAATCTAAAAAGCAGATTCATATGAAGTTTATAAAGTTCATATGTTGTGAAGTAAAGTCTTTGTTTATGTCTTTCATCTGCAGAATAAAGGATGTGTTTCGACCATACAGAGTTCTGGGACAGACATTCACTGTAATGATGGAGATCTGCTCATGCACAGGTAATGTTTAAATCATCTTATGTGTTTTGTTGCGTAGTAATACTAGTAAATGTGTAGGTTACCATCAGTTTGTTTTTGAAGGGGTTGCCTTTTTAAAAAGAAAATGATGGTAACCTAAGTAGGTGGGGAAGGGACGAAAAATGAAAAATTTTATACAGCTAATTTTTCTTTTTTCCTGTCTGGCCAAAAGCATAACCGCTGTTGGACATTGTGCTGGAAGTTCAGGGGGAGACCTCACTGGTATCCCCCTTCTTTGGGCGCACCCTTCACACTCTCACCACACCACTCATTCATATCGCAGACATCTGGCTGGGATTGAACCAGCAACCTCTGAAACCGTGAGGCAGCGCTCTTACCTGTGAGCCACAGATCTCTTATCTGTCTGTGTGAGGGAACTTATATTTCACTCTTCACCTGTATGTGGACTGTGAGTTTCTAATAAAGGAGTCAGATTAAAGTGTGGCATAGTGATTGTTTCCCAACACACAGAGGTGGGATTTGAACCTAAGTTTCTAGCGCAGCCTTGTGTGTGTTTAGCCACTTGCGCCACTGTGGACTTCTTGTCATCTGTGGTGTTTGGGCCGATTTGTTGGTTATAATGCAATACATGAGAGTTAATATAAGCCAAAGAGGGATTTGAACCTGAGCCTCTAGCGCAGCCTTGTTCACAAACGTGTGTTTAGCCACTTGCACCACTGTGGCTTTCACAACAAGTGTTGGTGTTTGGGGGACTTTGTTTGATATAATGCAATACATGAGATTTCAATGTAAGCAATAATGGGATTTGAACCCAGGCATCTAGCGCAGTCTTGTTCACAAACAACATGTGTTTAGCCACTTGCACCACTGTGGATTTCACATCATGTGTAGGTGTTTGTGCCTCTTTGTTGGATATAATGCAATGCTTGAGATTTAATATACGCCAAAGAGGGATTTGAACCTGAGCCTCTAACGCAGCCTTATTCACGAACGTGTGTTTAGCCACTTGCGCCACTGTGGCTTTCACAACAAGTAGAAATGTGATAAAATATAACAAGACATGACAAAATAAAACAACTGGATTTGAATTAAGGTTTATGTACTAAAGGCAAACAATTATCGTGTGAGCCACAAATTTTATAATGAATTGACTTTCCTTTTGTGTTTTTGTAATATGCAGAGGTGGGATTTGAACCCAGGCTCTTAACTCTCCACACAAACACTCATACCACTGCACCGCTGGCAACTCCTTACTGTGAAAAAATAACTTAGAAGAATAGTCTTGAGTTAAATGAGTGAAACAACCCTAACTAACACCATTATTTAGAGTTAGAGCTAAACGCAACAGTTTAAGTCCTAGATCTTCAAATCTCTCAGTCACACAAACTCCTGACTGAAGCTCTTCTCATCTTCTATGAGACTAATGAGCATTACACCTTATTTATTATATTCACTGTTTTTTGACTCATATCCTGTTATGAGCTGATGGTCAGTTTTGTTGGTGGCTGGCTGCTGTTTTAAGCGTTACTGCTGATTTCACACCAGGTACATCTGTTCAGATGTTTGAGTTTTATTGTGAGTGGATTGTACAGATTCAGTCACTGAGCAAGAGTCACTCAAAGAGACACCAGTACATCAAATGAGCTCAGAGAGACTTTATTCACATTTGACAATACATTTGTGACACAACAGTTATTAACATCAGGAAGATCTTATGGCTGTTAAAAAGACATTGTAATTTCCTTCAGGGACAAACAAACACACCATTGAACTTTTAACATATAATAACATTCCAGACAAGGAGATGGAGACATATCAAACCTTGAATGTGTTTACAGTCAAAATGTTATTCATTTAATATAACAGTTCATAACATGAAACAATGAAAACGGTTCAGTAAACTGCAGATATCAGATGACAGAGCTGTTAATGCCAAAATACGCCATCAAATAAAATACAACACAAATACAGTGCATGCAAATTAACTATGGACTGATATCATGTGCTTATATATATTAAATATTGATATCATGTGCTAATTAAAATATAGGTCAACTTCCTGTAATTCCTGAATGATGAGTGTGAAATAAAGTATTTATTAATATCTTGATGTTATTGCTAGTATTAATAAAGGACAACTTTATTTTATTTCACAAATGTTCATCTCATCATACTATAATCAACATAAAATTACATCTAATATTTTCTTTTTTTTTTTTTAATTAACCAAGGTTTATGAGACAGGTTGTGCTGGAGTCTCACCAGCACTGCTGCACATTATGAATGTCTCCTTTATTGAACACAGCTGAACTGACTGAATTAACTGATCAGCAGCTGATTAGCAGAGAACTCCGTGACCTGAGTTCAATAAGGGAAACACTTCAAATCTGCAGTTATAGATTATATATATATACATGCATACATAAACAGGGCTCGACATTAATCCATTATTCCTGTAATTATTATTGTCTTATATGAATTTAATAAAAAACTCTGTCCATTCTGTCATCTACGTCAGGTGACCTGTAAATGCGCAAAAACTGTTTCCATTGCAGTTTTGCGAAATATTTCTTTTTCGAATTGCCTGAAAAACCACCTCATGCGAGCGTAAAAACATTTTTTGCGATAAATGGGATTTTTTTCGAAAATTACGTGTTTCCATTAAGCGTATTTTCAATTCGCAATTTCAATTTGCGCAATTTGAAGGGTAATGGAAACTACATTTATTTTCCATCTATCGCAACTTAAAATAAATGTAACAAAATCAGAATCATTCTCTCGTTTTAACGATTTCCTATTAGTCATTTTTTTCTTATTAACGTTCTAATCAGTTACTTGTCCGGTCGGGCAAGTAAAATTCTCTTTTACTTTTTGTCCCTTCAAAAAATCCACTTGTCCCGGACATGCGTTAATGTCGAGGCCTGATATAAAAGATGTCAATAGTATTTGTAATTCCAGAGTCCACAAACTCTCTAATCTCGGTTAGCCTACTAAACGAGTAAACTTGTTTGTTAATGCCCCCTCTAGTAAGTTATTGTTTTACGTTACTGTGGTTTGAAGACTTTCTATAGCTATACTGTTTTGTGAGCCAAAATATAATATTGTGGTATCTGTAATGAAGCATTGTCGTTTTTAAGAAACATAAATGTGTTGAAATTATAGGTTACTATGTACGTTTTTGCGTGAGTTTCACATTCCGACGTTCCCCCGGTCACGAATGATATTTCAGATATAATCAAGTAGACATGTGTCCAAGAGTGACTGACCGATAAATTCACTTACGCAAGATTTACACTCGTCCAACACGGTTTTAAGCTTTCCCCCACGTCCAACTTACAAAAACACATTTTCATGAATTAATAGCCACATCGGAAAATGAATGCAGTATCATTCTGATTCACACATGTTTGTGCAGTGTTAAGACACCAATAGTCTTAAACATGCCCAAACCTGCCCTCTTGTAGTAAAACATTGCAAGTGCAATTACATGTAACTTGAGGGAATACTATTAAGGTTCACTGAATGTGGAAAGCTACAACACGGGATGATATTCTAAATCAGATTAATTATATTTGTCATGTTAGAGAGTTGGATATATTCACAATCACAAGCATATTTGCTCCAGGTTTGACACGTGCAGGATCAGAAATGAACTAGTCTGGTCTTGCTAAGCTCATCGATGAGTGGGTGTTCAAACTTTCCGGCTGTTTCGTTCATCACAAGGACACTCTTTGAAACTCTTCTGCAACCAAACCGGCTAGTCAAGGCTTTTGACACGCACCGAAATGTCGTGAAACACGTCGAGTTTGTTTTTTACGATTCACACACGTTATTATGGCGCTTTGAACTTTGTACTTTTCTTTAACTACTACGGCGTCTCAAGACAATGACAGCCCAGCATATCTTCAAAACGGAAGTAAACATTCATGGCATAAATCAGAGCTGTTTGTTTTTCTTGTCACATGGCTTGCTTAATATGAGCAAATACTTTGATATGACTCCAACGTCTTATTCTTGTTGTTTATTGGCGGTCGGCTGGCTATGAATCAAACTAACTGCGCGTGTTGGCACGTTAAACTTTGACGCGTTTCGTTATTAGGTTTTTGTCCCTTATGGCCGCTCATACATCATCAGCTCCGTTACTGTGGCGCTTACATCAGAGGCGCGCTCGTGCGGCGCTCGAGACACTCCTCAAACGAACAGGCTCGAGACTAGCGCTGCTGGCAGAGCTGACGCATCGGTACGTATCATATCATAATCATGTCCGTTTGACAACAACACCACACTCGAGCACATAATAGACTAGACACAAGCATGCATTCTGCTTTATAATCCGCTCCGGGGTTGTTGGGTTAGTTGATTTATTATGATGTAACGTTATCACATTTTATTAAGGTAACGTTAAGTTATTACACTTGTGATATAATTAGATTCATTGGCCAGATAAATATAGCATATTCCTTTAGAGACAGTTCACGTTACATGTTTATTTTTTATTTTTATGAAGTGTGTCTGCCAGAATCCAAAAAAAAAAGCACTGTCAAGGTAAAGCAGGGTTCACCAATCTCGGTCCTGGAGGGCCGCTGTCCTGCAGAGTTTAGCTCCAACCAGCTCCAACACACCTGTTTGAAAGTTTCTAGTATGCCTAGTGAGACCTTGATTAGCTGGTTCAGGTGTGTTTAATTGGGGTTGGAGCTAAACTCTGCAGGACAGCGGCCCTCCAGGACCGAGATTGGTGAACCCTGAGGTAAAGGTTCATAGTCCAGTTTTGAGTTTACAGCCTTGTCCTAAAAAGGTGTGTTTGCACCATTTAATAATTTTCCTGTTATCACTGTAAAGCTGCTTTGAAACAATCTGTATTGTATAAAGCGCTATACAAATAAAGGCTACTTGAACGGATAGATACAGGTAAGTTCACTAACAGCAATTCAAATGTGCACAAGCAACCAGAAGGATATGCAGATAAATGAGTATCCATAATAGCCATGTGTGAGTAAAGGTATTTTTTTTAGCAGTGTTCTGCAGGACAGTTGTGCTAATTAAGGTCTTTCACCTCTTATATGATCTCTGTTTTATGCTAAAGTAGCTCAAATGTGTTTTTAACAGGTGTTTGTGCAGTTCAGCTGCAGACAGGACTTCCATGGCAGAGAAACCTTTAGTCACTGAAGGGAACAACTTCCCGCTGGATTACCGAGGAGAGCAAGATGTTTCATGTTCCAGACGGGACTCTCGTGGGTGCTTTGTAAACCCTTGGACAACATGGCAGTTCCCCTCCTACAGTACCATTGCTCGCCTGTTCCTCATGGAGAAGAACAACAGTAATGTGCCCAGTGTCAAAGAGGTAAACACACATTTTGTGCTCAGTTTAGGAGTCACTGATCAGGAATGCATTGAATCAGCAGTGTGGAATCTGAAATGTCACACACACCCACAGGATTCCTCTGCTTTAAAACAGGAATATTATTGAATATAAGCATTAGCAAGTAAAACCAGTTTAGATTTGATTATTGTCAGTTAAGTCTGGGGTATAGAGGATTTTAAAGTAGAAAAGTGCCAGCTAAATGGCACACAACATTTCCTTTCATAATATTTTGAAATAATTTGCTTTGGAATCTTTTTTTCTCTGTTATATAAAACATTTATTTTATCAGTTTTTTTTAGTTTACTTTTTACCCATTTATACATTTATAGTGTACATTTACTTGTTATACACATTTATAGTAATTATAAATGTAATGTATATTTATATATAAAATGATTACATTTCCTATTTATACATTTATAAATCTATACATATTTTAATCATAAATATATAAGTTATAAAATACAATATGCATTTACTTTTATAGAAAATTATATTAAATGTATAAAACTAATTTTATATAAATGTATTGACATTTATATATAAATAAGTAAATGTATAATCAATTTCATAATTTATGCATTCATAATTAGAAGTAGGCAATAGGCATAAAGTAAATATAATTATAAATGTACAAATATAGAATGTATACTATAAATAAAATAATAAATGTATATTCAGTATTTATGCATTTATAAATAGGTATGAAATGTAAATATGTAATTATAAATGTATATTAAATCTATCAAAATGATATGCATAATCTTTATTTCAAATTTAATTTAAAAAAAATAAAAAATGTTTTCTGTTTTTCATCCTCAGGTTCTGGACCGTGAGCTGCCGGTTCTGGAGCCGTATTTCGTCCAGAGGCCAGATCAGTGCGGGCAGACGGGCCCGTCCGTGCGAGCGACCTGGCTGGGTCATGCCTCTGTTCTGGTGGAGATGGAAGGACTGGTGGTTCTGACTGATCCCATGTTCAGCCAGAGAGCCTCTCCGCTGGCATTCGTGGGCCCGAAGCGTTACCGTGACCCGCCTTGCACTGTAGAACAGATTCCTCGGCTGGACGCTGTGGTCATCAGTCATACACACTACGATCACCTCGACGCAGGCTCTGTGGCAGCGCTGAACGTCCGCTTCGGTTCTGGTTTGCGCTGGTTTGTGCCGCTTGGGTTGGCCGAATGGATGCAGAAGGCAGGCTGTGAGAATGTCACAGAGCTGGACTGGTGGGTGGGGAGCCGCATTCCCGGGCACGACGATGTCACGTTTTTTTGCACGCCAGCACAGCACTGGTGCAAACGCACGCCTGTGGACGAGAACAAAGCATTATGGGGTAGCTGGACTATCGTAGGGCCCAATTGTCGTTTCTTCTTCGCTGGGGATACGGGATACTGTTCAGAGTTTAAGGAGATCGGAAAACGCCTCGGCCCGTTTGACCTGGCTGCCATCCCGATCGGAGCGTACCTGCCCAGGTAAGACTGTAAATAGCAGCTGTGTGTATTAAACAAAAGTTTATTAAATAATGATTTAACTTGTCTTGTTTAGAGGGATCATGAAGTCTCAACATGTGGACCCTGAAGAGGCTGTTCTGATTCACATTGACATTCAGGCGAAAACATCGCTGGCCATTCACTGGGGGACATTTGCTTTGGCCTATGAGGTATGAGCCCGCCTTTCTCTCGCTCTCTCTCCCACACATTCATTTTCTCAGTGTGAATGTCTTTCACTGAGCTGGCCAGCGGTCACTGCTGTGATTGTGTGTAATAGCTGTCCAGCTGCAGTTGGGGAGTCCAGTCTTTGTAGTTGTATTACGTCAGGCTTCACTGTTGTGCCTACGTTTTCACACTTCAACACTCCCTCAGAGAGGCATTTACACATTTTTGAGCAGGTTTCTAGATTACAATTCGCTGATTAAGTCAGTTTAGAGAACACAAGTTTTACTGTGTCTCAGCAGGATTAGGTTATATCATTGTTTATTATATTTGTCATTCCGAGGATTATTAAAGGGAGAAAACATTTTTTCTGACCTTTATTTAGGTCCCACTTGGTGAACTAGGAACTCAGTATTTAGGATTAGGGATTTTTATTGCAGTTCTGTTTTTCCTGTTTATTTATACACACACGAAATATGAAATGTTTTAACATTGACAAGTTTTTCTTGCATGTTTTTTGAGCACCAAATGCGGAATAAATTACAATGCAGAATATTTTGCAATAGAAAACAGTTTATTTAAATTGTAATATTGTAGTATTACTGTTTTTACTGATGAGCATAAGCGATCCCCAAACTTTTGAACAGTAGTGCATATAAACTTCTTTTCAAACAGTTTTATTCAAATGTTTTTGAAAGAATTGAATTAAATCCTGTTCCTTTCTGTTTATTTCTCTCTCTCTCAGCATTATCTTGAGCCTCCAGCACGTTTGCGTGAGGCTATGTTGAATCATGGACTGAATCCAGATCAGTTCTTCACACTCCATCACGGAGAGTCACGGGTGATCAACCACAAGGACATGCACTCGTCCGGTTAAACTAAAACACAGGAAGTATGCAGACACACATATATGACTTTACACAGGCTGCATTGTTTTTTAGAAATCATTTTGAAGATTGTGCTGATCCATTGGCTGGACTCTGGATTTAATGTAAAATTAATGTGTTATATTTCTATTTTGTTTAATATAATTTGTCATTTAAAATATCATGGAATGACCATAATAAAACAACATCTGAGTTTAACCTGTTTCAAAACAGTATTTAGAAGCTCTGCTGGCTAGAAGAAGAACATTGTTTAGGTGAACCATTACCTGTGAACATTGCAGCGTTCATAAGATGCAGAAGAACCAAACCTTAAGAAATTCACTTTATTTGCAATTGTTTAATAACATCATTCCTCAGATAAAAATGCAATATTACAGGAATATACAGCAGAGATTAATTTAAAACTTCCTGTCAAGAACCATACAATCTAAAGATATTTTTTAGTTTTTATTTACTGGTAGCGTGCGTTATAAGCAAGACACACTCTGTCACCAAAGACAGACTGACAGATACAGATACAAACTGTACAATCACTTATTTACAAATCCAATTTTTTGTTGTTTTTTTCGTTTCACTTTTTTTTTTGAAAATAGGAGTAGAAAAAGTGATTGAATCTTCAGATTTACGTAGCGTATTCTTTTTAAAATCTAAATGAACAAATGAAAGAATGATGGAATGAAACAAAAGAGTCAGTAAAAGTAGAGGAGGGAATGACAGACCATGCAGACGTCTCACAGACTTATCAAAAACACCTGGGGTCTAAACTCGATTAAATAGTCCAAAATGTGAACGACCTCTGACGGTGTTTCGTGAGAGACCTGAATGGTCAGCACTGATTCCTTCGAATTCTACCAAAAGCACGACACGCATCTAATTTTAATTCAGCTCGTAAATCTAACAAACAGCTCAGGACCTTGAGACTACTCTTCCCGTCCGCACCGTCGATCAAAACTAGAGAAGCTGCTTGTGTGGTCACCGAAATAAAGCCGCTCAAAGATGTCTCCCTTTGTGAGTCTGATGGACTTGAGTGGTTAAATGACAACCGAATCGCATCAAAATAGTGTGACGGTGTAGATGAGTGAGCGTGAGGGGAATCAATTCCCTCAGTTCTCCTACCCTTTATAGAAAGAGACCCAACGAATCAAGCCCAGAGCTGGAGCATTACGTCCATCTCTGCAGAAAGATAAAGAATGAGCCGTTACAATATGTTCACTCATACATGGAGATTTGTGCAATATTAACTATCCGAGCTCCTCATCGTAATCGTTACCGTTCCGATCATTTCTTTCTGTCTCTAGTGCTACATTCGCTGGGTGGAACTAGAGGCGGGGAAATGCCACTTAAAATATAAATTGTTCTGCATTCATTAGGCCCTAACCTACCCGTGATTTCGGGTTTCAAAAGCAGTCAGTGCACTAAAAAACACTGAAGACCCGTCTCACCTACTGCAGGAGACGGCCTGAAACAATCTGCATTAAATATCGTCCCACCTGTTGAAATGAAACTATGGCAAGATTGACATTTTGAGCTTAGGGCGAAATTAATAATTACACGACAGCTAAAATCTATGCATAAATTCATCCTTCACTTGGATTGTGTACGATGTGTCAAACTAAATGTGGTTTAAATGTGCAAATTGTGATTATTGCATCACCACCTTAGCTTTTAATTTATCATTAAAACTCATTAACACACTACATTAACTTATAATATCAAATTAACAGTCATATAAAGGAGGACATTAGAGATACGTGCTACACAAAGGTTAAACCAGAGGGCAGACATTGCAGCTGTCCAGGCTTCCTCTGGGTCAAAGGTCAACCCCACGGCACGTTCCTTCAGTCTGACACATGCAGGATTAGCCAACGAACACACATGAACCCAGAAACACCAGATGGCCCGACTGTGCATTACTGGGTTTATCCACATAAAACAAAAACACCCTAAAGATAAAAATAAAAAAAAACCCTGTCCTACTGCGGTTTACTGTAATGTTTTATGAACTTGAAAGGTTATAACAATGCTGCTAGTTTTTTTTTTTGTTTTTTTTTTCATACAATCTAATCAAACCATTTTCTTTTTCAATATATCCTTTTTTTATTAGGGAAACTTGCGTGTGCTCTACTGCTACTGATGGCAAATCGAAATATAGGCCACAACCAATCAGAGTCCACCAGGAGAGCGACCTACGCTTCCCCCCGCTGAAATATCACGACTTTGGCCGTTCCCTCCAACCAGAGCGAAATATCTAAACTTCCATCTGATAAATATTTCTCATATATTAAAATATATAAAATAACTTCTGATTCTCTGAGAGAAAAAAAGCTACATTACAACCATTTGGGCAAAAAACCTCACTGAGCAACTAATAAAATATTCAGTCAAATATTTGGTACATTTCCCCAAGGCCTGAGCAGACAGCTCTCTGTGTTCATTCATTAGTGGTTTCATTTAACACAGGGGCTGCTTTTGTGTCATGAAAGCTCGTGGCTTTTCCACACTGTTCTATCATGTGCATGTGCTCGGAGGGGAACGTGATGTGTTGATCTGAATAAAGCAGCGGTGAAAAAGCCCTCGGATTTGAAATCTCATGATTAATCTCATTGCACTCCTCCCTCAGCAAAAACGCCCAACCATCCTGCTTAAAAACAGGCCGTACGACCGGAGTTTCAAAGGAGCTACTGCGGTGAATACGAATGATTTACTCTATATTTCTCTATCATAAATTTAATTTCTATCTATACATAATCACTACATACATTCTCAAACACGGTTGTGTGTAGCCATTTTAACCCTGACATTCAGCAGATATAGATGAGTTTATATTGTCGCTTTTCTAGTGTTAATTCTTTTCTAAGTCTATAAAAATATACAATCATTGGCTAATGAAGGGAGAGGAGGACTCCGTCTGCTAGGTTGATTCTTAAGATTCCATGCAAACGCAACCAAAAACGAGAAAGAAAAATTCAAGCTTGGCATCCAAATCCATTATTTCCGACCTAAATCTCCTCGCCGAACGCGGATTGTCCATGAGACTTGAGAAATGACAGGGGATTTCTAATGTTTCCGCTTGCAGCCTTAAATAATAGTGAGAATTTATGTGCATGACCAACCATTTAGAGTGAGCCCATTCACCGGCGTGCGGGTGCCGTAATAAAACGCCTTCACTGTGATGTCTGCTGAAGAAAGGACAAGGAGGGTGAGTGAATGAAAAGATAAAAGGGAATAAAAGCGCGAGAGAGAAAGAGAGAGAGAGCTGCTCTTGCGTATCATGCACCTTTCAGCTGAGCACAAGATATGCAAAATCATTTTCACACCAACGAGACACTTCTCTTCTCCGTCTGTATTTACACCTTCACTCCTCGTCATCAGTGTTTCCTCAATGTTTCAAATGAAAACAACAAAAAAATACTCAAAACGCTTGGCACACCAAAATAATCCTCATGCAGAGATAATTGAAACCAACGGAAGAAAAACATCAAACCAAACTGACCCGCACAAGATTTTCAAAATACTCAATATACTCAAATGCACCCGATTTCAAGTATGACAGGTTTCTTCGATTTAAAGTTCTGTAACTTAATACACAACAGTGAATATATTTCTCTCTGTATCTTAGAGTTTTTGTACAGCTGTAGTTCTGAAAGAAAACTGTTGTACAGTCAAAGTTATTGCATTGTTTTTGCATATCTTGTGGTATGCAAGCACATACGCATGCACTCACGCACTCATCCTGCATATACTAACACGAACACCACACAAACACGCTCGTTTCTGCACTCTGCATATGCTAAACACGGAGAAACTCACACACGTACACAACCAAGGCCTCGAAATATGCCTGGGGCAGCCTCACAATGACATATGGCACGTGTGTGGAGGAGATATGAGGGTGAAGTGGCGGCTTTGGAACAGAGCAGGTGGATTCTGGCTACATTTGTCATGGTTTTTTCACAAGCTTTGCATCATCCTCAGAGCAGAGACCTCCTGTAAACATTCAGGAACTCTATCGCACCTACAAAAACAGCACAGGACCAGAGACGGAAATCAAATGGGATGTTTGAGGCCTGAAACGAAACGCCAGGACGCTCGGTGTAGAAAGTGAAGAGTCGGTTTGACAAAAATAGTCGATTATCTTTTCATGTATGGAAAGAGAAATTTATATCGTCTGAAGTAGTGTGCAAAACGGTGACCGAACTTCTAACCGAGTCTAGTGTTGCACGAACGGAGAGACGCCTGGAAGTGGATTGGTCAGGTTTCTCATCAGCAGATGTGTTTTGGGGACGCCTTCCATCCCGTCGACACATTACCAACACAATGCTAATGCTTCAACACCTTATTTGCATAATAGATCAATAAGTAGTTCTCTGTGTGTCTGCCGAACTGCATGGAAACAGCAGAAAAATATCCTTAACAATAATAGTAATAGTAATAATAATAATAGCGATCAATAACATTGTATGATGATGACACTGCTGATGTTGGTACTTTTCATAATGATGGTCATATATTTAGCCCTGTGTGAACTACATTAGAGTTAGTTTGTTTTTTTTCTTAAATGATGCGCTACCCAGACATCCCTGAATACTCCACCCTTCTTCCTCTCTTCAAAGTGCACCTTTACTGACCTTCCAAAGATCTGCTGTTTCCTGTGTCGAGCAGGTGGGATCATGACAGAATCGCAGCTGTCAGCTGAATGTTTCTGGAGATCAGCAGTGAAGAAACGTCAGTAGTTTCAGAGCAAAACGCGAGTCCGATCCAACAGCAGCAAGGGGAACCATGAGACCTGTCAGTGCTACCTGCGTCCAGGCGAGTGACACTGCTCATTTACAGCTTGTGAGCTACCAATAAACATTGTGAGAGAGACCGAACCCCCGGCAGAACACGCTTCACCTCTGACAGAAATAAATAAATAAATAATTTTTTTGTGTGTCAGTAAGAGGCATTTGATTCACAACACTGCATCTGGCATAAACATCTTAAATGCCTTCAATAATAATAAGAATAATAATAATTTAAGAAGAAAAAAAAAACCAGCATCCATCTGTGCACAATCCGAGATAAACATTATAAACACTAAATGCTGGAAGATAAAAAAGGAAATAAAACCTGAAGCAGATCTCGAATAAAAGGCCACTGATGCAATGACCCGTACCTTGCACGGCTAGCAGCTACCTGAAAGCCGAAGCGGTACACGAGAAAAAGCAATTTTGGGAGTTCAGTCTTCCACTGAAATAAAAAATTCAAATAAAATGTGCAGGCTTAACTAGAGAATCATGGGTGGAAATCAAATTTAAAAAGCAGCAAAAATCATTAACTGAACAAGAAAGCCGTAAAGGAGACGGATGACATTTCTCTTGATGAACAGATGTATGGATGGACAGTCCCGTGAAAGGAAAGAGAGAGCGAGGATGAGAGAGCCGCTCCAGTGTGTCTCTCTGAGCATCTCTTGAACCCCTGACGGCTCCTGGGCCGACAAGATCCACCTGCTCGGCACAACACGTCCACGCCGATGAGGCGGCCGTCGAGTCCTACCACCACACAGGTCAGCGCAAACTCGCTCTGTCCTCCCACCGGCGGACAGATCCCACTGCTTGAGCAACAACATCGCATCTTTTCCCTTAATTCCCTGCTCGGTCAGGGTTGTTTTTCATTTCCTTACTGCAATCAAGGTTGTGAGAACTGTGAGGCACTTTTAGAAACACGCACACAAACATGTACACACGCCTACTTGCTCGTGCTCTTGCAAACACACAGACGGAACTAAAAACCAACTCGGTCTCAGCTAAGCAGAATGGCCTTATACCCCTACGGTAGGTACACGCAACAGACGGGTCAGACTGCAGGACAGCAGTGTCCTCGGAGAGAGCTGGGCTAAGACACAGGAAGTCCTCCGTGCTGCTGCTGTTCCCCCTACAAGCTCGTCACACACTCCATATCTTCGTCGTCCATCAGAGCGCTGTTCCTCTGCCCAGCCCCCTCGGACTGCTCTAACTCCGTCCCCAGCAGCTCATCAGAGCCTGTGGGGGTGGAGAGGCCCAGTGCGTGGCTGCAATGGGACTCCTGCGAGCCAGTGTCTCTGCACTGTATGAAGGGTAGCAGGTTTCCGTTGGCGTTGGGCGGCGCGTTAGCATTGAGAATGTTGTCAGCGGCGTTCTCCATCTCCTCCATGGTCATGTCGCAGGCGTCCGCTAGTTCCTGCTTCGCTACCTGGATGAAGGTGGGATCCTGTGCATAGAGACCCAAACCCTCGGATATCAACACCTGAGTGGAGAAAGAAAGACTTTAAGGACTGTAGGCAAGACACTACAGGTGAATATGGTAAAAAAAATGTCACCATACTTTCCCCCGTTGATCAATCACAGTACATTAAGACAATTGTTTTCTGAAATGTTACGTTTAATGAGGCATCACCTTATTAAACATTCACTCATTTGTATACATTTCCAGAACAGAAATCTGAACATTGGATAAAGCCAGGTTCAAAATTCTTTCAATTTTAAGGTTTTACAGAGGGATAGATCTGACAGATCTTGGATATCTATTTTTAGGAATAAAATGTTATATAAATCAGGCAAATGTTATATGAACAAACCCATCTGTAAAAACCTTCAGAATATAGATAAGAATAAAACTGAACAGTGCTACTGAAATGGAGATTTCTGGCTCATAGCATGAGAAAAACAAATTTTTTTGAGAAAACAGCCTTCAAAGACATGTATTGTAACTATACAGATGAAAATAGATAAATTGTGATAAAATATACACTTAAATGTATATTTGGGATGTTTTCTTTCCACCAGCCCTGTTTACACCTGGTATTAAGATGCGTTTTGGTCGATCGGATCACAAGTAGACGAGGGAGACGCGTACCTGTTTACACCTGGTGCTTTAATCTGTCCACTTTCAACCTCTTCTATCCTGATTTCTTTGAGCGGAGGGTCAATGGGCGAGTAAATGTGTGAGGTTTTATCAGATCTTTCGATTTACTGGAAATCAGGAAGGGTAAGGGAACATTGTGCTTGGTACGTTTTTCATCTTCAAACCAAACTTGGGTCTTCAGTTAACAAAGTTTAAATCCTGTCTGGCTAGCGCGCTTCACTACAAAAGTTTACACTGCGAAAGCAAACTGGTCAATGCTTCTTAGACTACATCTGGAAGTGGTCGAAAGTGGACAAGCTCAAGACCCCGTTTACACCTGTATTTCCAATCGACCAAAACGCATCTTAATACCAGGTGTAAACAGGGCTTGAAAGAAGTAAAACAACCCAAAATTTAAGATTTACCATTGCATTTAAAAATAATGGTTTTGCCTGTAAAGTCTTGCATAAAGTGAGGGAAAATGCATCATACCGCCTCCACAAGGCTGCCGGCGCTCCCGTGAGCCAGGGATGTGGAGTCTCTGCGCGAGACCGGAGGAACCGTGAGGGACACGGGTCGCTGCGTCCTCTGCACGCTCCTGCTGTGGTTGCCGTTACTGTCGCTGTACCACGAGCTGCAGTTCACAGACGGCATGCTGCTGTTGAGTTTCTCGTAAGATCCGCTGCCCTCCAACCGCAGAGACGGAACGGGCTGGTAGCACGGCCCTCCCCCGCCGCGGCCGCTGGGACTCGCAGGAGGTGTGGAACAAAGACGCGTGAACAGCGTCGGAGAATGACTCCGTCTCAGCAAGGGACTTAACCCCGCCACAGCCAGAGCCTTTGAAAACCAGATGATGAATGAGTGAAAATGATTTTAAAAAAAGCCTTTGTCAAGCATGTGTGTGGATAAGCTCACCTGATGATGCACTAGGTGCAGTGGTAGTGCAGTCTTCTGAGAAACATCAGGTCTGTTATGTTTTCTCAGACACTCCAAGTGAAAGGAAGACCGTCGACCTGTGTTAAAAAGTAGATATGCATTTGACTTCAGCATCACATCTGAGACAAAACTAAAGATTGTATGGAATCAAATGAACCGTAATGTATGCGTGTGAGTATTTACCCAGTGCAGTGGGGCAGAGAAAGGCCCGGCGCCGTGGAGACTGCCACAGCCTCCTCTCCTCCTCTACATCCGCCTCCACCATGGGAGCCAACTGCTTGCTCTCTTCATCCTGAAATTCCAGCCTGCACCCAGCACACACACATTCAGATTATTAATATATTAGTTAACACTTTATTTTGATGGTCCACTTTAGACATTCTACTAACTATTTAGTTATTGAGTTATTTAGTTTGCAACTCAATGTCAACTAACTCTCATTAGAGTATTAGTAGACTGTCAGCTTAAAATCTGTCAACTCTTTATTTTGATGGTCCCTCAACAGACTTTCTACTGGCTATAAGTATCTTTGCAACTACATGTCATCTTATTCTACTAACTGTTAGGTTAGTGAGAGTTAGTTGACATGTAGTTGCAAAGTTACTTATAGTTAGTAGAATGTCTGAACTGGACTCGAAATAACCAAATATTATTCTTTCGAGGAGGCTGAATCTCACAAAACTTTCAAATTTCACCCCAAAATAAAGAATAGGAAATTATATTTCTTAAAGTTTGGGGTCGGTAAGATTTTTATGTTTTTGAAAGAAGTCTCTTACTGTATGTTGCACCAAGGCTGCATTTATTTGATCAAAAATACAGTAAAACAGCAATTGTGAAATATTACAATTTAAAATAACTGGTTTTCTATTCCTTCTATGAAATATTGCGTCTTTGTACCAAATTTGTCATTTTATAGAAGGCAATAAGCTACCTGAGGACATGCATCACTGTATCGCACACCCTCCTGTGGCTTATTGTTGTATTAAATGTTCTGATATTAATTTAGGTAAAAACAGAATATTGAAGTCTTACATGTCCATTGAGAGCATGGCCTGATCTCTCTCATCTAGAAATGTTTCATCGTACGTCTCATCTGTAGACGCTTCCTCTCGACGTATTATAGGGAGACGACTGTCACTGGAATCAGAGCTACACAAGACACACACAGGTGAACTATAAGCATATTGCGCATCTTTATCATCTGCTCCTCAGAAAGTACACAGATAACAGCAGTTACTCTCTCCTCAAGCTCTCATAAGGCTGATATAATGTGAACACAATCAATTGCAGCAGCTTACGGTTTGTTTCGTCAGAAGCACTGCTGTCTAACAAACCGCATTGCACAGTTTTAACTGATTGTGTCACATTACAGAAGCACTGATATTATTTTTGCATGGAAACCTTATGATACTACATTTAAGAGGAGAATTTTTTTGTCAAGGGGCACTTCATAAAGACTGGAGCTCCACTAACAGAAATAACTGTATATCCTGTTTTTGGGATTGTGCTGAAAACATGTAGTACTTCCTGTTTAATAGCTTGCCAGCAGAGCTGCTTGTACAATTGATGCTTTTGTATTTTGGTCGAAATGAAGAGCCCCTTAAGTACAGCCTGGAAATGACCAGCAGGATGAGCTTCAACACAAACACCTAACATGGCCGACCAGAGCGGTTTTCAACTGGTGGGTCGCAAGTTCTAATAGCAGGGGAAAACTATGCAACAACCATACAAACATGCTTAGTTATGATAAATAGGCTAGAGTTTTATATTACAAAATAAATAGCCTTAACCTATATGTTATGTTGATGTCAAAGGGTCTACTTTCAAATATTCCAACAAATACAGTATTATGCAACAAATTCATCTGTCAGCAGTGTTATTAAATATTCTATTAATATTTTGAATTAGCTTTTTATTTCAACTTTTATTTAAGTTTAAGTAATTTAACTTGTTGAACATGAACATGTTGTTTCACATCCTCAGTTTTGGGTGAATGTTTCATCACTGAGAGCATGAAATCTGGGTTCAGAAGGAAAACCAGTTGAAATCCGCTGGCCTAGCACATGCTCATTCAGCTGTCAGCCAATCAGGAAAGCTGCTCACAGATCCTGCTAGATAAAGTTATGCATGGAGTGGATCCCTCAACACACTGAGAGCGTGTGTTGCACACATTTCGCTTCAGATCCACCCCAGTATGGACAGAGCATACAACAGCCCTCCAAAGAGATGAGGTCTCTCTCTGTCTCTGTGAGAGGAACGTACCGCATGAAAGAGTCATAGAAACAGCTCCTGGTTCACATCAGAGACAATCAGGGGTGAGACAAACCACAATCAGGAACCACAATCTGACAAACCTGAAAATCTCCCCACTAACTCACACATCTGCTTTCTAGTACAGAAAGCATATGTCATCCTACCTCTTATTAGGAAAGCACCATGTGGGCCGTGGCAGTGGGATGGTGGTGAGGGGAGGCCCCGTTTGTCCGTCCACTGTGCTGACGGTAGGTTTGGGATACCGATGTCCGATGGCTGTGTTGTTGGCGTTGTTGATGTTTGCGTTGGATCCTGAGGAAGAGTAACTGCTCGGAGTGAAGGTGGAGTCGACGAGCTTCTGATGAGAGGGAGATTCTGCCTCGCCGGGACTTCCGGATTTACTGATGTGCAATGGCCGCTGTGTTGTGAAGGATTGTGGGAAGGAGGCGTGACCATCACTCTGGTTATAGTAGTTGACATGGTTACCGAAGAGGCCCCCAGACCGCTGCAAAGACAAGTGTGCAAGCATGAGCGGTCACATTTACGCAAACCTGATCATCCCTCCCCGTTCACACCTGGTATTAACATCTTCAATGATGTTACAGTAGATTTCGTCGAGCGGAGGGACTACATACATCACATGTCATGAAGTTTGGACGTTGTTTTCTGTATTTAACTTCTGATTTTTCTTGTTTTCTCATGATCAACTTCATTTTCTTTTCATCTCAACAACAAAAAATCTTAGAGCATAACATTCTCAATAATATTTTACATTATGGTTACTATTTTATGGTTTCTACTATTGTATTTATTATATTATTACTATTATTAAACTCATTACATTTGGTTTGATTTCTACAGTTTCTTGATTTGCAACGCTTTCAGCTATATTTAGTGATGTCTACATCTGATCCGGATTACTCAACACAAATGTTAATACCAGGTAAATGAGGCCAAACACATACACATATACACTGAAACACTTTCCACTTCCTCTGTTCACTCTGCACTTACATTCAGACAGCAGTGATGTTTTTGATTTTTCTAAACTGTCTACTTCAACATCACTGATGACTAAATCCAAATTAATCATTCTTAATAGTTATTTGGATGATGAGGGCAAAGCGCTGCTCATTAATGACTTCTGATATCTTTAGAAGTAAAGCTTGTAAAATTGGAAACGTTTATGAACTTAATATGAACATAATGATTTTGTTGTACTAAATAACAAATGGAAAAAAGAATTGAAGGCCCCCAGTGCTGAGCAATGAATCTAAACAAGCAGCTCTGCCACAGCAACCCTTCACAGCCAGAAAAGGACTCTGGCTTGAAGATCCGGCTGATGGTCGCATGCAAGTGGGCAGAAGCTCCGGCAGCAGAAGCGATGATGTGAGCAGAGAGGAGAGGAAATAAGAGGCAATATCAGACCTTTACCCTGAAGATATCATCCTCTGAAGCAGTACACACGGTTTCTTTCATGGCTCTCTCCAATTCCTCCTCCACGGTCAGGTCTCCTGATATCGCTCTTCTGATCTCAGGACCCATATCATGCAGTGTACGCAGGCCAGCCTGGTTAGAAGAACACACGCAAACAGATGCAGATTCACATGCTAACAAAAACACACCTCTCAGTTGTATGTGCATGTGGTCTTCTGTACCCACCTGCAGTGAAAGAGCAGTCTTTGGGGGAATTTTGGCCACCAGGCCCTGTTCCTTGCGCTTCTTAAATTTCCTGAAGTATTCCTGAATCAGGAATGTGGCATAGAACTTCCCCACTGTTACTTCATCATCTGTTGGGCAAGGTAACACACACTCAGGTTTTGTTTGTTGTGCTGGGTGGTTATGTTGCTTCCTGCATTTGTCTTGTAATTAATACCTAATACATATATCATTTTAAGCTCTTGAAATAAACTTGAAATAAAAAAGTTCTGGGATTTGCTTTTTTTTTTTTTTTTACAAGTTTGGGGTCAGATAGATTTTTTTTTTCTCTTTTATTCAGCAAAGATGCATTAAACTGATCTTTTACATTGTTACAAAAGATTTCCATTTTCAAAAAGGCTGTTGTTTTGAACTTTCTATTCATCAAAGCACCATATTAGATCATGAGACACTGAAGACTGGTGTAATGATGTTGAAAATTCAGGTTTGCATCACAGGAATAAATTACGAAAACAGTTATTTTAAATGGTAATAATATTTCATAATATTACTGTTTTTACTGTATTTTTGGGTTGAATAAATGCAACCTTAGTGAGTGTAAGAGACTTCTTTCAAAAACATTAAAAGATCTTACGGACACCAAACGTCTGAGTAGTGTACATAAACGTAACATAAACCTTCGACCTTTTCCCACCACCCACCTCCAGCAGGGGGAACAACTTGATCCAGCAGCTTCATGCTCGTCCTCTTCCAGATCTTCTTCACGATGGCCCTGAGTTCCTCATTCGCTTGTTCCAGGTTACCTGATTCAAACACATACAAGCAGTGACTGATAAAGATCTGTCCGTTTTGAAGGTTGAAGGTTAGTATGTGTATTAGGGTTATGCGTGTGTTTATGACCTGCATAAGTATTGTGTGACATTTTCACACCTTCAGTTTTGATTCGTAAAGCCGTCCGTACTAGGGCAAAGAGAGTAGCGTTGAACATCACCGTTCCGTCGCTATTGAGAGGCATGTTCATGGACACAAGCCGCTGCAGACGCACGCATTAAAATAAGTCAAGCAATGTGAATAATGCACTGCAGAATTAGTTTGATTTGTGATTTTGGGTACCTTGCATGCCACTCTATGTGGACAAAGCTTTCCAAATCCAAGGGGAGGCTGAATCCTGCGCAGTAACGTCACCACATCCAGGTGCTTTATCCGACCCCTGCAATCACATTAAAGTCCGATCTCGACTTTAGTAAAATGAATCAATGATTATTCATGATAAGATATAGAGACTGCAGATGACTGGAGAGAGCGGAAGAGTGAAAGATGGCAAAACGGGAAGTGACTGACTTGGCCTCAGGATCGTATTCCGCCCATATCCTCTTGAACTCATCCAGATGATGCGGCCCCAATATTGACCAATCACGTGTTAAATAGTCAAAGTTGTCCATGATGACGGCCACAAAGAGGTTAATGATCTGTGGGAGAGCAAGGATCTGAATCATCTTGTGTTCGGGAAACCCCGGATCACACCCGCTGCTTCTGTTATTATTATGGATATGGTAAACACTGATGTCGTGCTGGTGGAGATGATTTCACAGCAAATTTCACAGCTGATATACAATAACACATGTGGTGGATTTTAATTAATCAACTTTAATTAATCAACTAACATTTGTTTTTCTTGCAGGAATAACATTCATATGCTTTTAATGTGTCAAAACTCTTTGGGGAAAAACTTGTGACTTATGAGTGTATGTCTATGTGTATTAATAACAGAAATGGGAAGTGAAATTAGACAAGTCTGTTAGAACAAATTAAGTCATCTTTAAAACCTTGTGATAAGTAATCACAAGATCAGAGTTTGCTTTACCTAGTGACAGAGGGGTTTGCATATGAAGAACCAATCAAATAGTGGGGAAATTATGTAATGCAGCATGACATTTATGCCATACCCTGATTCTATAAAAACTGTTGTATATGTATTTTTCGGTGGGATTCTCAATGGAATTTTGTCTGAGATCCTCCGGCCTTGCTTCTTGGGAGAGATTCCCTGAGAACTGCTCGGGAAGATCTCCTGGCCGTGATTAAAGCATTTAAAGGACATTTGCAGGTCTGTTTGTCAATTTATTCCTGCGCAGGAAGCTAGTTTAGGTAGGAAGTTTAGAATTTAGAAAACTAGAAAAGTGGGAAAACGAGTCAGAATAGCAGGTGATCTATAAAGTGGGGACGTCAGGAACGAGACCCAAAAGATAGAGCCAGATAGTCAGTTACAGGTGATCTATAAAGTGGGGACGTCAGGAACGAGACCCAAAAGATAGAGCCAGGTAGTCCGGTGATCTATAAAGTGGGGACGTTTAGGACGAGACCCAAAAGATAGAGCCAGGTAATTAGTTTAGGAAAAAATCCACGACATTTTGGCGAGCCAGCCAGGAGTCCTCGGAATCTCCCTCTGTCGGATGGAAGGGAGCGAGGAACCACGTTGTCTTCACTCTGCAGACTGCAGAACCCTATTCGACAGAGGGACCATTCCAGTCGGGCTAAAAGGACCTAAAGTATTAAGGTAGGACAAACAGACTTGACATTTTTCCTTTAAAATGTTTCTAAATTAATTAAAAGGTTTAATTAAAAATTGGCTTTTCTGTTAAGTAAAATTTTGAAGAAAACTGGTAATCACATCTAAAAGATTTAAGTGATTAAAAAAATGTTTTACCTTTGCTAAAAATGTTTTACCTTGTCTATTAAGGGCAATGAATGATTATGGTTAAATTCAACCAAATTAGTATATGTTGAGTATTTTATTTGTTGTTGTTTTTGAGAGTGCGCCTAGAAAGCTGTTGATGAAACTTTGTTCTGCAAATAGCAACTTGTCATGCTGGAAACCAGATCCAGGAGGGGAAAATACCCTGAGATGCTGTAGTAATGAAACTTGCTTTTTGTTTGAAATTTTGTTTGAAAAAGACTTTGATTTTGATTGAATTAAAGAAAGGTTAATAGAGAAAGAAAAGAGAGAAATGTTGAAATGTTGAAATAAGATCAATAGATAATTTAATTGAAGAAATTGTTAAAATTATAAGTCATAATAATAGGAATATGCATTCTGTGATAATTAGGAAATTTTGAGTAATGAAGAAACTTTTATGAGTTAGACTTTAATTATGTATTTATGTAGATGAGATGTATAAAACTGAGCAATAGAATTTAAGCAATTCACTGCTTTTGAATTTAGGAAATCACTTAAAGTGATGAATAAATAATAAGATATTAACTGCACGTGTTTAAATTTATACATTCTATATGAAGGTGTCTAGAATTTGTATCCCGTTATCCCTTGTCGGAGACAGTGTGAAAAAACTGATCCATTGTGGAGATCCTGAGAGTCAATGGTTTATGTTTAACTAAGATAATTTTTGTGCATTGTGCATAGTATGAGAATGAGATTGGGTGACCAACTTTAAATATAAATTGTGATTTGAACAAGCACATAACTGACATCTTAGAGCCATTTTATTTTAGTTTCTGGTAAAAGAGAAGACAAAGAATTCTTTTGTATTATAGTTAGAGGAGTTTTCCTGCTTTTTCCTGCGTCTTTGCAAAGAAGAAGTGCTTGCTTATTTCCGCAATGAAGGACTAAGCTTTTTAATAAATTGAAGAATTGCTGTGTTGTAAACCAGAAGAGACTTTTGGAAATTAAGCTGTTTAATTTGATTTTTGCGGTTCTCTGAGTGTTCAAGATTTCAGACAGCTACCTTGAAAAGTGGGATGACTGCAGAAAAATAAGAGGAAGTGGGGCCTGCAGCCGCCCTCCTGAAAGAGGAAGTTGACACTTCTGAGAGGGGTCAGAATGGGGAGACTGATTCAGCCTGCAAAGGTGACAGTTCACTTGAGACTTTTCCTAAAGACAATTTTGCCATGCATTATGAAATTTTGTGGCAGGAGATGCAAAAGCCAGACCGATGAGAGAGCCATCACAGCCTGACGATCCAATGTATCAGCCTGAAGTCACTACAGAGACCGTTTCAAATTTAGTTATTATTAACTTGATTGTTTTTGATTATCCACTGGTTTCAGCAATTCTTCATATTTCTTCATATTCTTCTCTGTTTAAACTAACTCTTTGAATCTGCTTTCAGTAGGTACCAGTCAGTAACAGCCCTTCTGCAGGAAGTTCAATAGTGGAAGTTAACATTTGAGGCTGGATATGGCAGTAAGAGTTATGTAAAAGCATTAATAGGTTATTGATAATGTAGAATTCTATGGAAAAGAAAAATACAATATAGGCCACAAGGCGTCTAAAGAGAAATTATGACTAGAAAAGTAAAAATATTGGTCACTCCATTTCATTTAAAGGTAATTTTCTAGATTCAATAGAAACAATGTTTTCCAATTCTAAACTTTTGAAATCACATGCTGTCATCATCATGGATACGAGATATAAATGTTATAAATGTTATTTTCTTTTTGTCAATTGTTCAAAGATTGTGTGAAGATTTCCAAATCTTCTTTTAAATAGCTTATGAGCAACAACAAAAAGTTTGGAAAATTGAAATTGTGCAAAGAATGACAAATTGCATTTGGGAAATTAAAACGGATTCTCTCAACTGCAATTGTAAGTCTATACGATTACTATTTAAAAGTGTTTAATCTATTTGATTTTTGAAAAGCTAGGTTTACGTCCACTGTGTAAACTCAATCACATAGCGACTACATCAGACAAATGAAAATTGATATCCTAACGTTCAGACACTGTCGCAAGGGGAATGCCACAGTGTGTCTACGTTCAGTAGTTTCTGTCGTCGTCGAACTTTGTTACCGTTCATATTTGGTGGTATTCCACTCCTAATATATGTTCCCCATTCAGTTCATAAACTGCTATGGCAGACAAGAATGTATGAATCTCTGGCCAGAGAGGGGTGTGTGAAAGTGTGTGAAAGTGAGTGTGTGAAATATGGTGTTCTGAGAAACACAGAGACAAATAAATGATGTCAATCAAAACAGCTGTATCTAAATTTATAAAATATGACACACAGGTTAAAATATACCCAACAAAACAACGACCATGGATGATTTTGACTAACTATCCTGGTCTGGGTTTATTGTTATGGCAGAAATAAACAATGCCACACCTGTGCAGCGTATAACTTTGGGAAGGCAGAGAGCAAGCAAGCTTGCCCTGTCCACCCCATACTTAACTTTTTACTTTTTACAGGATGTCATGATGGATCTCATCGAACAGAACTGATTCTGTTCCAAATGTATGCAATATTGTTTTGTTACTGTTTAACATGAAGTTTTACAGGTCTCATCAAAAAAGGACGACCGGCCAGACAAGCAGATGAGTCTGGCGACATGATAAATTATGTTGTAATTAACAAAAATACTTAAGATCTCCATTCACAGGTGAAAGCAGCCAGGAAATGGTTCACTCCACAAACAAGGTCCCATCTGGGGTGCAGTGACACCTCCGTCCAAGCATCTCGACTTAAACTACACCAACCAGCCCTCAGCAAACGAAACGCAAACGCCTGCGTCAACACCAACGACAACGCACAGCGTCAAGTGGTGAAGATGGAACGTCCATGGGGCAACGAGATGATCAACACATCTGGAGGAAGATGTGAACCAACTAATGGTTTAAGCTTAGCATGATAATTAATTTTGTGTGATGTTTATTGATGTTTTATTTGGTTTGATCAAACTGTACTGTACTGAGTATTTAGATCTCATGATTTGAACAATTACTGATTAATTTGAAAATATTTCAGGTATATGTAAATTGTGAAGAGGAAAATCTCTTAATTCTGTAGAGTATAGGGACAAATAGGTACATTACTGTAAAGATAAATAATCTAGGAACTATTTTTGAAGAAACTTGGGGGTTTTAGAACCCTAATTCAGATATCATAGATTAATTAATAGTGTAATAGTTGTTCTCTAATAAGAGAGAATGGAGGAAAAGTTACTTTGCCGGACTTAGGTCCGAATAGATAATTGGATAAACTTCTATAGCGATTAATTAATGACTACATTAAATATTTTTTAGGGTGTTTCCATTTGTTAAAATAGCAAAAGAAAAACTTTCAAAAGGAGATTGATTTTGGGAAACATATTTAATTTATGAATTATTATTAGTTAAAGAAGTTACCAGTGTAATTATTGAAATGTTCCTTTTATGTATTGTCTAATGTCTGTATTTGATATCTGAGAGGTGACTGCGGGTCTAGTCTATCTAGGAATACAGTAACAGTGCTTGCTTATTTAGCCCGGCTTCCAGAAATGAAATATTACATAAAACATAAATTATTATGTAGGGGGCACAAAGTTAAAACCAAGACCAAGAACAATGTAACACAAACATGTTAAATTTAAACTAAAATGAATCTAAACAGTTAAGACATTTCAGTGAAATAGAATATTTGCTCATAAAGCAAAATTCTAAAAAACTTTCTTAATTCAGAATGAAGTTACAGATTTAATGATCTGGATCAATGGATCCATTATGAACTATTCCGCATTGCCAACAAACAGAGGCAGGACATGTTATGTCCATCAGTTAATTATGGAAAAATAGGATTTTAGGATAGGTAATTAATGATTAAATAGCATATCAGCAGCTAAAGCTATTATCATGGCAAGAGCTTGGGTTAATTTTAAAGTAATGACATTGTTTGAAACAAAATAATACAATTCTTGATATTTTTGTTAAGGATAAAAATGAAAGATTATAGAACTTTGTTGGTTAGATTTTATTACACAGATCCTTAAATAGATCTTACTAAGTAAAACAATCACCTGCTTGAATTAAAAGCTAAGAAAAATGGTTAATCAGCAGTATCAGCCTGTTAAAGGCCTAATAGATCAATGCGATTCAAAAATGAATAATGAGAAAGATGATAATTAAACTTGACTCAAGGTCTACTAAAGTTATAAAGGCAATGTACTATGGTATGTTTAGTGTTTTACTAAAGATAGAATTAGATTGCTTGAAGATAGAATGTAGGGAAGAAGATGGTATGTGTATGTGGAAGATGGTATGTGTATGTGGTAACATTGGAAACAGGTGGTATTTTAATTACAACTTAGGATGCTGATTGAAGGAATATTTGACAGGTATTATAAAGTAAAAGATGGAACATGGTATGATTAGAGATATCAGGTGGTATTATAGTCACTGACTTATAAAGGGATGATTTGGGAAAGGTAAATTAGATTGCAGGTAAATCAGGCAGGTATGGAATAATTCATTAGAGTAATTAAAAATCCAGGTATTTGGTCGTGTTTGATTACGACCAGAGAGGGGAATTGTGGTGGATTTTAATTAATCAACTTTAATTAATCAACTAACATTTGTTTTTCTTGCAGGAATAACATTCATATGCTTTTAATGTGTCAAAACTCTTTGGGGAAAAACTTGTGACTTATGAGTGTATGTCTATGTGTATTAATAACAGAAATGGGAAGTGAAACTAGACAAGTCTGTTAGAACAAATTAAGTCATCTTTAAAACCTTGTGATAAGTAATCACAAGATCAGAGTTTGCTTTACCTAGTGACAGAGGGGTTTGCATATGAAGAACCAATCAAATAGTGGGGAAATTATGTAATGCAGCATGACATTTATGCCATACCCTGATTCTATAAAAACTGTTGTATATGTATTTTTCGGTGGGATTCTCAATGGAATTTTGTCTGAGATCCTCCGGCCTTGCTTCTTGGGAGAGATTCCCTGAGAACTGCTCGGGAAGATCTCCTGGCCGTGATTAAAGCATTTAAAGGACATTTGCAGGTCTGTTTGTCAATTTATTCCTGCGCAGGAAGCTAGTTTAGGTAGGAAGTTTAGAATTTAGAAAACTAGAAAAGTGGGAAAACGAGTCAGAATAGCAGGTGATCTATAAAGTGGGGACGTCAGGAACGAGACCCAAAAGATAGAGCCAGATAGTCAGTTACAGGTGATCTATAAAGTGGGGACGTCAGGAACGAGACCCAAAAGATAGAGCCAGGTAGTCCGGTGATCTATAAAGTGGGGACGTTTAGGACGAGACCCAAAAGATAGAGCCAGGTAATTAGTTTAGGAAAAAATCCACGACACACAGTTGCTTAGTGGGAAGGAATCTCGATGTCAACTCACCAGGAAGGCGCAGAGCATATAAAAGCTGACAAAGTAGATGATGGCAAAGTGGCTGCCACAGTCTTCACTGGAATGGCCGACCTCTGACCCCTTCTCACACGGGCGGTTCGGAGAGCAGGCCAGCATGATTTCCTGCCATGCCTCCCCTGTTGCACACCTACACAAATACACAAGCTCACAGTGACAACGAGACATCAAACGAGTGAAAGAGCGAAAGCGAATAGGTAGCTGACCTGAAGAGCAGCAGAACAGCCTGAGGAAACGTCTGGAAGTTGTTGTTTCGGTTGATTTGGCTGTTGTCCCTCAGGCCAATCTTACCAAACATCTGTGGAGTCAGAAACACATCACTCAAAATCAACATGTACAAGCACAGGAACTATAACAGACATGAAGTCACTTCCTTGAGGAAGATGAGGAGGAGGGAGTGTGAAGCAAACGAAGCCGGGTCTGACCTGCATCCCAATGACGGCATAGATGAAGAACAGCATTACGATCAGCAAAGCAACATAGGGAAGAGCCTATGAACAAAGAGAGGGAGATGGAGGAAAAATTAAATATACAAAGCAAATACGAAATATAGCAGAAAAATGCTCCTTTTCACTAATTAACCTGAAAGACCTATAGTTTTTTTTAACAAAGTCTGGACCACAGTACAGTTACACAAAAAGATGCAGCCTAATTTTATTCTTCTCACCTGAAAAGATTTAATGAACGTCCAGAGTAGCGTCCGAATGCCCTCTCCCCGAGACAGGAGCTTCACCAGCCTCATCACGCGGAACAGCCGAAAGAACGTGATTGAGATCCTGGCGTTATCTTCAGTGTTTTGGAGTCCCTTTTTCAGCATGACAGACACAAACATATGAGTGTTCATGGGGAGGCAGACACACATAAATACACTCAACCATCTGTACACCACCAAGAACAATTCAAGGTGACACACACACACACACACAAATTTAATATGTCTACTGCAGCATGTTAAACACTTCCACCAAAAGCACACTACAGAGACACATAGGATGTCTGGTGGCTTTATGAAAAAATGACAATTTTCCAAATGGATGCAAAGCATTTATAGATGTCCACCACAATGCACAACACCCCTGAAGTAATAATCTTTCCAGCCAATCAAATATAATACATACCCTACAGCACTAACCTGACATGGAAGCATATCACTGTATTTCACAGGTGATATTAGAACACAGACACTAAACCACAGGCGTAACATTTATCTCATCCTTTAACATCTATCATATATGGAAGCGCATTTCTGCCACATAAGAAAAAAAAAAACCATCATACTTTGGTAAGTCATAATTATGACATAAAGTGTTATAATTATGACAAAACAAGTACAAATTAGGAGATAGTAAGTCATATGAGAACAAAAGACCTAATCATGACCAGACATTTTTTAATTATAAGACAGCAAGTCATAATTATGAGATAAAAAGTTGAATTATGATCAACACTGACAAAAGTCAAAATGACGGTCATTATCACTTCTCATAATTATGACTTAGTATGTCGATTTCGATTTTTTTATTTCATAACTGACTTAGTTTTTTACATCATAATGACATAATTTGAACTTTTTATGTCATAATTAAAATTTACGCGACTTTTTTCCCTTATGTGGCGGAAATGGACAGTCATTTGTTCACCCTTTAAAATGTTACATTTTACGTCTATATATCTAAATATATACATAAAATTGCTGCTCGCTGTTTTAAAGGTGCACTCAGTGTTTTCTCATTAAAATAGCTTTACAAATAGAAATGAATTGTAGTTTTAAAAATTTGTTAATAATCACGTAAATCAACAGTTATATAGAATAAAGCCAGTAGTCATACCCAAAAAACGTTTTTATTTTACACGGAGAGGGTGACCTCATAGAATTTGTATTTCTTGCTATTGTGAAATCCCCTGACCAACCAAATCTTGACAAGACCCGTTATCTGACACTTTAACTAGTGGAAAATTATTTGATATGCATGACAGTGAATAGTGCATTTCTTCAATGGCATTGGTTGATAAAATTTGACTGATATTCTTTGATGCATCCACACCACTAGGTGTCAGTGTAAGCACAAAGAGATTACTCAGTGCACCTCTAAAAATGTCTAATACCTACATCTGCACACACATGCCCTGTAAAAACACATTAAACGAACCAAGCAAAACTGAGAAAAAGCTTCATGCATGTGGACATCGCACAGGAAATCGTCTTTTCACAAGCCCACAGCTTATTTCAGAGCTCTGCCACACAGATGGTGAACTGTCACATCAGAGCTGACCAGCAGAGGCCGACACTGGACCACACACAGAGAGAGCGATGACCATGTGACTACAGCGCACCAATGACGGGCATCGCAGCCTAGGGGAGGGGAGAGGTCGAGGCAATGGACACACTACCAGCATATACACGTGCCTGCCCAATGCCACAGTGATGAGAGAGAACACGTGCGTTCATGCCGAAGTCACGTGGTGAATGACAGGTGGTGATGGACAGGTTGACAAGGTGATGGGGTGGAATGAGAGGTGGGGTTTTGGTTACCGTTGGTCCGTACCATTGGTCTTACCACAGAGGAGGGGGGAGAGGAGGAGAGGTCAGCTGGCTTTAAAGAAAGACAGACAGATGAAAGCTATAGCAACGCCAACCACCCACTGTACACCTGTGTGTGTGTGTGTGTGTGTGGGAATATGTGTGGGGAAAGTGTCCGTCAGTGTGTTTTGAGGTACATCTGTTGGGTCTTTTGCAGGGGAGACGCCTCATAGCACATCTGTCTTTCTGCCAGCTGAGGGGCTACAGCACATGGTCCGTGTGAGGAGGAGCCATACGCTGTTCTGCAGCCGCAGACTGGAGGATGGGTTGGTGACACACGCAGACACATGCACAGATTTGACATCTCTCACGACCCGAGTCAAGAATCTCTCATAAGGTCTATCACGGTGTGTGTGTGATGCAGTGGGTGACTGTATGTAGGTGTGTGTTGAATTTCTACATGCAGAGAGACTGATTTCTAAATCCTCTGCAGTGCCACGATAGGCTGAAACGGCTGTCTTTATATTTTCATGGTTTTATTGGCAATGACAATTCGATTATTTAATCGACGTTGTTGCGGTAGAACTGCAGAGGATCTGGCAACCCCAACCATGCATGTAGCACACACATTACAGAATTGGGTCAACGGTATAACTTGTTCCAAATGTGCATCTGTGAGACAGTTACCATGATTCAAATCTCCACACAGAGCCACTTTCAGAAGACTGCTCCATATCACAGATATTATCTCACATTGCACAAGTATAGAGATTTGGCACACACTGGTAAACGCTGCCCCCCTGGAGGTTACAATCATGCCCATCGGCTGGCTGACACTCAATGATAAATTCAGTTCTTTGGTGAATCTCACGAAAATAAGTGTCTTGTTCATATTTTTAAACAAAAGCATCAATCAATCAATCAATCAATCAATCAACTAGATCAAACAGACAATGACAGCCAATCAATCAACTAAATCAAAATACCCAATTTTAGATCTATTTATTTTAAATAATAAATTTAGTATTTAACGTAAACATATAAACCATGGTGGTATTTGCCTTATGCAAGTTGTATTTAATTTATGCACATTTAAACCCACTTCCCCCAATAATAATAATAATAATGATAAACTTTAGATGTATTAATTCATTCTAAATAAATAAATATTTAATGTAAACATAAATTGGAGGTAGTATTTGTTGCATTTTCTTGAAAATATTTAAATGAATAAATGAAAAAATAGCCTTAATTTTCTTTATAATATTATCATTTTTGAGGTAAAATACAATCAGGACATTTCATGAGATTCCCCCTGGTTGGTCAATAGGAGTTTTCTGAAATGCGTTTTAGCCAATTAATGTCAGTGATTGTGGTCGTATCAGTCAGCCAACAGCTAATGACACAGGGAGCAGGCCTACACAGAATGCTATGCGGGTGTACAAGAGTACCAAAGAAGAAAGAGAGAAGAGACAGAAGAAAAAAAACACTGAAAAAGGGGAGGAAAATGCAGAACAGAGAGACAGAAAAGAAGAGGCATTCATAGAGAAGGATGCAATGTGGCATCGTCAGCAAGACAGAGCTGGCAAACACTCCCATCTCTCCACCCCCCGCTTCTGTCCAATCAGACACCGCGAATCAGACAGCGCCTCCAACAGGCAGGGAGGACAAAGCACTGAGAGGAGCAGAGCGGCCTCAGGGGGAGGAGGGGTTACATTAACGCTTTTCTAAGGGAGAACAGAGTCGTCCGGTTTCACTCTAATCTCCTTGTAGCACTGAGAGGAAGGACTGGCTATCAGCACGGATTCATCAGTTTCATTTCAGATCACTAATCAGATTAATTAACGGGTTAATGAAGCATGAGGAAAAAAGTGCTCAGAGTTTTCTCAAAGGAAAATAAGGGGGGAAAAAACAAACAATCCAAACACAATGCTGGGACAAAGGTCATGAATTTATATCAAATCAGATGCTGGATGAAGAGAAAACTCCAACCAAATCAAACCCAGTCAGTGCTGAAATGGATGCGTATAGCAAAACAGGGGGTATATCTCCGGCACAACTGCTGTCAATCATAAACTACCTTCAATAATTCCTTTTGATCAAAGAGCCCAAATCTTTAACTCAAGTTATAAAAAAAAAAACCACATGGACCTGTAGTCTTGTAGTCAATGTTCATCTACCTTCAAGCATATTCATATAGCTTGATGTTCTCAGAAGATGGAGGATATGTTTTCATAACTTTTTCTGCAGATAAAACCACTACCACTCAAAAGTTTGGGGTCAGTTTAAAAAAAAACAAAAAAAAATTTAGTAATACTTTAACTTTTGTCCAATTTAATGCATCCTTGTTGAATTGTTAAAGACATTTATTAAGTTACAAATAAATGCTGTTCTTTTCATGAAAAACATCACAGTTTCCACGGAAATACTAAGCAGCACAACTGTTTCCAACATTGATATTAATGAGAAATATTTCTTGAGTACCAAACCAAACTTTTGAAAGGTAGTGTACCTGTAAATAAAAACAGTGGCAAAGATAAAGTGCTGTCTGAGTTTTAACTACAGATTTATAAACAAATATTTTTATGAATTTGACGTTTTACAAGTGATGATTTCAGGTTAAACCAAGCCGATCTACTAGATATTCATCAAGTTTCCCCATTTGAATGCGGCCCAAATTCAAAGAGAAAAATGTCGACCTCGTATGCACTTTTGTTGTTTACACACATGCAACAAGTCTGTACCAGATCTAAATGGGTTGACAATATAAATTAAGTATTTACGGAGGGGGGAAACAGTTTTTCTGAGTAGAATCTGGGCTCTTCTGTCCAAATGAGTTTGAAGGTTTATGAATTGATTCAACAGTAAAACATTTATCAGAATTTATTGAACTATGGGCAACATTGATAAGACTGACCATCCATCTTGATGTAACTGATTGGCAAAACAATTTGATTGAATATTGATTGTGAAGCCAGAATATATCACCCTGAGAGCTATACAAGGTCATTCATGCCTATGTGTGCGGGTGGAGGGTTAAAGCAACTCCATCTTTGTTAGTGTGGGAGGGTTATGGGGGTGCAGGCAGGCAGATTGAGAGAGAGAGATTACTTACGTTAACCTCTGTGATGGCTATATCAACAACACTACCCACTACAATAAGGGCATCAAACGTGTTCCATGCATCAACAAAATAATGCTGGACGGAAAAAAATGAAAAAGAAAAGGAGAGAGGAGAAAATAAGGAAGAAAACAGTTACACATGAACATTTAACTCACAGAAGACATGAGAAAAAAAAATCATAAAATCAAATGACGGGTGTGAAAAAATCAAAACGAAATCAGAGAATCCCATGATGACCTGGGACCTGTCATGCTCCACAACAGCAGTCAAACATCCATCAAAACCACCCTGAAAAGAATGGCCGGGACTCCTGGGTTAGTTCAGGTGTGACTGTTAGTTACAGCAAAAAAAAAATGTACATCACGGCCTGGAAGATGAATACAAACTTTCGCTCTCTCTCTTTCACTGGCCTACTGAAAAAACGCTCCTGTTCGAAACCATTCGTTTTCTTGCGCGCTGTGTGCCCTAAATAAACCTCTCACCACCAGAGGGCGACCTGCCACAGAAGCCATCTTGCCATTGGAATAGGAAATGAAGAGTTGGAGGAGATAGCAGGAGCAGAGAATGGCAGGAAGCACAGGGGAATGAAAGACAGCAGAGATGGACAGGAGAGCAAAAGAGAGAAAAGGAGGTGGGAAAAGAGAGAGAGAGAGAGAGAGAGAGAGAGGTGGCGATGTACTTACGTTGATCTCACTCAGAATGACGTCTATAATGCTGCCAATTACGATGAGGAAGTCAAAAACATTCCAGGGGTCACTAAAGTAACCCTACACAGGACGAGGGGAAGGTGGGGTGAGGGGTGAGAGAGGGCAGTTAGAGAGGCAGAATTGACCATAACTAGCGCTGTCCGTACCCATGATGCATGAGCACAGTCAACATCCCAAATGCTCGTTAGCCAATCACAATTCAGCACAACAAAATCAGCTCATCCAGACTTTCAGGAAGTTACTGATTAAATATATCCATTTCCACAGGAAAATGCTCTTAGAATTGTGTTGATGCTCTTGTATACTGGGAAAAGATGGCTTTCATAGCGCTAGAGGAATTCTGAGAGCACGTCTGCTTCTTCCTGTGAGTAATTCTGAGCGGATGGCATCTCTACTGACACCATCTTTACAATATTTGATTTGTGCTTAATAGGGCAGGAAAACTTTAATGGACTGGAAATGGCTGCCAAGTTATGCAAGAAATAAAGCTCTTTAAACACTAACTGATAGAATTACTGGCTGTCTATGTCTTAAGGCAGGCGATGTAACTCATTTCTGAAGAGAGAGACTATCATTTTACATTACATTTATCTCAGTCATCATCTGGGGCAAAGCTAGTTATTGTAGTTAAAGCCATATAGGGTAAATAAGTGAAATGTGACATTTCTGGTGATAAGCAGAGTTATCCACTATAAACTGCATTTTTGATAAAACAAAACAAAACAAAAAACAAAAAAAAAACAAAAAAACATAAGCAAATGAACAGAAAACATCTAGCCTGGAGGACAGCTGCAAAAATTGGTTATTAAATGGCACACAGCAAAAGAACACAAAAGCACTGATAATAAAGTACTAAACAATGCATGCTGGGACATCTGTATTAAGAATAGCTCATAGTCTAATCATCTCAAATCTGATATATAAAAAATATATATAATTTCATTGTATTTCATGGTCACAAAAGCCTAATAATAAATCTAAATTCACTGCTTAACTGAGTTTTTTTGTAATATGTAATACATAAAAACAAGCAGGGTGTGTGTGAGGACGTACCCTTGGTTTGAAGGCGATGAGTTTGAGGATCATTTCCACAGTGAAGAGGCCGGTGAACAACATATTGAGGATATTCATGGCTTTGTTGAACGACTGAGATTGACCATGATGCTGCAAACAACAAAATTAATCAAATATATATATATATATATATATATATTTTTAAAAAGATAAGGATTTGTGTATTTGTCTGTATACATTAGTTAGGTTCCTGAGTGTACTGACCTGCATGGCCAGGCAGATGGTATTGAGGAGAATGAGGGTGAACATCAGGTACTCAAAGTAGGTGGAGTTCACCACGTACCAAACCTTGTACTGATACGGGTTCTTGGGGATGTACCTGCGCAGGGGGCGAGCCTTCAGGGCATATTCCACACACTGACGCTGTACACACACACAGAAACACATGGACATATATAATCAGAGTTACACTTTAAAACACTCTCTGTATTCTTGAAGAAATACTATACATTTCAACCATTATCAAAAACATTCATTTAACCAAACTCGATTTATTGTCATCAGTCTACCTGGTTCTTGTCCAGCTCACAGTTTTTGTACTCTTGCTCTCCCTGCTCCTGAAATGTCACAATGACGAAACCTACAAATATGTTCATCATGAAGAAGGCGATGATGATGATGTAGATGATGAAGAATATAGAGATGACCACCCGGTAGTTGTAGATCGGCCCAACATCCTCTGTATGGGAGTCAATGGCTCTGTAGAGGAGCCTGTGGGAGGACAGAGAAGTTCCTGTCAGTGTTTTGAATCACTGTTTTGAATTAGAATTTTTTATTACAGACTGTTCACTGTTCACTGAAACACTTATTTTAAATTCTAATAATATTTCACAATATAATTGTTTTACTGTAAATTTGATCAAATAAATGCAGCCTTGGATATATATATATATATATATTCACCATGGCTGAATTAATTTGATATATGTATATATAGTGAATGTGAAGTATGTCTGTGAGCATATGAGTAAGTGTCCGTGAGTTTGTGTATCGTACGCTGGCCAACCCTCAAAAGTAGACACGGCAAACAGAGCCATCATGCCCTGCAGGACATCATCAAAGTTGAAATCACTATTCTCCCATGAACGCAGAGCTTTCTCTGGCTTCCCAACATTCCCATCCTTGTACAATATGTATGACCCCCTGTAACACAAACACACACACACACACAGTGCATACATACGTATGAATTGGCTTTCAGCAGTTTTTTAACTGTAAAAGTACATCTTTGCATCCAAAGACACAGGGACGTTACCTGCAATCGGCCTGTGTCTGTTTAGAGGTGTCTGTGCAGTAGTAGAATTTGCCCTAGAAAACAAACATTAGTTTACACACATTGACTAATGTGCCAACAGCACATGCAACACAACAGATGGGTTTTTTGTGCTGGAACATTTATGTTCTCTATAGAGAAATAGATTTGTAATGTATAAACCTGTTCGCTCTGTTACCGAGGTGTGTGTTGAGGAGCTTACCTTGAAGAGCTGAACACCAATACAGGCAAACATGAACTGCAGCAAAGAGGTGACGATGACGATATTCCCAATGGTGCGGATGGCTACAAACACACACTGGACCACATGCTGTGGACGCAAATAAAGCTCTCAATTAAAATAAATGTTCATCACATCTATCACAATACATGGAAAGCATTGGTCAGAGTCATCTGAACAGTTTTTTGTGCAAATTTTCTGTGAATAAAAAAGAGAGAGACTCACTTTGAGGCCCTTGGCTCTGTTGATTGCTCTCAGGGGCCTCAATACCCTCAGCACTCTGAGGATCTTCACTACATTAATGGCACTTGACCTGTGAATCACAGCACACAGTTTAGCACCACCAATCAGACTGGCTAATTACTGATCATGTGACCTACGCACAACACTATACAGAGATGCAGATTCCCACGGACAACAGGGGAGGTAAGAAATGCATTTCCCCGTTCAACTCCGTATTAATCTTAATTACACTGGATATGACCATTTAAATGTATAGACTAAATGTATAATACAGTCACAAGTTTTGTTTTATAATAATTAATATTAAAATATACATGTATTTAAATATATACATAACCTTGCCCAGAGAGAGAGAAAAAAATAATAATAAAAAAGGTAAGCAACATGGTCTCATTTACAGTCGGGATTTAGTTTCATTTTAGATTTAATGTCGTTGCAGACCTGCTACCATAGGATGCTAATTAATTTAGTGCCCGAAATTTGGAACAGACAGGATCTTTATTTGCCCAGTGTTATTTATTTTAACATTATTTGTAAACTATTATAATTTTTATTCATATTTTTGATTAGCTTTCATGTTTATATTTTCAGTTTAATTTATCTTTATTTCAGTTTTCATTTTAGTACTTTAACTTTTATAATTGTATTAGTTGCCAAGACATCGTTTTAATTTCTATTATAATTTTTGACCACAAGGTGACACTGTCTCAACTCAAACTTTTTGAATACCCTCAGGGGCATGGTGATGAGTTTCGTAAGGATACGCCAATGCGCTCATAAATTCTCAAAAATTCTAAATGGCCTACACCTAAAATAGCCGACATGCATCATTTGAGAGTGGTTTGACTAATAAATTTTTTCTTGGCATGGTCTGAAGATGATCTGGTTCAATTTTCGTGAAAATCCTAGCAATGTTCTAGAAAGAGTTTCAAAAATGGCTAAAGTTTTTTCCATCAATTATTTATTTTTTATTTTAAGTTTTATTTCAATTACCAAAAACTTGATTTTAAATAGTAACCAGTAAAAAAGAAAATAGTAAAAAGATTTTGAATAGTTTCAGTTTACAATAACAACACTGCGTTGGCTGTGTCACGTCTTGGTTGTGGTCCATGTTTCATGTCAGTCATGTTTCCTGTTGTCATGTGATTCCCTGTTATAGTCATGTGATCCTGCCATGTGTTCCCCATGTGAATGTGTCATGTTTCACCCTGTGGTCTGTGTGGGTCCTAACGCCCCAGTGTAGTGATGGGGACACTATACTGTCAAAGAGCACCGTCCTTCGGATGAGACGTAAAACTGAGGTCCTGACTCTCTGTGGTCATTAAAAATCCCATGGCATTTCTCGTAAAAATTAGGGGTGTAACCCCGGTGTCCTGGCTACATTCCACCCATTGGCCCTTACCCAATCATGGCCTCCTAATAATCCCCTTCCACTGAATTGGCCCTATCACTCTCTCTCCTCTCCACCTATATCTGGTGTGTGGTGAGCGCACTGGCGCCATTGTACTGTGGCTGCCGTCGCATCATCCAAGTGGATGCTGAACACTGGTGGTGGTTGAGGAGAGATCCCCTGATATGATTGTAAAGCGCTTTGGGTGTACAGTAGTACATATGAAAGCGCTATATAAATGCCTCATTCTATTCTATTCTATTCTATTCTATTCTATTCTATTCTATTCTATTCTATGTTGTCATTGGCTGATTGTCTTGATTATGTTGATCAAGTGTCCCTTATCTAGTCATTAGTCTTGTCTATTTAAGCCCTCATGTTTGCCATGTGTCCTGGTCAAGTATTGTTTCCCTATAACCACTGTTGGTAAGCATCATATACATGTTTCTGGTTTGAGTTTCATGCCAAGCCATTCCTTTATTTTACGTTTGATCTTGTTTTGAGTATTAATAAATTGCACTTGGGTTCTACAACTTGCCTCCAGTGGATCACCTGTTACAGGCTGGACATGAACTGAATAGCATTTGATTGGACATAGATATTAAAAAGGGTTGCACTGGATAGGTTATTTGTGACATGAGAAGCAGTAGTACTGGTTAGTTTGTCAGTTAGTTTGGAAAAAAGTACTTACTGAATTCCAGAGGAGATCAGAGACACACTGACCACCACCAGATCCAAAATATTAAAATAATTTCGACAAAATGAACCCTTATGTAGGAACGCTCCATACGCTGTCATCTGAGAGGAAGAGCAGACAAATGGAGAGACAGCGAGGAATTAGATGAGTATGAAAGAAACTCATGAGAAGGTTATAGTAGGAAAGATATTATTGGCATGAAATGAACAGGGACACATTTACCTTTACATGTAAATTTACCTTTAATATGATCTCTATGGTGAAGATTCCTGTAAACACATAATCTGCATAGCCTAGAATCTAGCAGAGAAAAAGAGACACGCACATATCAAAGCCTCGTAACAGCAGCGCTACAAACATGATGTATATGTCAGTGTGTGTTTGCGTGTACCTGATTCCTGAATGAGTCATTCTTCACCGGATCCTCCGCTGCCAGTGAAATACTGCTCAGCAGTATAAAGAACAGGATTAAATTGGTGAAGACGTTGTGGTTTACAATCTTATGACACAAAACCCTGAACCTACAGAAGAGAGAGAGAGGTAAAAAATTGGGTTTGAGAGACATTTTCGAGTGTGGACTGTAGAATACATACCGAGCGACATAACCCACTGAAAATCAAGGTCTATAGGTGTGTGTATGTGCATTTCATACTTGTTACTGGGGCTGAAAATAAAGAAAGCTCTGGCTTCTGGCATGGGGATGGCTTTCTCCTTCAGCTGAATGTCGGAGAGTGGTCGTGGACGAGGACCAACTGGCATCTCTGGCTCTTCCTCGTCTTCCGCTCCTGCTAAAAAGAACAAACAAAAGAGAATTTTTGGAAGAAAAAAAAAAAAAATCCACTAACTGCATCAGACACATCATTCCTCAACAGTCCAACAGAAGTCTTTGCATCACTCTAATGACCCACGTCATCTAGTGAAGGTGACATGGGCCGGGAAATCAACAGTAAAGAGATCATCTTTTCTCAACTGAAAAACAATTCACATCTTGTGCTCCCAGAGCTGAATAAAACAGGCCTGGGCTCTTCTGTGGAATTTCTTTTTTTTATTTTTTTTTTATAAAAATACATTTTTAACACTTTCTTTTAACACACCTGGGAAATCATTCACAGGATATGGATTCTTCTCTTCGTTCTCCTCCCCTGTGTACTCATCTATGTTGATCTAAAATAAGAGAAGCAAACCATTTTAAAAATGTTATAATATTAATTATTATACAATTAATACTATTATTTTAAAATGATTATTAATAATAATATTATATTATTATTAATTAATATTATAAATACTTTTTTACCCAACAAATTACTGTAAAAAAATATTCATTAGAAGAATTAATTATTACAAATAAATGAACAACTACAAAGTCCCAGTGCATCTGTAAATGTGTGTATGGTTTGTATGTCATTTTTTCCACAATAAACAAAGATCTGGGGTCTCATTTATAAAACTGTGCGTAGGAACCTTACTAAAAGTGTACGTGCGCCCGAAAGCCAAAAATGGCGTACGCAAAAAAATATTCAGACTTATAAAACCGTTCGTACGCCAGAACCTGCGCAGAATTCACTTTATAAATCCCAGTCAGCAGAAGATTGTGCGTACATGCGTCTCCACCCCGAAATAACCATATATGGAGCTTACAACGCCTAGTTTTACTATGCAGATCCTCATCTGCATATCATTTGCATATGATTATTCATCCACGTGATAACGGTACAAGACACATATTAATAAAAATATAGTTGCCTATCCTTGCCTTGTTTTTGAATACATAAATCAAATAGTGTAAAATACATTTCAGAGAAAGTTTTTCTCAATCTTTTCCACTGTTCGAATTGCATTTTTAATTGATTTATATTTTTAATTGAAGCAGATAGGCCTTGGGCATTATTTGCACGAAACTATTTTCTCAGACAATCTGGTATTATCATGATAAGCAATTATCTCTGTGGTTAAAACATTAAAACACAGCACACCACAGGAAAAATGTTCAAAAACATCACATCCAAAACAAATATTTCTATTGATTGAATATAAAAAATGTTGTAATTATTTTGAATGGCATATTTATTCAAAATGTTGTAACTTCAGTAATGATTTCATGTTTAAGTGTTTAACTCCATTAATTTGAATGGCATATTTAATCTAAATGTTTATATAATAAGTAAAACATAGTTTAAATAATTATTTTATTTATTTAAACTGTTATTTGCGTTAGTTTCACTAAACGGCCAACGCGCTCGCTGCCGCGGACATTTAAGAAGGGATGGATATTTGCCTCAAGTGACAGGCTTGGTGAGTGAAATTGTATTTGTATAATCTTTCTGTATGTTTAATTTTCTTTAGATTTTCTGTCTAAAAGTGACCAAAAAGACATTTAACTCCAGCTCACGGTGTCGGTGTCGCCAAACTGCTCTGTCTCCAAAACGTTCGTACGCATGGGTCAGAGTTTGCGTGCAGGTGCGCACATTTTCCCGTTAAGTTTGTTTTTATAAATCACAACTTATGCGTCGGAAGTGGCGTACGCCTCTTTCAGGGCCTGTTTTGTGCGTACGCAACGGTTATAAATGAGGCCCCTGAACATTTGTGTAATTTATTTATCATGTTGTTGTTGCCACCATTTTAAACACAAGTCACTCTAGGCTGTGAACAGAATAAAGATTTGCCTTTGGAGATAATAATATTATAATTAAAATTTAAATTATTATTATTTCTTCGCCCAAATTACTGGAAAATGTGAATTAATCCCCCAAAAAAACTTAATTAGACAAATATTTTGAATAATTATCTTAGTAATAGATTAATTGATGTAAATGAAAAATGTAAATGCCTGCGTATTTGTGTGTGGTCTGTTTTCTTTTTCTTCCTTTTTCCACATAATAGACAATTTTTTTGTGTTAATTAACTTCTCCTTCACCGTCTTAATATTCAGAAACAAATATAAATGTAGTGTGTGGTGCTTTCAGAATGTACTACTGGGACTATCAATTAATCCAAACAATAATTTGAACATTAGTGATTTTAACATGTTTTTGATTCCACTCTAGGGTGTGCACTATATTCCTATTATAGCTTTATTTTGTGTTTCTATCTCTGCCTCTTGCTAGTGACCTTGGTGGCAGTTGGTGTCTCTCCATCAGAAGTGATGGATTTTAGTTCAATCTTTTCCTCTTTCTTTTCATCCTCCAGAGGTGGTTTCTCAGAGTTATGGCGCTTCTCGGGACTAGCCGTTCTGTAAGACAGAAATCACGTCATAAATGTGTGTGTGTGCAGCTCTACCATCCCACTAAGCACCTGTATTTACAGCTCTTCAGAGGGGCAAAAACACTTCTGTAAAATGATACTTCATTTCCTAATGAAGTCATAACCGATACAGCCTTAATGAGCTCATTAAGCGAGAGACAGGAAATTCTCATAGGAAGGTTTTATAGGCCCTCAGACCATCTAAAAGCACTGCATTTATATGAACTGGGTCACTGAACCTGGCCAGTTTCTTCCTCTCTTTCTCCTCCTCTTCCTCTTTCTGTGCTGATGTCAGACTCTCGGCGTCTGCCAGGTTGTCCACGGCAATGGCCAAGAAGACATTCAGGAGGATGTCTGTTTAGAGTTCAGGAACGTCCAGGAAAAGAACTATCAGTTTTATAATATTAGAAACATCATGTTGCGTTAAACAGGTGAGGGTTATTTTAGGATACAGTTTCCACAGATGAATAGGATGATGAAATAAATGCAGACAAGCATGCCAGGAAAGGAGGGCCCTCCGTACGCCATGATGCCATCATACATCACAGAGTTCCAGTCCTCACCGGTCAAAATCTACAATCACAAAATAAATTCATGTCAAATGAATGGGTCATGTTTAATGACACAAGGAGAGTGTGAGCTGTGATTCAGACTGTGGAAGAACCTGAAAGACGGTGAGGAGAGACTGGGGGAAATTATCAAAGGTGCTGCGTCGGGTCTCATCGAAGTTGAACTTGCCACCAAAGAGCTGCATTCCAAGCAGACTGAAGATGATGATGAACAGGAAGAGCAGCAAAAGCAGGGACGCGATCGAACGCACCGAATTCAGCAGAGACGCAACCAGATTACTGAGAGAGTTCCAGTACCTGAGAACGGACAGTCAGAATTAATACAAAGTCACACACCACAACTAGCTAAACACACACGCGTCTCGAACACATACCTGGTGATCTTGAAAATGCGGAGCAGACGTACGCAGCGCAGCACAGAGATGCCGAGGGGTGACATGATCTTTGTCTCCACCAGGATGGTCTCCAGAATCCCACCGCACACCACAAAACTGTCGAAGCGGTTAAAAAGGGAGACGAAATAGGCCTGTAGGCCCAGGCTGTACATCTTCAGCAGCATCTCACCGGTAAAAAGAGCAAGCAACACCTTATTGGCGATATCTGTAGGCACATAAACAACACATCCATTCACTTTAAGATTTATACAAATTCAAAAGTTTGGAGTCAGTTTTTTAATGAAATTAATACTTTTTACTCAGCAAGGAGACATTAAAGTGATCAGAAATGACATTAATAATATTACAAAATATTTATCATTTAAATAAAAGCTGTTCTTTGGAACTTTCTATATACCATGGTTTTCCACAAAAATATTAATCAGCACAACAGGTTTCAATGTTGATAATAAAAATAATAAGAAATGTTTCTTGAGCAGCAAATCAGCATATTATACTGATTTCTGAAGTATCATGTGACACTGAAGACTGGAGTTGTGATGCTGAAAATTCATTTCATTTATTTGAAATTTACAATTTACTTTAAATAGTAATAATATTTCACAATATTACTGTTTTTAATGTATTTTTGATCAAATAAATGCAGTCTTAGTAAGCATAAGAGACTTCTTTAAAAAACATTTGAAAAAAATCTTAAAACAGTAGTGTACATTGAGTGGATCCAAAAAAACAAATATAGTGTGACATTACACACAGAATCAACATTGTGTTATTTTTTTTTTTTATATCTACAGTAATGTAGCATTATTAACAGAGCAGCCTTGGTCAGCCAAGAATTTTTCATTTTGTCTATAGACATTTCAAAACATCTTTTAATATAGATAGACCAAACCAAGGCTCTGAGATCAATCACATTACAACATTTGACAGGGTTTAATGAGACTGGATGGTCACTGTCTTTAAGTCAGACTCTCGGCGTCTGCCAGGTTGTCCACGGCAATGGCCAAGAAGACATTCAGGAGGATGTGTGGGTATCCACTATCCAAGAGACTGTAGAGCAGGGATGGGCAACTTCGGACCTGGAGGGCCACTTTCAGAGTTGAGCTCCAACCCAAATTAAACACACCTGAACAAGCTAATCAAGTACAAGAATGCTATTTCTTGGGTTAGAAACTCTGCAGGACAATGGCTCTTCATCTCTCTGAAGTTGCCCATTCCTGCTGTAGAGTGATACGAGACATGGAACACAAAAATATAGCATTGCCAAAGGGAATTAAACTAATTACAGTACAGTTTATCAAAGATACATTTTTACAAATATTTGACCACTCAAAGCTGCATTGTTGTATATTTCAATAGTTACAGTATTTTAGTACTGTATTTTGAAATATGTACAGTATTGTAACGTTGAGTACCTTGAACATTGGTGAGCCAGTCTAGTTGCTGGTGGTGCTCTGAGGCAATAGTAAGTGTGTTCAAAAACACCAGGAAAATCACCAGCCAGTAGAACACGTTTGACTTCACTGCTGCGCGGCACTTGCGCCGACATAACCGATTCCACCGGCGTGAATATCGACTGCGAAAAGACAGAGAGATAGAGAGACAAAGAGAAGAATGTAATATAAAAAGTTCAGAATTCAAAGTATGTGCAACCTGATTCTTCAACCTGCAATTCTTACCAGCTGGGATAAATATCCTTTCAGTATTCACTAAATGCACTTTCTATAAACATAACACTATGTGTGTTTCAACTGGCAGTGACTGGAAATTCTGCTGCTCTGAATTATTTGGGCATCTATAGCAAACAAAAGTCTGAATAATTCTGAACTTGTTAATGGATATGCAGCCACTGGTTAGAGGGCAACCGTGATGATCAAAACACAACACTGGCATCAAAACACAACAAACACACACACACAAACATATATATATATATATATGAGAGGCAGCCTCGCCTTCAGACGGTATGTAATGTACTAACCTGAATTTGGATTTGGAGATCCTATTTCTGGAATGGAAAACAGAATGTATTATACATTCAGAACAGACACGACATCATGAAGGACAGTGTTTCCACAGAGACAGCAGAACTGGGGGGGCAGTCAGGTGGGCTTGCTCATACATCATCACTCTTACAGCGCCCCCCAAAAGATGATGAGCAGGAGCAACTGAGTGACACCCATAGATAGACAGATAGACAGATAGACAGATAGATAGATAGATAGATAGATAGATATCAACAGGTCTGTTTCGGTTTAGTGTGATGCATTGGCTTGACAAATGACAAAACGGGAATACATTTTTGTTCCGTTTAACATTGTATTCACATTTGTGAGTAATTGAACAGTTCTTCTGATTTAACTGTTTAATCGATTCACTCTGTGAACAATTTTCAATATCTGTGGGAATGTTTATATGTAATAACTATTATGGCTATTGTGTTCCTATCTGTGTTTGTGACATAAAACACTGATCACTGACAGGGCAGATCAGCTGGAAAACAGACAACAGCAACAGATGCACAGAGAGAAAACGACACTGAAGATCACGGGAGCGCCAGGAGCCGCCCACTGGGCCATGCTGACCTCGCCTGCCAGTTTACTGCCAAAAACCTGGGACTCCGTTTAAAACTAGAGCTCAACCTTACAACTGAGATTTCTGTAAATGCCTGAATACTGAAAAGAATATGTCTGAAGAGGATTAAACATGGGGCAAAATTAATATAGGAATTAGAGAAAAGCAGAGGAGATGATCAGGAAGGAGAACAGAAGGAAGAGGAGAAAAGAGGATGAATGGAATGCTGTGGAGACTTACGCCATACGGGTACAGCAGGTCTCTCCTTCCATGTCTCCAGCTGGAGCATTATCAGTGTTCACTGACTCATTTTCACTGGCCGGCATACTCACTGAGAGAGAGAGAGAGAGAGAGAGAGAGAGAGAGAGAGAGAGAGAGAGAGAGAGAGAGATGAATTACCAGTAAAGACGATACTCATTGCCCATCAAAGACTGGTTTCACACACGCGCTGACAAACAAGAAACTGACTTCCAACCTGTAAAGAACCCTTCCTTACACTTTGACAGCAGAGATTAGTTTAGTTTTGATTACTAAATGTCAAATGTGAATAATCACAATGTATTTTCTTCACTATTTTTGTGATAAGTGCAGTTTCACTGAAAAACAGAGACTAGCTAATTTTGTATATGATGCTGCAAGCATCATAAAGCTGGTTGTCAGTATAAAAAAGAATAATCCCAAATTCCACAGAACAAAAACAAAAAAAAAAACTAAATCATAACATACAAATATAGTTGTTACTGTGCCAGTTCTTTATAAACAGACAGTCCTGATAACATCCAAGCCAACTTTTCACCCATATCCATGCTCAGATGTGACCTTCAACGTTTAAGATGAACCATGATTAAGATGAAAGTGCTTGCAAAAAATAAAATACCACACTTCATCAACAGACACATACTTACAACATACTATACCTTAGTATAGTTTTATGGGTGTTGAACCTATGAATCGATCTTGATTAAACTAGGCCTTAAACAAAAAAAAACAAAAAAAAAAAACGGAAAACAAAACAAAACAAAAAAAACAGTTTGACAAACTTACCCAAATATGTCATGTAAAAGATTCTGTTGCCAGCCAAAACAGTGCTAATCTACCAATCAGCATGCAGGCCTACAATTCCATCTCATTAACATGCGCAGGGGGCGGGGTCAAGCAGGGTCTCTAATTTCCATGCTGCATTCTCATTGGCTCTGACCTTTTTTCCCTAATTCTATTTCTCAGATAAAAAAAAACAACAAAAAAAAACATTATCAACCAGAATACACCACCCTTGGAAATGGGATTATGGGATTATGTTTGATCGAACATTCCGAGAGAGGATTACAGATGTCGAACAGTGACATTGCATCATTAATACACTGATGAGGTATTTTGAAAATTAATGTATTTTAAATGGAAATGGTTGTTACTCTTGTCATTTTTTCTTCTTGTTTTATGAAAGATATAAAAATAACAAACACTAATGCAAATCTAGCGTAGACCGATGGGGAGAAGCAACTTGAGTCTGAAAAAAAAATGTCCACAATACTTTGCATCCTATCTCTCTATGAACGTCTCACAATGGCTGTCAAAGAGAAACCACAATCTCAGAGTCAGAACCATCTGGACCGTGGTGTGCACAGCAGAACTGTTTCTGTCTGGGCATCACATGCAGATCACATCAGAACAGGAGCCTGATGTGTGACTGAAATGTAATACAAAGCACCTGATTCTGATTAAAATACCTGGAGAAAAAAAAACTAAACAATAACATGCTAAAAGTCCAGATATTTCAAACAGAAAAAACTTCTACCACCCCAAAAGAGCAGTGGGTCCAAATTTCAAAACTCTCAGATCTTCATGCCCATCATCATCATTCAGAAATCTAAAAGAACTGAGCAGGGAGTCCCCATCACCCTCCGTACCCAGATTTGAGGGTGAGGATGGGTTAGGGGGTCAGTATAAAAGGTCTGGGAGGCTTGTTGCACTTTTGCCATGCATACGCAAAAGTAAACCGTGGTTGCTATTGAGACGCACACGCCTTACGAAGCAGAGCCGCTTTTTTCTTCACCGCTCCACGGATGTACTGTAAACGATGAGTCTTCCCTGAAAACAACAGAGCAAGACTCAAACAGTCAAAGACAGACACATTCAGACACTGAAAGAGAGAGAGAGACGCCACCAGTTCTCTCCATCCTGAACATTTATCATTGAGCACGGCAGTCACACCCAACACTTAACATAAAACATCACTGTTCATACAAAACACGCAAATAATTTGTTGCATTAATGAGGTGCAGTTCTATTTTGTGCCACTAGATGTGAGTCAGCATGTGGATTAGAGTATATCTGAATATATTGTACGTGTGTGAAAGTCCTTTCCCATCTGATCTCAGTGCACAATCTCAATACACAATCTCAGGCTATGAAAAAAGTCCAAATGCACACACACACACACAAGTTTATCCCTGCAAGAACTTATCGTTCGCATCTATTATTCTTAACATAGATGAATTATAATTACTCTAAACAAACCCTAAGCATAAAACTGGCATTTTTAGACATCTCGCTCGATCTAGATCACTATCAAGATCCTCTCTGAAATTTTTATCCTTATTGAAATATCCTCACAAGGAGGTTTGGTCCGCTTCTGATTGCTGCTTTTATCCCTAATAAGGACTGCAAAGCCAGTCCACATACAAGCACAAGCACGTCCATATATCCCTTTGAGTTTTGGTTTGTGGTGAGTTTCTGATGGAGAACTCTCATCTGCAGTATACAGTAATATGAGCTAATGATTTATATCTGTCTCATTAAGCAGGATGAACGTATTCCAAAGATTTTGTCCTCTAGAAATTGGCAGCCAATGCGCACAGTTAATCTTTTAAGGTGAGCTGCTGTTTATTTTCAAATGGAAAACAGAGACAGAAAACTAGCCAATAGGCAAATTTGTTTCTTCAGAGAATATTACCCAAAATCCACAGTGTTTCTAATATTTCAGGGTTGTTTGCATATGTAGAGAGTAAGAATGTACATCAAGCCTTGCTGTGTAATGTCAGGCCTTGAGCATGCATGAAGGGCCAGAGATAAAAGAAAAAATATTTCATGTAGATATATATAGATTTGGAAGTATTTTCAGATTAAGTATAGATTAAAGGAATCATTGGAACACTTAAAACATTTCAAATGTCCTCATTTGCTTTCAAAATTAATATATTAAATATGCATGGACAAAAGTTCTCGCAACCAACTCAGATTCTAACAAACTAAGAGCAGATCAATTCCCTACCCTGGTGCTTCCCTGCTTCGTACTTACGATTTCTAGGTTTGTCGTCATCCAGTCCCTCGTCGTCATTCTCGGGGTCGATATCCTCCGCCTGCGTGATCCAGTCCAGGTAGCCCTTTAGATCCTCCTCCAGCTGCTGCTTCTCACGGAGCTTCTGGAAATCGCCGCGAGCTTTGGCCTTTTCTCGCTCTTTAGAGAACTCTCTGAAAAGAGGAGAGACTTCTGCTAAATATCCATCCTATAAACTGAATTAAGAATTAAAGAATTATTTTTACAAGTGCAATTAAATATTATAAAAGTGATTAAAGTCAGCATAGATTGGTATTCACTAGTTCACTATATGCACTAGTTTTTGTCACCAAGGCTGCATTTATTTTATCAAAAATACAGTAAAAACATGAATAATGTAAAATATTACAATTAATACAATTTCAAATAACTCTATTTTCTATACTAATATATTTTAAAATGACTCTCAGTGATTACTCCAGTAAAATCTTCAGTTTCACATGATCCTTCATGTTGATTTAGAGCTCAAGAAACATTTTGTATGTTGAAAAAAGTTGTGCTACTTTAAGTTTAACATTGTGCCGCTCAAAAGCACAGCATTTACTTGAAATAGAAATCTTTTCAACATTATAAATGCCTTTTGTGTCACCTTTGATAAATGTAATGCATCCTTGATGAACAAAGGTATCAATTCTTACGGATCCCAAACTTTTGTACAGTAGTGTATTTCTTGCATGAAACAGAACAAGCTATTCAACAAGAATAATTGAAGAAAATTCAATTAAGTTGTAATTCAATAGGGTCAAAGCTGATTTGACTTTTGGGCACATTTTGAAGAAGTATGATTCAATTCATAGCAAAGTTGCCTATAAAATGCACACATGTAATTAGATATTAAAGAGTGTCATTAGAAACCAATTTTTTATAGAAAGAGAAAAAGGAAACAAAACGCCTCTGATCCTTCATCGTTTACATTTGTGTTAAACAGAAAAAGACACAGAGCTCTCTCACACGCACTCTCTCCGACAAAGGATAAAAATTCAGTTAGAAAGAGAGAAAAAAATATGGAGAGAGAATGAATGAGTGTCCCTTACCCGCTTAAAACCCCAAGAACCAAATTAAGAACAAAAAAGGAGCCAATGATGATTAAAGTGACAAAATAAAGCCACGGCCAGGAATTCCCTACAGCATCATTGACCTGGGAATGGAGGGAAGGGTTGAAATATGGGGAGAGAGAGGGATGGATGGATGGAGGGGTACAGAGGGATGAATGATCGATTAGTACGTGTCTGCTGGACATGGACAGTGCTACACAAACCCTCTGTGGCTCGCTCAATCCCAGTGCTTTGAGAAAAAAAAAAATGTTGGATGCTTCAGTCAGAGCTTGTTGTATTGTCCACAGAAAACACACACACTCAGCACACAATGCTTACCCGCTCAACACACCCAGAACCAGATTTAGAACGAAAAAGGATCCAAAGATGACCAGACTGACAAAATAGACCCACGGAAGCTCATAACCCATGGCATCCTGCATCTGAGACGAGGAGGGGACAGTTAGAAAAAAAGAGTGGAGAGAAGAGGAAGACAGTCAGCAGAAACGCGTGCAGTGAACAGCACATGCTTGTCCCTCTGAAACCCAAAACATCAAGCAAACCCATGAAGCATAGAGCATCTTCAACAGAGAGAAAGACAGAGAGAGAGAGAGAGAGAGAAACGTTCAGCCGAGTCTGTTCGACTGTGTTAAAGGATGTCATCAGGAAAACCGTCAATCACTTTAAGTATCTGTGAGAGTGCAGAAGACTGCGATACAGTATAGATGGCCTGTAGAGATCAGCAGTGATATAATCACACACACAGGGCTCAAAAGGCTAGTGAGTCGGGCAAGTAGTCCTGATTTTTACTTGCCTTGCAAACATTTAATAGCTCCACCATACAAGAATGTTCAATGTTTAGTTTTGGCAATGGTTTTAAATATTTGCTAGAAATATACTGATTATATACTAAAATTATAAAATAATTAACAAATAATTTACTAATTATTAGTGCACTGAAATTAGTTTTTCTTTACAAAAAGCAAAGTGTAACACACTGGAAATTATACAGCTATAATATAACTTCATAAATTCATAAAAACTCTTGCTGGAAAATAATGTCATATGATGCAAAATATTGCTGATTGGTATGTAGTTTTCAACACATTCTTACTGATGTTTAGCAAGTTATTTCTGCAAATTTAAAACATTATCTTGGTGAAAAATTGACAGAATAATTGTCAATGTAACCAAAGGTTTAAGTATAAAAATGGATGTACAAAATCAATAAATGTAAGATTTTCAGTGGCAAAGCAGCACTGGACAGTGAGTCAATCCTTGTTGTTGAGCCCTAACCTACACACCACCCACCTAGTCCAAAAACAAAACAAACAAAAAAACTAATACAAATAAAAATGCAAACATATAAATATACGCACTAAATAAATGCCACAAACCATCAAGCCCCTAAAGCGACATATGTTGAAATAAATAAATATGAGATGGTAGGAAAAATGATTGATCAATGATTCTGCGTTCTCTCGCAAATGTATTGTGTTCCCCCAAGAAATGTTAAGTGAGTGAACGCAAAGTTTCACGGGGGAACACAAAAGTTGATCAATTATTTTTCCTCCCATCTCATATTTTTGTTCTTCACATGTCCCTTTAGGGGCTCTGTAACAAACAAACACATAAACAAATACATGAAATGGCAAAATAATGTGTGCAGGATTCCTAATAGAATTTCTCTTATAATTTGGAACTAAGAATGCAGATCCTTTTAAAAATATCTGAAATTCTAACAACATTTTTATTTGATCTTTATCAGAAACTCAGAATATCACAGAATGCCCATCCATAATAATGAAAATCACATGAGGGAAAATGGTTTTCAATGTTTTGCATTTCAATATTATTGCATTTTATCTTGCAGGTAATCATTATAGTCCTATTGACAATTGTATGTTCTAAAATACCTAGTTTTTGTGTGAAATCCTATGAGAACATTCCCATTATGTTACATTAGGATTCCCTTTAGAAATTCCAATAGGGTTCCTTTATGATTTTGAACTAAGAAGACTGGGAAATATACCTAACCCTACCTCATTCATATGCTGTGCATGTCTCGCTGTAACTGGACCATGTTTGCTCATGTGTACAATCATAAGATGTGGTGTGCCGTTACTGGAGCAGACTCACCCAGTACAGGACGTCAGTCCAGCCCTCCATTGTGATGCATTGAAACACAGTCAGCATGGCAAACGCAAAGTTATCAAAGTTTGTGATTCCGTCATTTGGACCCTCCCATCCCATCATGCACTGCGTTAAGTTGGCCGGGGAGCAGTGTCGTCCATGGGCGGAGTTTGGGGCGCAGGGGGCTGGCTTCTCTTCAGATATAGGACCTGAACGAAAATAGGATTTTGTCAGTTTATCTGGGTGAAAACCAGGGGCTAATGGCTAGAACAAGGGAGGAACAAATGCTAAAGATAAAGTATTGACCTTTGTGTCCATCTTTGAAGAAAAAACAGGTTCTGTGCATCTTGCCCATGAAGAGCTCGAGGCCGATGATGGCATAAATGATGATGACGAACAGAACGAGCAGAGCGATGTGCAGGAGGGGAACCATGGCTTTAATGATGGAGTTCAGCACCACCTGTAAACCTGCAACCAAGGAAATCAATCTAAAAAAAACTCTAAGTAATCATTTTCCTCATGGATGGTTTTCTTTGTTTTATGAGTGAACTGCAAAGTAACTGTTAATACTTTGAAATATGATTAATAATAAGATGATCATGTACAGTCAGCTGATCATGATCAGGAATCTCATTGTGAAGTGAAGCCAGAACAGGTTAAAACGGATGGTCAATTACAGTGTACAGTTTAACAGTCATTATACTCAAGTGTTGAAAAAAACATTTGACTGCAGAATAAAGCAACTGCCTAAACAGAAGTATTCCAGAGAGACGCATAATAACGGGTAATGAACAGACACATTCTGGACAAATTTGGCAATCAAAAAGGAAATGGATTTTCCTACATAACAATAAAAAGCTGTGCTTGCACCTGCTGATAACAACAGCTTAATAGAGTTTTGACTTCTGAATTTCTGGGTTGTAATTACTGAATCTACATTTTGTAGAATCGTTTCAGATCCTCCCACAGAAAGGAAATTTAAATTCATGTTCTCTCCGTTTCTCAGCCCTGACTCATGAACGACTTACTCAGCAATCATCAGATGAGAGAGAGAGTGTGTGTGTGTGTGTGTTTGTGTGTGTGTGTGTGTGTGTGTGTGTGTGTGTGTGTGTGTGTGTGTGTGTGTGTGTGTACTCACTAGGTACTCCAGACACGAGTCTCAGAGGTCTCAACACTCTAAAGGCTCGAAGGGCTTTTACATCAAACCCTGCAGCCTTGCCTCCCATTGAAGTCCCACCGTCTCCTTTAGTGGCCTGCTCTAATATTGCACTAAAGAGCCTGAAAGAGAGAATGAAAGAGGAAGTTACTGACTCATTATCATTTTACATTCCAGATTTCTAAATATTTTAACTAATTAAAGTAATTTGTCGTTTAAGTCATTAAATGATAGCAATCTTGACTTAACTCAGGATGCAGCATCATGCAAAATAAAACAGCTTTTTCCAATGTGAAAAGTCCATTTGAATTGAAGATTTTTATTTAAACTGAATTTAAAATGTTTTTCTATTTTGAATGAGACATAAAACTTAACTGTTACATTCAGAAATGACATTCAGACAATTAGTGTGAGTGACTTTTTTATTGGGAATCCCCCAAAAAATACTTTTTTCAGCAGGTCCTGGAAATGAACTCTATGTTCAGATACACTCACATACACTCACTCGTCCATATGTGTCTAGGGTTACACAGGGGTTCTTGTACTCACCCTACCACCACAATGATGAAATCCAACAGGTTCCAGCCATTCCGCAGGTACGCATTGGGATGACACAGCAGCCCGTATGCAATAACTTTCAGAAACGCCTCCACCGTGAAAATGATCAGAAAGAGATACTCCACCCGTTCCTAGACAGACAAAACAGAGAGAAAGAGGATATTAGTTCTCTAATTGCATCATCTCTAATATCTTTAAACGTAAAGCCGCCCGAAGCTCTGAACCAACATCAGAAAATGTACGGAGCCATTTGTCTGCATGACATTTTATTACAGATCAGGCCTATCAGAAGAGAACAGATATCACAAGCACAAACACAGAATGTCGCCGCACCAGAGACACTGTGTTCAAGTGGATTATAGAGCAGAAATGCTGCGTCTGTAAATGCCAGATGAATTTCAGTCTTTGCTGACTGTCTCCCAACTTTCCTGTGAGAATCAAAACACAGACATTCATCTCTGAGGATGTGTCTAGAGCTACAGGACTGTGGGAAAAAAAAGGGATTTCAGACGTGATTTGTTTCAATGAAGGCCATCAATTGATTCATTGATAATATTGATTTCATATCAATATTTGCTGGAAAAAAAGATTTAAAATTGCAATAAATTATTTAATTAGTTTTTAATAATAATGAAAGAGACTTAAAAGAGACAAAGAGCTCAACTGTTACGCTCAGAAATAACATTTAGACCATTACACATTCAGTGGGAAGCAAAAAAAAATAAAAAAATAAAAAAATCTTAAGATAAAGGTCAAAGTAGTTTTTACACACAGAAGGGAGAACATTAGCTTGGATATTACCATAAATGTCATTATAGCTGAGTTTTATTACAAATTCTGCTGGCAATTTCCTTTGTGGAGGGGATAGTGGACTGAACATCTTGATAAGCCTTAATTTTAAGGAACTAGTCAATTTAAAACTTTAACACATGTAGATGATTCACTGCATTCTGAATCAAAACCACTTAATTCAGATGAGAAAAACATGTTTCTTAGTAACAGAAACACTAGTATACAGAGCCAAATGTTGCTTACATTTAAAATGCATTAGTCACTTTTTACACAACACAAACTTAAAAATAAAACAAAGAATTAACACGAAGGTAACACATTCTTAAGCAAATGCAGCTAATGAATGAGTCCAATAAATGTGTCTGTTAATTTTATATATAATGTTATAATATAGTTATAATATTATATAATGACCTTTATATAGATCACTTCAAATTATTTTGTGTTCAAAAGAATAAAAAACAGCAGCACATGGATTTGCAACAATTTTTTTTTTAAAAAACACTAAATGTGTGTTAATAAAGACGGATTTTGAACAGGAGCAGAACGGTGTTTAGTTTGTGTGGAATCACATTTTAAATCCAGCTGCTTTAAAAACAGGGTTAAATGATGCTGTTATCACCTACTTTACTGTACACTAAACTCTGAGATCCGGAATCAATCCGAGGCTCTTAAATTAATTAAGCTCAATTACTGACAAGAGCCCTCGGTCATCAGCGCAATCAACACCACAGCAATCCATTACAGTGACAGACAAACACACACACACACACACCATCTAACAATTCCATTTAAATAGACAGATGAATCTGCTGTATTAGATTTAATCATGGATTCAATTTGATATTCTGTTCTCTTTATTCCCTCTGTGTTCTACAATGTGATTGGATAAGACGTATCCATGCAGTCTAACTAGAACACATACGGTCTTGCTTGACTCCACCCATTTTCTCCTGACTTGCTGTGTGTGTGGATGTAGGAGGTCAGAGGTCGTGGGAGCTGCACTGAGACGGTCTAGTCCCCTGAGATCTGTTTGGGTCTACAAAACAAAATAAGGCCTCCAACTATTCTCACTGAGAGAGACAGAAATATTCCCATGGCTTGACCTGTCAACAGTCACTTTTACAAAATACGATAACTGTAGGGATCGTCAATCTGTTCTCAATAGTTCATGGGTCTTCCAAAAATCCGGATTTGGGCCCATGAGTTCTCAAACTACACAACCTGCCAGAATCCTCTTCTTTCCTGCACCTCAGTAACAAGTACCAGGGCAAATTGGCTGTGTAAAGTGTAAAATGGTGTGGAATAATGCTGGAATGACTCTTGATTGTGGTCCACTCACTTTGTTTAAAGGGATCCTGAATAATCAAATTTGCAAAGGTTTGATGCACTATAAAAACATACTGTAATGTTCAAAACTCAAAACTGCCCAGTACTTCTCAGTCCATAGAGATCATTTATTGAAGCTAAGCTACAAAAATCAACTCTAATTTCCCAAAATCAGCTTGGAAAACACTTCACATCTCATGCAATCTCATTCACATGCAGAGGACTTTACATGCGTTTTAAAGCTTTATCAGCAAAAATCATCCAGTTTAATTCTAAGTGTCAGAGAGAGGGTGGAAAATAGTCATCAAAAATAAAACTTTTTTATTTTATCACTGATTAGCATTATGTGGACCTGAGGGGAAAAATTAACTGCATTAATCGTGAAAAGATCCCTTTTAAACCAAGCATTACTTCCTTAAAGAGTCAATATTCTCTCAAAATTCTTTCAGTATTCTCTCCACCAGGCTTAATTTGTGCTAAACACATCTATATATCAGTCCATCAGGGGACATATCACAGCAGTCCCATATCTAATCTCTCCTTGTAAGGTATATGTGAGGACAATGAAGATAAAGATAGTGTTTGTTTGTGTTTATATGTGTTATGACTTCATAATTATGAGTTTACGCTGCATATCCTTCAGCAAGACTGACCGGCTGTTCTCTGAAAGACGGAGCGAGAGCGAGAGAGACAGAGAAAGTGTAAGTGAGAGAGAGCGATTTACAGGACTACTCACTCATGCCCATAATTGCAGCAATAGCACATTTAAAAAGGTCAATTTAAGCCTGGAGTAGCATAAGATATCCGTGTGAGTGAGAATGTATTATTAAGACTCTTAGAAGGCGAGACGTGTTAGTTCCTTTGAACCAGCTGGCACAGAGACAGGCACACACACACACACACTCAGAGGCATCTAGCACAGTGCAACCCTGCGCTATCAGGTTCTGCCTCTGATCCAAGACCTTTCCCGGACACACACACACGTTGGGTTTTCATGTATTATGGGGACTTACCATAGACATAATGATTTTTATACTGTACAAACTGTATATTCTGTCCCCTGGCCCTGACACTAACCCTACCCATCACAGAAAACTTTTTACATTTTTACTTTTTAAAAAAACCTAATTTAGTATGATTTATAAGCGGTTTTCCTCATGGAGACCAAAAACTATACCCACAAGGATTTTGGATATTGCCATCTTTGTGGGGACATTTTGTCCTCATAACGTAGGGTTACACATAAACACATATAATAACAGTATCATAAAAGTGGTACAATATGACTTTTGCACCACAGAGAAATCATGATAATATTTATCTCAATATGAAATTTACTACAGAGCCTCTAAGGGGAGTATATATATAAAAAAACAAAAAGAAATGTTTTAGTTTTACATTCCCCTAAGAAACTTTGCATTGTTTTTGGGCAAATGAAACATTTCTTGGGGGAACGTAAAACTTTTGCGAGCGAATGTAAACTTTCTTGAGGGAACACATAAGTTTTGCGAGTGAGTGCAAAAAAAATCATGATATAATTTATCCTCCCATCTCATATTTTTTTTCCTTTAGTGGCTCCAATCATTTGCGTTGACGTTTAGAATAAAAAATGGCACACTGAGGAGTGCCATCATGTTGGACGTAATTGTCGTCAAATTGCATTCGTTTTTGAGTGTTGTATTCGAACAAGATGCACCAGAATATGTGGAAGGAAAAACATTTACTTATGTTTTTTTCATCCTTTCTGGAGCTTGTAAGCGTGAGCACTATAAAATGTTGTTATATGAGGGGTAAAAAAAAAAGACAGAATATTACTTTTTGGGTATTCCTTTAACTCGCACCTGTACTCAGGAACAGCAATAAAGTTGTTTAACTGGTTTGCAACCCATCTCTTTCTTTTTCCACTCTCTAAAAAGTGAGCAACAACGATGCAGGCGAACAAAATAGATGAGAGAAGACATGATAAAAGAATCGAAGGAAGAGCAGAGAGGCAAAAATGAGAAGTAAATGAGAGGAGGAGGGGAGAGATAGAGGGATGCAGACAGGAGAGGTGAGCTGTGCGGCTCTCTGGATGACAGTCACGATAATTCAATTTTCTGTGATGGGTGCACAAACGGGGCCGCGAGCCAATCAAATTACAAGGAGCTGCTCGGAGGACAGAACCTCCCGATCTTTGTGACCTTACCTTTATGCCCAGTCTGTCTGTAACCAAGGTAACAGGATTTGCGGTCAGCAGATGCCATGTCAGACACACCTACCCACAAGTCATTTCTGACGGACAAATGATGTCACGAAGCAACACACTGTTCCTTAGTTAGGGACACGGCAGCTTATTTTTGTCTTGACAGCGTGGACTAAATAAAGCGGACAGGAACAAGTGAATGAAGACGCAAGCCAAATTCAAACTCGGACACATGCACTAACTTCTAAACCACGGCTCCGGCAACAGACATCTAATGCGTTCCCGCTGGGTTTGTGTAAGTGCTTGTGTGATCATTTTGGTTACAGCTGTGACATGCTCTTCATTTGTATCGGGTTTATATTCCCATGTGGCCGAAGAACCTGCGAGAAACGACATGATGAATTAGGAGACCTGACTCAGATTAAATATTGACTGTACGCATGGAGTTAAATAGTGCTCTCGGGAGCCGTACACGTTGCAAAACCCACAGCATGCTGCTGTCAGTTTCCATGACAACCAGAGCCCATCCTGGTCTCCATGGAGACAGCTGGTGAGCAGCAGCCTGCTGTGAATCCTGCGTATGCGTGTAAGCGTTCGCACGTGTGTGGCTCGGCTCATTTCACAGAGGAAAGCCGCTCTCCGTCGTTACCCCACGCCACACGCCTCACTGCGACAGGAAGTTACACGGCGACATGCGTGCTTACCACACTTGTAGTCAACACACAAGGAAGCTTTCAGCCTTTATGTTCTCGCAAATCTGTTCCATTTTATTCTTTTCATTCAGAGTCACTGTAGCATGCATCTACTGCAGGAGAAAGACAAAGTAGGTGAATAGACCCGTTCTAACTATTGGGATGTATCCTAAACTGCATTTTTTTAAGTACTTAAACCATTTTATTATTAAATTATTAAATTGTTATTAATTTTTTTTTTTTTACCTGTTAACTGTCAGTGTCCTGAACACTTTTTTTATTGCCTTTTCCCCTATGACATATTTTAGTAATCATCATAATATAGGTAGCATTTGAAAGTTGAAACACTCCAAATGCATCCTGTGAAAACGGTTTTGACACTGGGCATTGCTTTACCGCGGAAACTGTTCTTTAAAACCTTTTAGTGGGTGCAATGTCTGTGATATCAACTTGGTTAGACATTATGGCTTTGATTTTCTAGCAATTTTAGACTCAAAATTACCTTTTTACACTAATTCATTTTTTATTTTATTTTATTTTTACATATACTTCAGCAATGATATGAGTGTCTTCTTTAAAAAGATATCAACATTATGCCTGTATTGCAAAGCATTCATGAATTACCATTTAAAGGGGACATATGAAAATCTGACTTTTTCCGTGTTTAAGTGCTATTCCCTGCTGCATCTACCAACCCAGAAAATGTGAAAAGTGACAACCGAGTTACTTTTTTTTAATAAGCCTTTCTCTGCATGAATGTCAAAAATAAGCCGATCAGATTTCGCTCCCCTTCTGACGTAGGAAGAGGATCTTATTATAATATTACCGCCCCTTAATCTGCATGTTTCCACCCACGGCGCCGCCATTTGGTTTTCGCAAGCGACAACAGTGTAACCAGTTCTAACGCAATGGCAGAAGTTCGAGCAGGGATCTGTGTCAACTTTTGTAAAAGTTAAACATGATGGTGCATGTCGATGAGTTGAATTAATGTAACTCCACAACAACTACTGTACATAAATGCATCCACTAACCATTCAGAAACGTCCAGGTGTGTCTAAAAGTTGCATCCTGAGTCTCTCCTTAAGGCTGCACTCCACTACTGGTTATTTCTGAGATTTTCGATGAGTGAGATTCACGTTTTGTTATAGCTGGAGACTGAGTATCCGAAGCTTGTGTAAAGGACCGTTTGTCTTCTGAACTAGGCGGGGAGCATCAGCTCATTTGCATTTAAAGGGACACACAAAAAAAGGCACGTTTTTGCTCACACCCAAAATGGGGCAAATTTGACAAGCTATAATGAATTATCTGATTTTAAACTGAAATTTCACAGACACATTCTGGGGACAACATAGATTTATATTACATCTTGTGAAAAGGGGCATAATTCCCCTTTATTCTTATAACCCACACTCATTAAATACTTAAAATAATATATTTTCAAAATACCTAATTATATTTTATGCATTATATATTTACTATTTTATCATCAATATTTTATTAATAATTACAGTAGCCTACATGTCAAAAGATTGGAAACATTAACTTTTTTTTTTTTAAAGTTTTTGAAAGAAGTCTCTAATGCTAATTTACAGTAATATTGTGAAATATTATTACAATTTAAAATTATTTATTTTATGTATTCCTGTAATGACAAAGTATCATTACTCCAGTCTTCAATGTCACATGATCCTTCAGAAAGCAGTATTATATGCTGATTTGCTGCTCCAGAAACATTTCTTATTATTATCAATGTTGAAAACAGTTTTTGCTGCTTAATATTTTTGTGGAAACAAGGATACCATTCAAACTTTTGGGGTAAGATTTTTTTTTAAAAATAGAGAAATTAATAGATTTATTCATCAAGGATGCATTAAACTGATCAAAAAAGACATTTATAATGTTACTAAAGATTTCTATTTAATAAATGCTTTAATAAATGTAATGATTGAAAAAAAAAAAAAAAAGAAAAAAAAAATGCTGTTCATTGAACTTTCTATTCTTCAAAGAAACCTGAAAAAAGTATCACCATTTCCACAAAAATGTTAAGCAGAACAACCATTTTTAACATTGATGATAATAATAAATGTTTCTTGAGCAGCAAATCAGCATATTATGCTGACTTCTGAATGATCATGTGACACTGAAGACTGGAGTAATGATGCTGGAAATTCAGCTTTGCATCACAGGAATAAATTATCTTTCACAATGTATTCAAATAGAAAATAGTTATTTTATTTTGACATTTTTTTTTTACAAAATTTTACAATTAAAATTTTAAAATTTGTGTTTTGATATATATATATAGGTATTTTTATTATAATTTCTATAATTTTGTACTTTATACATTTTGTAACTTTTTATTATTAATAATGAATTTAAATTTTCATTTGGTTTGGCTGCAGTGCAAACAACTACTTGAAAACTCAGCTGAAGTCTCTGCCGAATGTTTGTGACGGCAATGCGCAAACAGTAAGCAGCAATCCTACCAAGAATTGTGATTCTTTACCAGTTCTGGCAGTGTCGTAATTTCTCCAGAAATAACATCACTAGGTCTATTCATCATCACACTGCACCGACACCAGCAGCCCAGAGCATGTGTGTGTGTGTGTGTTTGAGAGAGGAATTATTTATGGTGCAGTGCTCAAATGCTATCTAAAAGTGACTGCCAAATTCCACCCACTCTCCCTACACTAATATAATAATAATAATCGACATGGGGCGGGGATCATATTTTCTCTGAGTGTGTGTATATTTAAGGAAGGACCCTGATGGGTCTATTACTCTCATAATTCCCCCATGACGATACGTCTCATTGGCCAAAAGGGATCACTGCGCAAAGTTCGACCAATCGGAGGTGAACGACTGAGAAAAGAGGAGGAACGCTCTGTTCCGCTGCATTTTTCACACCACTTTCTAAAATTAACCACATACTCATCAGTATACCATTCCTTTCTTTCTCTCTTTGTCTCTCTCTATCTGTCTCAGCAGGTACCAAAAATATTCTGTCCCATAGGAACAGAATTATCTGCAGCTTCTAGTTCTTAAGAACGACAGTGTGTACGTCTGTATGCTGGGTGGCCGTCTTACCCTCTCAGGTAGAGTCAGAAACACATGCACACACAACTTCTTCAGCTTCACACTAAACCATTTTTTCTTAGGCAAACATGAGGTACAAAATGAACATGAAATTAATTTCCTTTTATGTCCGATCTTCTTCAACAGGAGGGTCTCTTGGTAGGGCCTTATACTGTATATAAGGCAATTTTAGATTAGATTTGTATAGCTTTATAAAACAATGTAAGTGATGCTTTCTTGTGCGGAACTCACCATCATGATGCTAGTCTGTTCTGGGTGGTTGCTAGGGTGTTGCTATGTGATTGTTAAGGTGTTTTGAGAGGTCTTTAAAACGTTTAGAGTGGTTATAAGTCAAAAATTCCCAATCAGAAAGTCTCTGTAGATATGGTTATTGTACCTATTATAGTCCACCAGGTGAAACATTTTTCAAGTCTGTTTTGAGGTATTTTTCACATATACAGCAGAAACATCATGGGATGTTCAACATGTCGGAGATAGGTGCAATTACAATAGCGACATTTTTAATGAAATTTTTCAGGCAAAAAAAAAAGAAAAGAAACAAAGGTCCATTGTCAATAGTGTGTGCATGTCACTTTCAATCCAATCAGCTTTCTGTTAGTTAACGCAGCAAATTTGTGTGACCTACAAAATCTTTTGTCCTCACAAGAAATTCTAGCTTGCTATAGGATTCCTATAGAAATTACTGGATTTTTCCCGTGAAAATTCAGCAGAAAATGGGACTGCACCTTAATAGTGATTCTTGCCTTTCTTGCAAAAACCACTAACAGGCAATCAGCAATAAATAAAGGGCTTTATCGTTGATTTTGTGGGTTGCTTGTTAGTTTATGTCACTTGTAGTGACCGTTACGGAAGACAGGGCATCGCCTCTCCTGTTCATGAGAAACTGAACGCGGCGTGAATGTAGAGGATGTTGCTGCCAGCAGGAGAGGAGACATGTATGAAAACAGCATTAAGGGTGGACGAGGTAGCGCTGCTTTTCTCAAAGGAGGAAAATCTTGTTAGTCTTTTAATTGACAGTGGAGGTTGGGTGGGTGGAGTGTAACGTACTGTTTTGATGCTGGGTCAAGAAAAAAAAAGAATAAAGAACCGAACAAAGATGCTACATTCCCGAGATTAAAGCGGCACATGCTCGTCACCTCTGTAGAGTTAGTTATGTGTGACTAAGATGTGAGTTATTTGTGAGAAAAATAGATTTCATGGTTTATGGAATAGTACAGCACTTGCGTAATTTATACATTTGGGGAGATAAATGGATAAGTTACATGGGGCGTCTCTCTTTCTTTCCTTTTCCTTTTCTTTCTGTCTTTTTCTCTCTATCCATCTGTCGGACAGCTTCTCTACGGCATGATTAAAGCAATATGACTCACTCTGCCGTTCCAGTGACTCACAGAGAGAGAAGTAAGGAGGGTTTAAAGGAAGCTGTAAACTGTTGGGACTAAGCCACCAGCCCTATTACATGTCTACAGACTCATAGAGATCAGATACACACACACACATACAGACAGATGTTCATGCACATGTTTGCGGTCATAATCACATATGTGCACAGTCTCACACACACACACACTTGTTTCAGCAGTATAAACTAGATATAAAGCTATGGGCTGTCAAGTGTCTGATGACCTGGGCTCCATCCCAGAGGACCCCGGTCCCCCCCTCCTCCCCCTTGATGACCAGGGGTCTCTGCAGCAGATTAATCGATCAATAGAAGCCAAATTCACACACGCACGCATGCACACACAACCTTCAAAAGGACAATGTCAAACACCTGCAATGCATAAATAGTAAGTATTATATATCAAAAAAGGGACATTTTTACTATTTTTATCTATTTTTTTAACATTAGTAATTTTTATAATATTACAATAGCTCTCTTTTTCTGGGTGAACATTAAAACAAAGCCTATTTTTAGGAACAATGATTATTATGGATTGTGACTTTATTTTCATGACAATTAAGACTCCAAAATATATATATATTATGTACACACCCTAATATTTTGTGCAGCATTTTAGGCTCCATTATAATTGATAGAACTGTGAATTTGACCAAACCTGTCAAAAACATGTCCAGATAACATTTAACCACAAAATCAAAGGGGAAAAATTAAGAATTATATATATACAATATCTCAAGTACACCCCTCACATTTCAGCAAACATTTTAGTATATCTCCTCAAGGGACAATACTATAGAAATGAAACTTAATTGGAAAGATTTTAGAGTAGTCAATGTATAGCAGTATATATTTACTTACTTTATTTATTGTCAAAATAGCTTCATTATTGTCAAAATAGCTGGCAACAAAAGTGAGTACACTTTTATAATATATATATATATATATATATATATATATATATATATATATATATATATATATATATATATATATATATATATATATATATATATATATATATATATACACACGCACACACACACACACACACACATATACATGCTGCACAAAATATTCTGATGACTGTAACCTCTGCGTCTGCACAATAATAAGACTGGTAAAAATGATACACACATAAACAGAGACATCTGCCCTTTTGTGCATTTGGCTGACAGGAATGATCACAGAGAAGCACAAAAGCTTACAAAGAAAGAGAGGAAGAGCTGGTCTGCTTTTCTCAGTGGAATGTAAATAATGTTGATGAGACCGGTGTGACATCTCAGTGAAGGACTCAAGCCAAATATTTCAGATGTCTCTTCTGGCTGCCTATAGCTCAGACCTTTAACAAACACCACAGTCTGAAAACACACTGTTCCACCTCCATCTAACTGTATTTATGTTTTTGTTTCAATTCAGGCTGAATTTTAAAGAGAAATCTAGTCTAACTGTCCGTGTCATTTCTCTCTTAACTCTGTAAACAAGTTTTCATTTACATCCATTGTTGCCATGGCAACACACTCACACAGTGCCTAAGAACTGAAAAAAAGTTTAACAAGACATGAGATAATAAGAAAACAGTAGGAGAAAAGTGTTAATAGGAGAGAAAGACTTCACTGCATCTCAACAGTGTGCGTTTTATCTTATTGGGATTAGCTTTTAAAAACAGAATTATATATCACACAGACACAGTCTCATACGGGAACATCAGGTGTTTTTAGAAGTGCTATTAAAATCATAGACAAATTCAGAGAGCGGCAAATTCATAGAAAAAATTAATGTACAGTTAATTTAAATAATAAATCCAGATATTCCTCTTATACAACCACGGTTTGTAGTAGCTTGGCTTAGTTTGTGTCACCTTTAACATAGATTACAACATCTATTTGCAGGCATTGAAATCACACTCCACAATTTTCATTAAATAAACAAACTCACTCTTTAGACTGAATCATCAATGACCTCAGAAGTCATTGATGAACTGAATGAGTCAGTGGAAACACTGCACTCACTGAACTCTTTTCAATTGCTGAAGTCAACTACAGAACAGAATGGAGAGAAATACAAGACAGAACAGACAGAATAGGACAAAATGGACTGACCAAAAGAACAAATTTTAAAATAGGACACTGGATTAAAGGCTAGGCACTGAAATACAGGGAAGACTCTAAACCACAGATTCTCAACTTTGGCCCTCGAGGTCCACTTTGCTGCAGAGTTCAGCTCTAACCATAATCAAACACACCTGAACAAAATAATAAAGGTGTTTAGGATTACTAGAAAGTTACAGGCAGGTGAGCTTGATGAAGGTTGGAGGTAAACTCTGCAAGAAAGTGGACCTCAAGATTTGAGAACACCTGCTCTAAACTATAAGACGGACACAAAACTACAGGACAGACATGAGCCACATGACAGATTGTCAAGTACAGGCAGATTCGGTCACCTTTACAACAGAACAGATTCTGTCTACTTGACAAACATTGCACTACCATTCTTACCCACAGGACACACTCAGAACTTTGAGATTGTAAACTACAGAAGAGAATCTACCACCTGAAATACAGGACAGATTCTGAACTACAGCACACACTCAAAACAGAGAGACCGTGAACTACAGGACGGATTGCAAACTACAGGACAGGACTTCCACCTGAACACCCTGACAAACTGAGTGACAGGACAGATTCTGAACTACAGCACATGCTAAAAATGGAGTGATTGTAAACTATATGACGGTAGACATAATGATTTTCTTTGCAACCACATTAAAAGGCAAAATTTTGTTAAAGCCAATACAATTCTTTACTTTTTTTCTCATTTTCTTTTTGTGTGCTGAGATGTTACACTACAATTCAGAACACAAAGTAAACTGTAGGACAGACAGTAAACTACAGAACGGACTTTAAAGGACTAAACTACAGAAATAGAAATGTGTTGATTGTAAAAGCTGATGAGTATACATGAATATCCTGCATTCGCATCTGTACCTGTGCTCTCATGTTGCTGCATTTCACCGTTTATTCACCTCTCACACTCCAGCTCATCTCCACAGCAACATGCTCACATTGCTCAGGATCAGGAATGTTAGGAATCTGAGTGAGATGGCTAAAGAGCATCGCCATGACGACAATACAGAGAGGGATGAGTTTAAAGGAGCACCATGTAAGGAGGAGTTGATGTCACCGGCATCAGAGAAGAGAGATGCTGAAACTAAACAGAGCGTTAAGCGCAGCATAGGAGAGAGAGAGAATTATTCTGAGATGTCTCCACGTAAACAACACTGAACCATGAATTCATCATTCCCAAGCATTCATTTGCCATGGCAACAGTGCCACATTGTGCGATTGGGGACTGGTGACGGATTGATTCCAGGATGAGGTTTGTGTGACCAACGCTTCAATCACTCTCGTCCTTTCTGAGCAGTGTGTTACCACACTTCTGTGCTGCTATTTAGGGTCCGACTGTGCACCCTGAGATAAAAACGAACAGAAATGTGTTCTTTGATGATTATTTACTTCTAAAGATTATTATAGCACCACTGTGCAGTTACCATGGTGAAGTGATGGTAAAAGCATCACACTTTGATATATTCATATTCAATGGAATGTACAAAAAAAATACAGTAATATGGTAAAATCATTACGGTACATGTCCAAAAACAAAAAAACGCGGTAACAGTTTATGTTATGGTCCGACATGGATGTTTAATTGATTAAACACGTCTTAATTATGTACAGAAGAGTTTATGCAGACATGAAGCACATAAATAAATGCACAAAAAGCTGAATTTGGGCAGAAAGCTGAAAGTCTGTGGTAACTATGACACTTGTTGTCATGGAGACCGTGTACTCTGCAGAGCATTGTTTTGATTGGTGATGATGCCAAAGTGAGGCTCCATCAAACGTCATGAACAGCCAAAACCACAATCCTCCCACACTGTGTGTGTGTGGGCAAGAACATGACATTTTTCTCTGTTGAAGACTCTTGTAAAAGACTGGTTAAAAGTTAAATGTGAAGCAGCAGCTTATTATCTCCATACAGAAATTCACAAAATACACAAGAAGAATCAATTAAGTATTTGATTATTCTGTTAATGTGTGAGTGTTTGCTGACGTTGACCCTCATCGCAGACGTTTGTTGCAGCGTGGGACTGCAGGATTGCAAAAGATATTCAAGAAATGCTCAGGTCACAGGACCACAACAAACTTTATAAAAGACCCACAACAAACACATTCAGGCCAGGGGCATTTTCTCTGAGCTGGCACAGGAGGCAGTGAAATATGAAATTGGATAATGTATAAATCATTCGTAAGTAACACTGTCCAACAGTAACACCAGAGGATAATATTTCAGAAGGAGGGTGCCTTCCTTGAGCTCACGGTGTCCAAACTAAAATTGCCAAGAATGTAATGGAAGTAGCAGCACACATGCATTTGATTATTTTGTTAATGTGCATAAATAAGTACATGTGAAATATGCTTTTACTGTATTATTGTAGTATTGAAATATATATATAAAACTGACTTTATAAATATATAAATGACTTGAAACGATGAGATTACTGTGCACTCAGGTCCATTAAATAAAATCTGCACTTTTATGATACCTGTTGTGTTTACAGACTAATTGTAACTATTAATACTAATACTATATTATTGTAGTAGCTATTTTTGAGGGACTATAAAAAAAGACAAATTTGATGAAACTCCGATGTGACTTGGTTTTATAATTTTTGTGTTAATGTAAACATGCAAAAATATAGAACCGATTGCTTATGTGAGGTGTTGTCACGCGCTGGCTTGACTTGATAATCCACAAATAATGCTTGGGAATCGAGAATCGTGATTCCAGACGCTCCTAAATCTGATACAAAAAGTCCAGGAGGGTGTTGGAGTGGAGGAGGAACAGGGGGAGGGATGGAGTGCCAGGCCTATGTGGTGGAATGAGCCCATCAGACCAAGGCTGTTGAGACCATCACCAGTTCAGGGAGCCAAGGTGGAGTGACCAGGGTGGAGCAGGCGGAGCAGGAGACCCCAAGGCGGAGCTGAAGTTGCAGGAGACCACCAAGGTGGAGCAGATGGATAAGAAGACCACCATAGTGGAGCCAGTACCATCAGAGCAGAGCAGATGGTACTGAAGATCCCCATGGTGGAGCAGAAGAACATCACGGTGTAAACAGAGCATACTGAACAGGCAGAAAGTTCATTGGTGGCCATCACAGGGCAGACAAAGAGTTCATATTCTGCGTCCTTGGCCGTGACAGAGACAACAGGGAGCACGGGTAAAACAGAGTTCACAGAGCTGTAGCGGTCACCGGTGCCTCGGGAGGAGCTGACAGTGATATAATCACATTTAATAGACTAGGAACAATACAGGTAAATACCAGCACGAAACGTTAACACAAGACAGGAAAGGTTTAAACTGAAGGTTTAAATACACAAAGGTAACAAGAGGCTCAATAAAGGACAGGTATTAGTGATTAGTTGGCATGGTAACAAACAAGAGAATCGATGAAAACCCGAACTAAAACCACAAGAAGAGAACACAGGCATAGCAAGAAAACAGATTATTAAAATAAGAGTCCATGAAACAGAGACAGAAATTGTGACAGGTGTAAAAGGTGGTTGTTATGTCTTTCCAATGTAACTGTTAACATCAAATGGAACATACATGTTTTAAAAAAATGAAAAATAAACCAACGAAGTTTCAGAACTTAGCACTAACACACAATGTACCTAAACCGCAGCAAACTGAAGACAGACAAAAATAACCATACTCAGAGCGCATAAATATCTGCCTAACAGCAAAACACAGCTCTTTCTAATCTAATGCGACAGAGAAGAAAACAGAGAGAGGAGAGGAGAGAAGTTATGAAGAGATGAGAGTAGGAGGTGTGAAGATGGAGACAGGACAAAATGAGTGTCATCTACCAAAAAGAGGTCTTTGGCCGAAGGACAACTGTAACTCACAGGACAGAGAGATCTGACTGCCTAATATTTATCTAAGATGCACAGATACTGAGGCTGCAACTCATCCTTCCATATACCGATCTGATCGCAAAGGAACCTTAAAGATTTTTTTATCAATATTTTATTTTTGTGGTGGGACATTTACAAAAACTGTAGTGACAGTGGTTTACACTCACGGGAGGGTTTCATTCTAATCCTGCTTCCTATTTTAGATGGACAGTAAATCAATTTACATCTGAGCATTGATTATTATGTGATGTCACTCTGTGATATGGATGACACATTCGCCCACAATAACCAAACATGCTTAATTTAAATCTGCTGCTTGTAAACCCAAACACTTGAGAGGCCTGAGGACCCACAATGCACCTGTCACAAACATCTGTCCTGGTGCCACTGTGCAGCTTTGTATAGCATTATGTAATTACATCAATATATTCAAATGGCACATCGCTGCATGATGGCTTGTTTAATTTTGGAACACAGAACAGACTTGGAATGATAACGAGCAACTGCGCACACACGCGCACGCTCACACACACACACACACACACACACACACACACACGGTAATTAAATCTATAAGAGATTACACTCAATACAATTAAATACATCATATTGAATAAAGGCATGTTTTTTCCTTTTTAAATTGTATATATAATGTATTAATTCTCCTATAGCGCACTATGCAACATTATAACTACATGATCTCCTCAAACTTAAACACTAAGAAACTTACTTCACTTTCTTATTCTATGTTGTCATGGCAACTGTAAGCCTTTGCTGGGATACAGGAAGCTGGGGGCTGCAGGAACTACATTACCCAGCAGAAAGGGGTTGTGCTAAATTATTTGTTCAGAATTCTTGAAGCCAAGAGGTCACATGAAACGAAGCGAGATGTATAAAACGAAAAATGATTTTTAACATATAGAAAGTAAATATGTGGGTTTACAAGATTAGATTATATTCAACTTTACAATTACAATACTATATACACACATAAAACAAAGTGGTGTCTGAAATATAATAATAAATGCATATCTAACACAGTGAAGCACTGCTGGTACTGCTGAGCACTACTTGAGCTCTATGAAAAGTCATTTAATGGTTTGGAGTACAGATGAATATTGCAGAATAGCTTGCTTCCCACAATTGAAAAGTTGTTATCTAAAGAGGAATGATTATGTATTATTTTTCAACCAGTCAATGCTCCTTCCTAAACTGCAAAAAAAACCAAGAAGTGGCTTGAGAACAAGTCCATCAGGCTCATGGTTTGGGTCCAGATTTGAACCCTATAGTGAAAATATGGTCTCAAATTAAACTCAAACTAACTGAGAGACATCTTTCAACAACTTATGAACTGTTTGAAGCCATCAACATTGAGTGGAACAACACTGACTCTTCTTCCTGTAAAAAGCTGTCTGCAAAGTTTACCCACACAGATTAAACATTTAAAGATTTAAAGCGAAAGGCTGTTCCGTGTTAAATAACTTTATCTACAGTATTTGCAATTCTTGCTAATTTCCTGACCAGTGATTTGTGATTAAAATGGTTAACACCATAAAAAGATATATTTTGTTATACATGTAAATACATCCAGTAGTGGCCAGTGATGTCCGGCCAAGGAAATCTTCACCTTTAATTCAAATGTTATTAAAAACGTGTTAAAGATTTTGTAACCATATTGCATTGTTGTGCTTGGAGTCAACTGTGTCATTTGGATAACCCAAATGAAACATGCCAAATTTTGCAGACATATTTTTGGCCGGACTGTCATTCAAAGAAATTATGAACATGAAAAAAACAAAGAGAGAACCAACAAAATATTAATAACTGATAAATGTATGTTTTTTCCTGCGAGCATTTTGCTTTTCTATGCATTTTTTTTTTTTTTGCAAAGTAAAATAAAACCTGTAGGGTAGCTGTAGTTTGCCTTTTTGCCAAAAGATTTTGTCAGATGAATACCTCAGCCAAGTTTAGTGTTTTGTTCTTCCCTTATAATTAAAATATATATTTTTTCAATATAAAATATTTTTAATCAAGTTTAATCAAACTTGTAGGGTCGTTAAAAACAAATATTCCCTCCGATGTTTAAAAGAGACCAGGTGTACAAATATAGAACATATAATACTTATTCCTTCAATATTAAATCATTCAATAGTTTTACTGAATACTCTATAAATAAGATCAAATTTATGTAAACAGTTAGAAATACATTTAGCACTGTAAGGTAATTTACTCGAGTCACTAGGTGGCGTCTGAGAGCATGTGTCATCCAAAATCTCTTATTCAGCTGCCACACACTTCCATCTCTCTTCCCTTCACACTCTCTGAGAGGTGTGTGTTACCAGAATCCAGCCCCCTAAAGTAGGTCAGTCTCTTTCTAGCTCTTCTTTCCTCTTTCACTTCTCAAACGTGTGTGTGTCTTATTGAATGCCTCAGTATAGAAATAGCCACAAATAATCAAATTCCTGAACATTTAACTGGTGGCATAGACAACCGCATGTATGAAAAACACATGCACACACGTGTGTATCCGGCGTCTGGATGATGTATAAGGGTCTTAATTAGCTAATAAAAACACAGAAGCTATACTTCACAGAAACACGCACAAACAAATAATTAGCTCATACAAAATCATTTACATAAACACAACCTACATGCATACTTATGTACAGTACACACACACACACACACCAGGAGGGGAGAAAGAAATAAAGAGAAAGAGAGGGAGAGAGAAGACGTAGAGAAAGGAGGAATCTGGGCCTTTGAAGTGTCATGGCTAAATTAGCCTTTCTAATTGTGGCAGTTCATTTCCGGCCTTTTCCCAAAAGCTCAAGATTCAGAGGTCACATACAACAGCATACTTGCGTACTAGAAAGACGCACACACACACACACTTTTGAAGGTATATTCATGAGGATCACTAGACGCAACGGTTTTCATACTAAGTTAAAAATATTAATTTGGCCCTCACAAGTACAGGTCAACCTCTACACGCACTTGGGTATTGCTTCTAATAGTAAGACTATTTTGAGGGAATATTAACATATTAAATACTGAAATAATGCAAAGTAATAAAAACATTAGGAAGTGAACATTCATTATATTTACTGTATTAGTTGTCAAAGCAATAGACTACTTAAAAGGAGATTTTTTTGTAAATTTGGAGTGCTGTCAGTACAGAGAACAACGACAAAAATCGGTGTTGCCTACACCGTGTTATCCTCTTTTTAAAATTTGCACCCTGTTGACTTCAATGGGGCAAGTTTTAAACCTGCTTTTAGCCTCTTAACATCCTTGATGTGTCATTACAAGTGCCCAGCCACACGCGCGCACGTGAACTCGACAATCGACTACTGTGGACTTCGACCGAAAACAGGATGTAAATACAGGTATGTGCGCTGGCTGAAATAACATCACTTTTATTAATATCTTTCACATCTACTGCAGTCAGATTCACCGCGTGTTCACTCTAAAGGAATCACTCACATGGCTGTGCACTTGTAATGACACATCAAGGATGTTAAGAGGCTAAAAGCAGGTTTAAAACTTGCCCCATTGAAGTCAACAGGGTGCAAATTTTAAAAAGAGGATAACATGGTGTAGGCAACACCGATTTTTGCCGTTGTTCTCTGTACTGACAGCACCCCAAATTTACAAAAAAATGAGCTCAATGTTAAAATTGACCGGAGTTCTCCTTTAAGAACATTGGCAGGAGGCAGAGAGAGACATCCATTCATGACATATATAAGCATCAGAGGAAATGCTCTACTACTTGAAGCCTCTCACTCTTTCACTCATTCACCATTTAGTGAAGGAAACATAACATAAAGCTTCCAAAGGGGGGGTTTCACATCAGCGATGCCATAGAAGAACCATTTAGGGTTCCCCAAAGAAGAACACTACTTTCCTAGCGTAAAGAACTGGTTTTTTTTAATTATTATTCTCAAAACCTTTTTTCCATTATAAAGAAAAACATTTTCTTTGGAAAGTATCTATAGATGTCAAAGGTTCTTCATGGAACCATAGATGCCAATAATGCTTTATTTTTAGGAATGTGGGTGAACATTCGTATATAATTAAATCAGAATTCATGTTGTTTTAGCTGTTCGGACTTTGAAGAACTGCACTGATTTGATTGGATATACCTAAAACAGTCTGAGAAAATGCATTGCTCACATTTAGTCTAGAACTACAATAGGCATCATGTTCATACAGCGCACACAACGCCTCTGCACTTACTCCCAATTTCTCTCAACATGGTGACAGAAGAGGTGCCAACCAAAAAAAAAAAAAGGAAAAACAAAGTAACTTGCATTACTTATTTGAAAAAGTAACTGTTACGTTATGCGTAAAAGTAACTGTAAAAGTAATGCGTTACTTTACTTGTTACTTGAAAAAAGTAATTGATTACGTAACTCGCGCTATTTGAAATGTAGTAAAATGACAACTGTACAACTAAATACACCTCTGTGTGTGTGTGTGTGTGTGTGTGTGTGTGTGTGTGTGTGTGTGTGTGTGTGTGTGTGTGTGTGTGTGTGTGTGTGTGTGTTCTCTGAGCTTTATAACAGGATGAACAGCAATAAAAACAGTTTGTGAACTCCATAACAGATGGCTGAAAAACAGAGCCATGCCTTAACTACACACACACACAAATACACACACACCAGTTGTGGGTTATGATGGACTCAAACTGTAGGTAGTGGGCGGTGTCGTGAGAGAGAGAGAAATCGAAATACGCAGTTCAGTTACTGAGAGGAGAAAGGATTTGCTTTTGGAAGAGGCAAACGAGCGCATGAATGCCGTGTGGCAGGTGAGTCTAAAACAGAAACTCTCTAAAGCGGCTTTTCACACTGACAACAATTTGCAACGACAAAACAGCCGGAAGTCATTCCTTTTCCATGAGAGTTGCTGACGTGAGGTGACACAGACCATGTAAACCAGAGTTAAACTTTAGGCAAATGAGCAGTGATGCAATGCAGCGAACACCAATGGGAAGGAAGACACAGTAGAGGACATGTGATCCACCTCCTGATACAGCAGTCGAGATGGAACGCCAACTAGCAACCAGCCACACAGACACTTGTAAACCTCCGGTGCTCAACGTGAATGCACCTTAAACAGGGAGACGTTGCATAAATGTAGAGAAAACTCACAAAGTTTTAAACAAAATTGAATAATAAAAAAAGATTTGCCACCATGTGCCAACCTGCACACAAGAACCGAGCGAGTTGTTGAGAAACGGTTGTAATTACATCACCCTGACATGATTCATGCCGTCTTTTTTGAGGGTGATCTCTTTTTCAATAAATAAATCAATATTGCTGAGTCATTGTCATCTCTCTTTAATATTATCATAAGCCTATGGGAAATGTGTACTTTAACAGTAGCACAATGTTTTTCAAATATGCTGAAACCTCTTGAAGACATGCTTGAAGATCATGATGTGAAATGTCAGGAATTATTACAAGTCCAACCAAAAAAAAAAAAAAAAAAGCCCACTGCCTTTCATAATACACAATCCTGGTCTAACAGAGAATGATTATTAGCTGCATATTATTCCATGAAAAAAACATTCACATTTATGCATTTAGCAGACTCTTTTATCCAATGTGACTTACAATAGAGAAAACAAACCAACAAATAAACATTTATGCTTGCATTCATGCATTTAGCAGACACTTTTATGCAAAGTGACTTGCAATAGAGGAAACAAACTAACAAACATTTACATCCATGCCTTTAGCAGAAACTTATCCAGTGACTTGAAACAGGGGAAACAAACAAACAAACAAACAAACAAACAAACAAACAAACAAACATTTACATCCATGCCTTTAGCAGAAACGTATCCAGTGACTTGAAACAGAGGAAAGAAACAAACAAAGAAACAAACAAACAAACATTTACATCTGTGAATTTAGCAGACACTTATCCAAAGTGACTTGTAATAGTAGAATGAACAAACAAACAAACAAACAAACATTTACATCCATGCATTTAGCAGACACTTTTACAGTTACTCTTTTATCCAAAGTGACTTGTAATAGAAGAAACAAACAAACAAATAGGCCTAAACATTTACATTTATGCATTTAGCAGAAACTTTTATCCAAAGTGACTTACAATAGAGGTAAAAACAAACAAACAAACAAATAAACAAACAAACAAACAAACAAAACAAGCAGTTAGGCTACATCTATACAACGCTTTTATCCAAAGTGACTTACAATAGAGCAAACAAACAAACAAAACAAACATAAATCCTTGCCTGAATAATCTTTCATCAAATGTAATAACCTGATCCGGCCCTAAAACGACTTTCCTTGTCAGCTGATGTTACCAGGCCCTCATATTTTTTTCAGTCCCTCCCCTCAAACTACCTGTCATTTGGAGATAGTTTTCCACAATCCAATAACTTCCTGATTAAGATGATCAGATCAAATCCTACATTTGTTCTCTTTGAATACCCTGCATTTAATGTCACGAAAGTAAAAACGTGAACGCTGTGTCATGCTTCCAGTGTAAAGAGAGCAAAGAACAGAACACACACACACACACACTGAGATGCCAGCAGCCTGGCATAAGGGTTACCAGGTAGAATTCTCTCTCTCTGTCTCTCTCTCTTTCAATGTACCTTATTGGCATGACAGAGAATTACATAGGCCTATTTGCCAAAGAACTATTGGCTAAGACAACATTTATATGAAACGATGCAAAATAAGAAAAAAAAAATCATTGACTCTCTGAGGTGAAGGATGTGCATTCATTCACTGTGACTGATTTACTGATACTGAAGGATGAGAGCATGAGTGGTTCATTCTGTCTGAGAGAGAAAGAGGGAGCAAGAGACAATACAGGATAGAAGAGCAATCCAATGGCATGGACACCATAAAACATGGAACAGCTTGGCAAATGTGTGTGTGTGAGAGTGTAATTAAGTTTGTGAGTGATGATGGTAATATACGAGGGTCTATGGGCATCTCTGTTCCTCAGTACAAGGTGACTCTCTCTCTGAGACACACACACACACACACACACACACACACTGTCTCTCTTCTAATTTTCTCTCAAAATCCATCTCTCACATTTATCATTGCCACCTTCCTGTCAATACACACCTGGAATAATGAGAAACATGGTCACATTATACTGAGCCTCACACACACTCATAGGCACAAAAAGCTCTACATATGACATTATAACACAGTGTAGAAACATTTGCAGCATGACCAAAGAAACAAATCCCAAACCCTATGGCAAAAGGTCCATTGTCAATAGTGTAGTGATGTATAAAACATAGCTCACACAGAAGTCACGTTCAAATCACACGGACTTGAAACGGACTCGGACATTTTAGACTCGGAAAATGTGCCGAGTACAGTCGAGTCCGGGTACTGGAGGACACAATATTTTATTATTCAAAAACGAAACGAAACTGCTTACATTGTGTTGTTTCAGCGTTGAGCATTGTAGCCAATCACAGACATGTATATTAAGCGCATGAACACAGTGGCCAATCAGAGGCGTTTTAGAGTCACCATGTGGAGAATCCGCTGAAAATGTTCAGAATCAGCACAAGCTTTATCCTTTTGCAAATCCCCTCATTAACAACAAAGTCTAGACGCAATAGAAATAAGAGATTCACTGTGCACTACAGACAACTTCAGTGTTTATGACGAGAGTTTTAGTGAGAGTGCAGAACGCGGTAAGTGACCGCTTAAAGGGAGCGCAATTGACAATCTAAACGTTAACGTTAGTTTTGTTTTTCATGCTTCTAGAGGACCAGCGGTTACGTTCACACTGTAAAGTTTAAGGAGTGATAACTGCATTTAAATGTGGGAGTGAATCCGCTAAATTATACGTTAGTCCTGTGACTCATGAAATTGCGATGATTTGACACATAACCATAGCAACACGAGAACATTTTGGCGTCTAATAATGTTATGATTTTTGTTACATTTACACTTTAGTCCATAAATTTACATACACCTGCAGAACCTCCCAAATGTTATTTTTATTTATTTTTTAATAAGAAGGATCATAGAAACGTTTTTTTTTTTTTAGTACTGCCCAAAAGCTTTTTCACATTACAGATGTTTAAGTATAGCCTAGTCCACAAGACAAAATATAAACTCCAAATACAATACAAATTACATAAGCTTGATTTTTAATATTGTGTGTCATTACCTGAATGATCCACAACTGTTTTTTTTTTTTTTTTTTTTTTGTAATGGTTATTCATCATGAGTCCCTTGTTTGTCCCGAACAGTTAAAGAGCCCAATGGTCTTTAGAAAAATCCTCCAGCTCCTGCACATTCTTTGCTTTTCCAGCATCTTCTGCATATTTGACTCCTTACTAGCAGTGATTGTATGATTTTGAGATCTATTTTTTCACACTGGTGACAACTGAGGGACTCATACACAACTATTACCACAAACGCTGCAAACATTCACTGATGCTCAAGAAGGAAACATCCATTAAGAGCCAGGGCATGTAAATTGGTGTACATTTTTCTTATTTTGTTTAAAAATTCATTAATTAATTTAGTACTGCCCTTCAGAGGCTAAATAAGATATTAACATTTTAATATTACACTTCACCATCTTCAAGTTCTAGCTCAAAAGTTTACCCTGGCTCTTAATGCATCGTGTTGCATTCTTGAGCATTACCTTGCAGATTCTGAAAGATGTGACCAATCATAATGCAGATATCCATCATTTTTGTCTGAAAAACAAACCAAACCAGTCAGTGGATTTGAACTTTGAAAAATGGTGTGTATTGACATCTTTTTGCAGTTCTAATGTTCATTCATGTTTAATTCGTGCTATAACTAAAATAGATGATCAGTTCACATGCTGCTTGAACTAAGGCACTACACATTAAAGCGCCACAAAATGGTATTTATTGTTTGAATTTCACAAAAATTACAAAATTTTAAAGCTGAGACTTTATACCAAAAGGAACCTGCTCTGTCTTGTCTGTTGGCGCACTGTCAGTGTCCTCTTTGCTCCGCAATATATTTTTCACTGTGTGAGAACATGATGTGTGGAGTGAGAGTGGAATGGCTTGTCGGACGTAGCAACAGTAACTAAGAGGGGCGGGTCTTTGTGAAAGGTCAATTTCAAAATCAAATCATTGAAATCTTTGTGGCCCCCTTTGGACTCGGACTTGATTGGTAAGGACTTGGACTCGACAAAGGTGGACCCAACACTAGGATTTCGTGTGTGAAAATTCTGCAAACACCAGTAAATGTGACAAAATCTTAAAGGCCAATTCACACTGCACTGACAGACGCTGACAAACAGCAACAGACACTTTGTCAGGTTTTGTCGGATCAGCGTGTTACACCTGTGTCGGAGTCTGTTGCTGTCTGTCTGAGCTTGTATTCGCCTTTTGCCGACTGGACATGTTGAATCGGTGCTTGTCAGGTTGAGGAATGTCTGAGAAGTGACGCACTGTGATCTTGTGATTGTCCACATCTGTCGGCGTCTGTCAGTGCGGTGTGAATTGGCCTTTAGTGGTGGACCAGTAAGCAACCAGCTAGCAATTGGCCAGAATACCCTAGCAACAGCCTAGCAACCACGTAACAACATCCTTACAACTGAAGTCCCAAGTTTTTAAGCTTAAGTGAGTGTGCAGTTACATTCTCTTTGCATTAAGTTTGTTCCTTTAACTTGCACATCCAAAAGGTGTGAGTTTGCTTTGCTGTTCTTTAGGCCCCACTCCCAATTTCTTCATAAAATGTAATAAAAATCTAGTTTACTGATAATCTAGAAATATTGTTGGTTAAAAAATAAAAAATTGTTGGTTAATATTATTGAAAATAATATTTATCAAATAATACATTTATAAACATGTATTCATATAATAAAAGCAAAACAAAATAGAGAATGAGAGAGTAAGAGGTTTGACTTGATAACAAAAGGGAGGACAAATTCGAAAAGGAAATTACAGTGGGCCAAATAGAATTTCACTCAATTTCCTTTTCAGCCATCTTGGGCGGTGAAGAACAAATGATTGTGCAGGGAACGTAGAGAGATAGAGGGATTGAGAGGCTACAGGGACTCTGTGTGTTATGTGCGTGTCCATGGCTTAGAGTTCATCTGTCTGAAAAACACTAATCAATCAGCCTGATGCTTTATCCAGCTTACACACACACACACACACACACACTCACACACACACACACACACACACACACACACACACACACACACGTATGTCTCCTCATGCTCTTATTCAATCATTTGTGTGCTGATGTCAGCAAGGTGTCGTATGTCTTCGGTGTCATTTTAGGTAGGAGTGTGAGTGTGTGTGTGTGTGTGTGTGTGTGTGTGTGTGTGTGTGTGTGTGTGTGTGTGTGTGTGAGAGAGAGAGAGAGAGAGAGAGAGAGAGAGAGAGCGAGAGAGAGAGAGAGAGAGAGAGTATTTGAGTGTTCACTGTAATTAAAGACAGCTGATGTGCATCACAGATTATCATCAGTTTAATCTGACTCACTTTAACTCCAATCTACACACACACACACACACCTCCATGGTAACTTCAGTGTGATGCCTATGGCATGTTTATATTGCATCAAAGCGTGTTTAGACACTCCAGAGCATAACTGTGACCTTTTTCAACTTTCAGATCTGACCTGCCTTCCGACTCAGAGAAACATGGCAAAAGAAATAAACAATTTAGTTCAGCAATGCTCCCATAGCTAATAATGACCATGCTTTGTTTGTATCTTTCTGTGCTGCTCTCATTGATGGTGTGATTTCTGCAGTCAGATGTATTTGTTTCTTAAGACCAGTGCTTGATTAATACCTGTGCTCGACATATAGAATAATAATAATAATTCAACATAACAGTACTAGTAGGCAAGGATGCCTCACTCAGCAGTCTTTTACACACAGATTCATCTCTACATAATACACAGGTGTGTGTGTGTGTGAGAGAGAGAGAGAGTGTGAGTGTGTGTGTGTGTGTGTGTGTGTGTGTGTGTGTGTGTGTGTGTGTGTGTGTGTGTGTGTGTGTGTGTGTGTGTGTTCAAGATAAAAACAAAGTGGTCTAGACTTAACTACATTGCGAGTACGTGTTTATATTGTGAATTACATTCATAGGAGATAAAAGTAACAGATCAGCTTAAGAGTTACGTAGTGCGAGTTACCCGAATATGGACAGTAAATTTGAGTCCGTTTAAGATATATGATCACACAAAGTAATAAAAGCACATCTTTATGGTGTATATACAGTACTTCCACCAGAAGGAACTAGTGACGCTACACTGACAATGGTTACATTATGTTTACATGCACCCTTATTATGTGATTAAAGGCAGTACAGAGATTAAGTTAAGAGCTCACATAAACAGAATACTGTGATTATGGTAATAATTACAGTCACCATAATCAGAGTAAAATATGTGGAGTACTGTGATTTTAAATGATATCATACAGGCATGCATACGCTTTAATTGCACTTCTTTTAATTTAAACATTTTGATGTGTTAGTCCTGCAGACAGATGTGTACTTTACTAATGGCCACAAAAAACCCTCTAATGGAGACATTTTTAGACATTTCAGAAAAAAAAGGTAGGCCAGGTATCCTAGAACTGACAAACTGTTAGCTGTTGCAGCAGGCAAGTGAAGATAGGCTAACACTAAATAGCAAAAAGGAAAAAAAAGTGGTAAAACAAGCACATTTCTTAATGAATAATCTAAATGTCATGTAAACATTAATCCCAGCTCTGTTAAAAAATGTGAAAACAGAACAAAAAACAAAACACACATATGTGTATACAATATGACATGACTATCTTTTTTTGTTTGAAGTTAATTAAAAATACATACAAATTCTATTCATATCAAAAAGAATTGAATGACATGCATTCAATTCTTTTTCTGCCTTTTTTATTGTGTTCTACGCAAGATGTTACAACCTTCAGGGAAATCCCGGAAAAAGAGCTGTTAATTGAGATGAGCTGTTGGTAGAAACATCACTGGAATGGACAGCAGAGAGGACAGTGTGACAAAGAGAACCACACACACACACACACCAGCCACTAGATCCATCTTACTCAACCACATCACCTACTGATAACACCTTGGAGAGGGAGAGAGAGAGAGAAAAGAGTAGGAGGAGAGAGAGCTGATATCTCATTAGTAAAGCGTAAGAGGACATTTCCATATGAATACAATCTCATCTTGTCATGCTTCAGGGCTGCCACAAACCTATGGATGAGATGAAAGTGTGTTCATGGGATATATATCATGCGCTGAAGCATACAGGTAACATCTTAGCTGTGTCATTGCTGTCAAACCCTTCTGAGCTCATGACCCAAATCAGCTCTCAGTACAGCAGTGACAGCATGGGCCATAAGTTGTGATGGCCAATTAGATTGCAGCACAACTTCACTTCACTCATTCCTACCTAAATCAACTTTACAGTATAAATCATACTCACATACTAACATCCAGAGAAAACTAAAATGACACAGAAAGAAGGACGGAGATAGAACGGGGGACGTGCTGATCCTCCATCATTCTGCTTTGGATGTGGTTGCTAGGCAGCGCTTAGACAGCTAACTATAGTTCGGGCCGTGGGGCAAAGGTGGTGTGTGTGTGCGTGTCTGTTGGGGGGCGGCCCCCCTGGCAGGCTGAGAGGATGCAGCTGTTCCACATCCCCAAATACCACCCCCCCACCCCACCCATTTCTCTCTTGCCTTGCTACTATTTACACCCTCCTCTCTCTCTCTACTATTAAAAGCTCATTTTTTCTTAAGATCCTCAAAAACAAGTGTTGATCATGTTGCCTAGCAACTTTTTTTTTTTTTTTTACAGAGCTAACACGCCCACTGATGATTTGTGTTTTAACTGAAGTTACATGGAGAACTGATCCAGAACATTCTACAGGTGCAGGTGATCACATAGAAAGTGCATACACTATAAACAATTATTTTCATGATTTATCACAACTTTTTTGCTTTTGTCAAATCAACTTAGATAATTAATGTGGTTCAGATAACATAATATTTTGAGTTTCTATTTATTAAACCAATCTCCTTCATTGTATTAACTCAAATTTTTTTTAAGGTAACTTACTTTCTTAAGTTAAAGCAACAATTTTTTTTTTACAGCGTGTATGCACAGTATGCAGCGACAAACCTTTCAGTATGATTTATTCATGTGTAGTATGAATACAATAAAGACAAACTACATCATCCATTTTAGCATGGTCATGTGATCTCCAACATCCTCTGTGCCGCTGTTCTCCGCTATTTTCAAATATGACAGCCCCTCTCCTGTGTATTTTCCCCAGTATTTTCACCTATGTTTTATGAATACTGCCATTTGACGTACTGCTTTTTGGATACTAGAAGTAGGCATATTCGGTTGCAGAAAGGGAGAATGTTGTGTACTTAAAATAATATTAAATAAGTAATACTTAAAATAATATTGGTGTGTAGAGTATACACAAATGTACTTGACTTCCTTTGATCTAGCGGAAAAGGAGTGAAAAGTAAATTCATAAATTTAAATGTTTGCAACCAACCACAAAGATTAACAAGAGGCCACACAGGGGTGAAGAGGAGGTTTTAAAACCAGATTGGGGGTCAGATTGACGAAGACTACAGTAAAGGAGGAGAAGAGTGTAAGAAAAACTACAAATAGTGTAGGAGAAGGCGTTAGGACGTCCAGCTATTGGACATGAATCACAGAGATTGATACCTACAACAGGAAGACTGGATTAACGAAATGTAATTGGAATTCCCGAAAACGAAGTAAAAAAAGACTGAGGGGTGAAGCTCTCTTCAAATGCTGCCTGTATTAAGTGTAAAGGACACTTGAAACCCTATCTAGGGACGATTAACAGCATAGAGAGCAGAGTTTGATTATAGAGCTCTTAGCTTAGTTGCTTTTAATCAATTAAATAAGTGTTTGTTACGATTGCCTCCTTTGGGACTACAAACTGAGCCTCAAAATTATGTAGAAATCTTTATGGTTTAGGCTAGATTTGATTTTACTAACTCTACCTGAATAATCATAGGATTAAAGGTGCAAGATAAAAAGACACACCAAGTAACAATCAATAATTTATGTTTTCACACATCAGCCAATTTGGCCACTAGATTTAAGTTACCAGCCATGCAGAATTTCTACTAGGCAAAATAAAATATCAGAAATAAACCATGTATAAAAAGTACTGCATAGATTTAAATTTATTATTAAAATCTGGTTTGGAATCAGTGAATGTCTTGTAGTTTTAATGCAGTCAATCATTGTTTGAGGATACCATCCTCCAAAATTCTCTGTAACTTCTCTTATATTAAAAAAAGCATTTATTTTATTGTAATTTCCAAATAATATATATTTTTTAAAAGGTTTATTTTTGGGCGTTTTTGCCTTTTATTAGGATAGGACAGTAGCTAGACAGGAAGTGAGGTGGGAGAGAGAAAGGGGGGACGGGATCGGGAAAGTCCACGAGCCAGGACTTGAACTCGGGTCGCCCGAAGCACAACTGCGCTACATGTCGGCGCACTTGCCCACGGGGCTATCGGCACCAACAATTTCCAAATAATATAAAAATGTATGTTTAATGGTAAGCGAGTTGAAGATTAGCGGTCAGACTGTCAATTCATAAAGTGTATTATCACAAAAGTCAGCAAACTGAATTCAGAGTATTGAAGCCACTCTTCTATTGACATCCATTCAAAAGTGGCCTCATCTTCTAGGTCTCCAGTCGCACACCGGACGAAGAGCGCCACATTTGAATCATACATCAGAAGTGTCATTCTGTACTCACTTTCCCAACTTCAAGGTAGCAGTCCAATACAGGCAAAAGTTCACTTAAAGAATAAACAAAGGGACACCAATGAGTTTGAATTTAGGTGTCTGCCATAAAACAAATTACTAATAAAGGCACTATAGTCAAACTATGGGTGTGTGTAGAAAAAAGGCCAAAAACTCCCCTATTTGCACTTTGTTTTGCTGAAGTTGAGGCTCCACGTTGGAGAACATTATTTATGAATCAACCTGCTAAATTTTCAAGTGAGTTGTCTGTAAAAAAGTGAACATTTTCTGAGATTGTGTTAGCCAATACTAACATATGATGCTTGATAAAGAGCTGTCTGAATTTTGGACGAATCAGATTTCACTGTGGCCGGAGCTACCCATAATAATGTCACAGAAGTAGAAACCAAGAAACCAATAAGCACCAAAATCTCTACTACCAAACTCCAGGATGTACTCAAATATCCCAATCTCTCTTAGCGAGGTGAGCTACGAGTCCAAATGCTCACTGTGCAGAAGAACATGTTGGGCCGCAGGTTCATAAGGGCTCCGCCATCAGTCAGTATTGCCCCGATGCATTGATTCAAAACCAAACGTCAAGTCGCAAGATTAAAATTCAACAGTCCTGTCAGAATGAGGGACTTTTAGTCCTTCCCTTGAGGCCACCACTGGTGGAGGACAAGGAAGACGACAAGGTCATTCTGAGCTCATTCTGATTAGTGTGTGAGTAGAGGGAGAGAGAGAGAGAGAGAGAGAGAGAGAGAGAGAGAGAGAGAGAGAGAGAGAGAGAGAGAGAGAGAGAGAGAGAGAGAGAGAGAGCTCTTAAAGAGTGGGAGCTGATTCATTATTCATAGTTCAGCCATCGTTTGTATTAGAACATCAGCTTGTAGCTACCGGCCACAAAAACTGGGTTACCTCCCCCGAGTACTGACAACAGGAGAAAGAGGAGGAGGAGGAGGAGGAGGAGGAGGAGGAGGAGGAGAAAGAGGGATGGAGAGGTGTAAGACAAGTTCAGAGGAGGTGAGGAGCAATGTGTCACTAACCTGCTTGAATTACAACCTCACACCTACCCAAGTGCCCTTCACAAACTGTGGCCAAGGTAAGGAGAAAGAGGAGAAACGCCATGAGAGAAAGAGAGCGATTTTTCTTGCTCGTCCTCAATCTGAAATCCCAGAGCTGTGCGAGTGAGTGAGTGAGTTTAGGACATGCTCGTATTCGTGGCGGCGTTCACTTCCCTTCCTCGGTTCTTTAGGACACACTGTACCAGGTTGCGTGCCAACGGATCTCGGGTACGCCGGTGATGATGTAGCTGTTCTGCTGGCCACAGGACAAGTCGATCAATGCAGTCAATATGATTTCATATGATCCGAATGTTTAATAAACAGCGGTCTGACGCAGGTGGGCGTTTAGTCACATGCTGTTACGGTACTGTGTTCAGGCTGAAAAAATGCCTCCCACTGCTCCCATAATGCTTCTATGTCTTTGTGTTTGGCATTAAATATGCATCTGCAGAGCAAACTCACATTACACAACACATTTATGATTTACTATTCATATATTCCCATTTCAGGGTCATAACTGTGAGGACGTAAATGAGGGTGAGGGAGGTATGGGTTAGCAGAGGGGATGAGCTTTCGGATTAAATATTCTTTAGTATTTGTGGTATAATGTTGGTTACTAAACAATAAATTTAACTTGAGGCACTTACAATGGAAGGGGGTAAACTTTTAAAAGCAGAAATGTAAAGCTAATAATTTTATAAAATCATTTACAGTACTTTAAAACGTGTGAACTATTTGAGGTGTAAAGCTGTTTAAATCATCATTTGTACAGTTGTTTTAGGGTTTATGGCTTGCCACGGTGACAAAGTTGTAAAACTGTATATAACTTTAGAAAAGGTTAGTAAGTGTTTTTTTTTTTTCACACATATTATTAATTTCTTGTGGCTATACTATTGAAAGTATTTGAACAGACTGGCCCCAGTCACTTCCATTTATAGTGCCTGACTGTAACCCAGATTTTTGCTCTTTTTTTTTTTTTTAACAAAATGAGGGCTTATTGAGGGCCATTTATGCTTAACCCAGACTATTCCTTTAAAATGCCCCATTATGCTTTTCTGAATATTACATTTTATGCAGTATGTAATACAGCTGTTTGTGAATGTATAAGGTCTGTGAAGTTTTAAAGATTATAGTGCCCAACAAATAAAGTTATTGCCTACTAATATTAATTGATTCTGAAATGCTGGAACGTGCCGTCAGCAATTTCAGTCTCACTTGCTCTTGCAAACCTACGTAACAATGTAACAAATTGGCATAATGTCAGCCAGTTGTCTTCATTGGCTGCATGTGAAAAACGTCTACTTTGACCCGCCCTCTGCTCATAAACACTGTAGTTGTAGAGTCCTGGAAGAGTTTGGTTCGTCTTGTAGATATGTCGAGAAGACGCTGTTTTCAGTGCTGCGAATCCACTTTGCGTGCACTTCAAAAGGATGAGTACCCGCGCTGGAATTGATACGGAAACCTGACGCCATCGTTCATATCACTGTGTATCAAGAGCTGAGAAAGCCTCTGGAGCTGAAATTCAGTTATGGTAATGGGCATTTTTTTTCTGACACACGCTGTAAACAGTACACCAATGACAACAGACAGGGCTATCTGACCAATTAGAGCAGAGTAGGCCCATGGAAAGGAGGGGTTTAGAGAGAATGACGCTGTGTCCGAAATCAAATACTTCCCTACAACATAGTATGTGAAAACTATCCACGGGAGAGGATTTATGAATGGAGGTGAAGTGACGCAACAGACGCTGGTAGGTCACTTGATAATGACAACATGGCGGATGCAGTACGTCCGGATTACATTTATACTACACACATTCATACTATAGAACATACTTTTTAAATATTCCCTAACATGCAATCGTCTATGATTTTCAAACTTAGCCAGCTATGAACTGCCTATATATAGCAATTGTGTGATCTAAAAATATGGCAAAAAGTATTTTATTTATATACACATGCACAAGACTTCACAGAACATCTTCAGTAAGCCTGACATCAGCATGTAATGACAGATCATATGAGGCAGGAACATCTGAAGTTGAGAGTTGATACAGCTGCTTGACTAAAATAATGTTTTTTTTTTTTTTTTAGCATTCCACTTGACACCACTCTTGGTGAGATTAAAATTCAAGCATATTTGGGAGAAACTCTACACTGTTTTGTTTGTGTGTGCGTGTGTGTGTGTGTGTGTCTGTGTGTGTGTTTTCCTTTTTTCCCAGCTTTTATCTACACCACCCCACTTTCAAGTCAAAAATTGACCATAAATGAACATCCTGACTTAGTGTGAGGCCACACTAGACACACAGAACCCAGTGATATATACAACAACCACAGAAGCAAAAGATCAAATGCTTATTATTGAAGTAATTCAGCCCACACACACACAGGCATAAATCAAACTTCCTCTCACACATGCTCTGTGCAACATGAAATAAACATCTGTTGCATTTGCCATGTGTGATCCATGCAACATTGCATAAAGTCTACACATGCACTGTGTCCCTCTCTGCCCAAGATCAAAGATTATTCCACTTCAAAATCTGTGATGTACAAAAGCACATATTTTCGAAAATGACTAGTCGTGGGTTATCTGATTGGGACTTCCAGCCCCCTCGGCAGACATTAAACATCACCACAGGGATACGTCAAATATAACAACTTTTAAAGTACCACCACTATAAAAGTGGAGCACTTGTTGGACAACTTGTCAACCATCCAGTGCATTCTCAATCCAAATATTCTCCATGTTTGAATGAGATGCATTTCAGATCTTCTAAGCTTTGTCATAATCATTTTAAAATGAACACGACAGAGTCAGGCAGAGATTGTATTTGCTCAATATAATGGAATTATACAACAAAACAAAAACAAAAAAAGGATTATGCTGTTCTTCAAAACCTTCCCAAAGACAAACACTGACTGGCGAGAGACTTCAGAACAGCAGAAACAAAATTACACAGTACTGCATTTTGCCAAACATTTATTTTCCTGTTAAAATGTAACTCATAATTTACATGTAATGCTGTAAAGACTACATATACAAGACTACAAAAAAAAAAAAAAAAAAATCTGATGTGACATCAGGAAAGCTTATTTGAACTGAAACACCTCTGATTTGTTTAGTAGAGAAAGCTAGCTTAACTCCACCTCCCTAAACAAACACACACCGGGGACAGATTCATGCACAGCTTTAAATGTCAGCAAAGATCTCATATGGAGGAGTGAGAATGTAAAACAGAAACCAGAGAAAGCAAAGACGGATACTAAAGATGTGCGTGGATTTAATCTTGACAACCAAGTGACCTTGCCATGGATCACCAAACAATAAAAGGTACAACAGGTGCAAAACATGAACAAATAGATGGGACACTGCTCAAATATTTACACACACAGCTTACACAATATTTAGACACCTCTCTAGACGTCACATTCTTTCATGATGGATGGATGGATGGATGGATGGATGGATGGATGGATGGATGGATGGATGGATGGATGGATGGATGGATGGATGGATGGATGGATGGATGGATGGATGGATGGATGGATGGATGGATGGATGGAAAACAAATAAATAAATCAGACTGACAGACAGACAGCTGGATGGATGGATGGATGAACAGATGGATGGATAAATAGAAGGATAGGATAGATAAGATAGATAAATCAGTTTACAATCAGATAATTGGTTTACTTTTTTCTAACCTTCTCTCTTTCTCTCTCTCAGAAAAAAGAAAAGATGAGGCAGAAAAGAAAGCGAGAAATAGTTGTGAGCTCTTTAACAATGACCTCATCTAGTGGAGTGGAAATTTCCTGGTAGGCATGGTGACAGCAGTAGCAGAACTGAGAACATTTAGCAAGATGAGAGAGACCGAGAGAAACAGACCCCAACTCACTGACACAGCATCACAGTGAATATCATTCTCCCCTCTCCCTCTCTCTCTCTCTCTCTCTCTCACACACACACTCACAACAGATGAAAACTCATACATCTCAGTGGTGTCACAGAGAGCACATTACAGAGATGTGCTTGTGTTGTTGTAGCCAGGTTTAAGCTACACTAGGCTGCAGTGCTCAGTGGAGTAGGTAGAGGGCACTGTGGAAAGAGAGCGAGAAGGAGAGAGAGAACAAGAAATGTATGTGGGTCACTCTCTGCACTAGTGATGTTTTTAGCCGTCTTAAAATACTGCACCGTCCCCACAGAGCTCTGACCCTTTCCCACTCACTCCACACACACCTTCACCACACGTTACACGTTACACCTTGCACACAGATATCTCTTACACACACACACACACCGTGGCACATCTTTATGGCACAGGCTCACTGTTGCGGGTAAGAGAGGGTGCACACTGCACATGTGTTGTGTGGGCTGTGTATTGCAGTGAAGAGAAAATGGATCTCTTCTAAATATGATGTTTGTGTAGATGAAATGGGCAGAATGTGAACTGGCCAGTCGCCAGAGTCTCAGCGACAGCCGTTTTCTCACAGTGCTCTAAAAATAAAAACGCCTTTATTTCAGATCTCACCAATCAGACACATCCTGCTCGATACAATCACATTTACACACACACACAAACACATACTATACACTATACACACAATATAAACATATACCTACTCAACACACATTGTCCCTTCAGTCACGATGTACTGTTTTGCCAAGCTTTCTCTGGTGCAGAATTTACAGCGAAAATATATTTATTTATTTAATAGTACTGTATTGTATTGTATTCATATTAGTTCTTTTTATCATTTTATGTATGCAGATTTTACGACTTCATATGAATATGCTACTGCACTGTAAAAAGTGATCAGTTGACAGGGAGGAAACCCATTGCCTTTAAATCATTAGATAAATAAACTTCATGCGTAATTGGAAAAAAATGTCACGTTTACATAACGGATTTTTTCAATTACGCTTGAGGATATTTACTTGATTTTAAGGCAATTGGTTTCCTCACTTTTTTTTTAAGTTAAGTCAACTGATCACTTTTTACAATCATATTCATATTATATGTTTATATAAATTTAACTAATAAAAGTATTAAAAAAGCTTATGAAAATTATGCATCAAATATCCATAAACTCACATTCAACACACCCACATATATACTCATCACGAGGTTTGGATGATTGACTAGTCGTTATGTATATTTGTTTATTGAATTTAATGAGTTTTTATAGATTTCTTATAGATATTTTTTAGCCATGATGCTTTAACTAGCATGGCATGCAGTTAGAGAGTTACAATAAAACGAAATGCTGTATTTTTTTCTGCTTTAAAGTAACACCACTACAGGCATACAATACATATTAAGACAAATGTATTTTGCCATTGTGTCACATCTCACACTGTTTCATAGCGTCCCACTATGAGTGTTGCATTTTAAGGCGGCATGTCAAGTTAAAAATAGTCCAGCTTGAGACTCTTGCATTCTGCTCCATTCTGTTGCACTCCATCTAGCTGTTTTTGCAGGCAAAAATATAAACTCTTACATAAACGCTCCTCAAGGAATATGTCCAAACGGGGTCAGGTAAGCCCAAACCCAATTATACAGGTTTTCTTAAGCCCAATTATTTGACTACTCGTTCAAGCAACAAGCCGACTAATGATGCTTCTTGTATGGAGTGCAAGAAGCTGATGTGAAAAGTGTTAACCAAGATCTGGATCGTTAAGCCTAATATAACGGTGTGAAGTTCATTCTTGATTAACGATGTTTTTGACACTAGTCTCCTTTCATATTTGCTGTCTGGCTGCTGATGAGTTCCTGTCAGTCTCTGCTCCACAGGTGTTGGCATTCCGCTGAGAGAAGTGGTGTGAAAGCCACTCTTGTTAGACAAAGTCAAATGCCACAAACGCAGCTTGACCAGTAAATTTAAGTCTGAGATGAATATGTTAGACCTGCTGATACACATGGGTACCATTCAAATCTGTGAACATTACCGAGAGGAGAGAGTTTTATATCTGGTTGAATGTAAACATACTATCTGTGGAAGGGAGCAACAGATAAGTGGATAGTTGATGAAGAGTTCTTTGTCTCCGAGTAAATGCACCTTCTGCTTAGCAGGTTGGCTGCATTGTTACTGTGTTACCACGGTAGCTGTGCATTTTACCATCACCAAGGATACCATATCCATGACAACCTCTACCCATCAAAAGATTCCATTCATAGCCCATAAGAAGACGGGTGTACTGTATGCATCAAATGAAGGAAGCTGTACTTGTGTCACTCTAACCTGCCTATAGTGAGCAACATTCGGTTTCTTGAAGTAAAAATCCAGTTCATTTTCTCCATAGCAAAATTATTTTTTAATGAAAATGTAATGTTTAAATGACAGACCTACCATCTCTGAGTCAAGAAGTCAATGCGTACATGTTTAATTCCTGAATTCCTCTAAAAACTACATTACCCATAATAGTGAGGAGAGCTAGCTTTACCAATGAAAGAAGTCACTGTAACCATGAAAATGATAACCTGGTTAAAACCCACTCACATTAAGCAGTGCAAATGATGTAATCAATTCAGTAAAAGCCCACTCCCATGAAGCATTGCAATTGACATAATTGAGTAGGTAAAAGCCCACTCCCATGAAGCATTGTAAACGACGTAATTGGGTCTCCTTACACTTTCCAACAAATTACATTTTTAAAATATTCAAAACTTATATAGACTATTATATATTATTTGCATGTGCTTTAATATTTTAAAATAAACTTTAAATATATTGTATTTTATACTTAAATAAAGGGCACTTCAAATTATTTATTAGGGGAATAACAATATTTCATATCACAATACAAAAATGCAACATGTATCGTGGATAGTGACAATCTGTATTGTGTATAGTTCACCCAGAATAAAAAATTACTGTATGAGAAATAATTCAAGTTTACAGAGTTTTAGTGTCAGTACTACATTAAACTACTAGCCTACATTTAATGTTGAATATAATGTATAATAATGCAATGGAGGTATATGTGTGGGTCCTGATGATGTAAAATGTCTAGTTACCAATAAAAAGTGGCCTACATTATTTTAAATATATCTAGTCAGTGCAAGCATATTCGTCTACAATAATTCTGTATTTTCAGCTTCAGAATCATGAATTCTGGTGTCATCATTTTCCTGTGCATTGGGTTACCAGCACCAAGTCCAAGCCTATTCATTTCCAACCCCAATGTAATACCAAATTTAGCATTTTAATCAACTACATTTTTTGTTAACCTTTTACCATATGTCTTGGAGTAGCGCAATAATATTGTATTGTGAGTTCAATATCGTGATATGTATCGAATCATGACATGAGGGTATCGTTTCACTACTATTATTTATAAAGTACAGTTATTTCTTAGATAGGTCATTCTCAAATTCTTCATAGGGTGCAGTTCATTGCCATACAATGAAATCTGTATCAGTTCATAAAATACATTTTAAATAAACCAAGGCTGCTGCAAATGTAAGCGCAATCACTGCTTGGCCATGAGCAGCATACCCTTAAAAGTGTGGACACATGCTTTCATTCATTTACAGGTTTCCATTATGTATTTTCCCGGTGAGGAACACAATGTAACTTCAGATCTCAAAGCTGATGGGTGGATGGATTAGTGTTACTCAGGCTACGGCATGAAGCTCTAAGAGGTCTGAGAACTCTTTCCACAGCCAGACATCCAGATTAACCACACACTCCATCGTTCTGCATTCATCCAAGCTGAATGTACTGTACATTGAGCACTGAAGCACACAGGCTGTTCTCAGGCTTACAGAGCTCCGCTCTCTCTATTCTAGTTTCAGCAATCTGCCCTTCAAGATCTTCAAAATCAAAATCGATAGCTTTGATGTAACGTAACTTTCTATAACGACTATAATTACAGCCATTACCATATCATCACTGCCACCTAACCACTTCCATCATCACCTTACCACAATATAATATGCTATCACATACTATCATCAATATCATGACTATCACAACCATTATTATTGTCACCACTACCGTCACATCACCACCACCATAACCATTGACATCCTCACCAGTCACCACTACCGTCAATCACCATCACAACCAACACTATCCTCGTTGCTACTATCATTGGCATTATCATCATCACCACTATCATTACCATCACAACCATTTTCATTCTCACCACTAACACCATCATCACATATTTAGTGGCGAAATCACCACTATCATCAACATTACCATCATCACATTATTACAACCACAATCATCCCCACCACCATTACCATTATCAATTAGTCACAACCAGTATTATCTTCACCGTTACATCACTGTCACAACCATCCTAAATACTACTATCATTGCCATAATCATCATCACCACCATCATTACTATCACATAACCACATCCCAACCATTTTCAACCTCACCACTAACTCTATCATATATCCACCATCATTAATATCAACATCACAATATTATCACTATTACCACCTCACATAACCATCAAAATCATCATCACCATCACAACCAATATATCCATACTCATCCACACTACAATTTCCATATTCATCAGTACTACCATCAGGAGCAGCACAAACATTATAATTATAAACATTATAATAATGACCAGCGTCATTGTCATTACTATCAAATCATCATGGTAATTTTTGACTTTGTGCTTACCAGGTTTGAGTTGGTTGCGTTGGAATCATCCTCAGGGAAAGGGATGTAGACAGCTAAGGCCACACAGTTTGCAAAAATAGTCATCAAAATTATGATTTCAAACGGTCTGAGGAGTCAGTGTTAAAGGAAATGACATCAGAGCTGGTGCATACACAAAACAAAAGGAGAATACACACACATACAATACAGTGTAAGAGTTAACATTGCACACGATAGTGTCTAAGGGTCCAGATCCACTATTGTCTTTTTTTCTCCATCCAAATCTTTTTCTTCACCATTAATAGCACGGCTGAGCTCGTCAAAAACCTGGCCTTCATCAAGACAACGATCTTCACCACCCCCCAACCCCCAACCCCCAACCCCCAACCCTTTTCCTCCCTCTCTCTCTTTTCACTGGCCAAATTGTTTGTTTAGCTTTCAGTTCTGCTGGAAATGCAATCAAACTGTGTCATCATTTGTTACAGGAATGGATTTCTCCGAGATGGGTGTTGAGTCGCATGGCACGTGTCCTGAGGAGAAACAGATGTGTTCTTGTTTTTCTGGATGTTTCTCTTGTATCTGCTGTCTGGGCCTTGAGTTATGGCTCTCTGTGGTTAGTTCAGAATTACAGAGCCATAGACCCTGTAACCCTTTTAGATAAACATGCTTGTAGATCAGTAGTTCAGGTCCCTAAGGGAGTAAAAACAGACCATTGTATGCAGACCCAAACTGAATTTTATCTTTAAAGCTCTTACAATGTTATAAATAACACTTCTATATATGAAAGCTGCTTGACTGTGCATTTAGTATGAATGTGCATGACCGAATGTGTGTTTGTAGGAGGGGTCAATATGCGTGAGCATTTATGTTTGAATGTGGGAGGGGTGAATATTTGTGTGTGTGTGTGTGTGTACGCATGGACCTGTTCAGCTTGTTGAGAGGAGCTGTTGGCATGGCAACAGAGCCAAAGACAGGAGAGATGGGCTCTGGAGTCTCTGGAGATACAGATCCAGTGAAGTGTGTGCAAGACTGAAGACAAATATGGATGGGACCGGCAAAAGATGAACTTTTATAAAATATCCCACAGAAACTAATGAGGGAAAATATTTCACTGTCTCCGCAGTTCAGCCGTTCCCTAATGCTGGTTTGTGAATTTATGAGGAAATCTTTGATGATGTGATCAGTTCTTGGCTGAAACTGTGAATGGGAGCTGGATCTCCTTTTCCTGATGAATGAAGCATTTTACTCAACCAATCAATCCTCATTAACATATTTTCCTGGTTGGGGGCCTATAGCTGTCTCTTGTGGGCAGAAATTATTACACAAAACTGTAAGAGAGAGGGGGAAAAAAAGAGAAAGGAAGCGAAGATAGGGGAAAAGGACAGGGGAACACGCTGTCCTACAGTCTCCAGTAAAAGGGCAGTTGAGGGGAGAATTTAAATGACTCAGAGATAATCTTGTTTTAACCCTTTTTGGAATTTGAAGAGGGAATCATATCTAAAGAGACCTATACACTATTACACAAAAACAATATAAAAGCAAAACACAACAAATTGTATCACCTGTAAGGTGTAATAAAGTGTCTATAACGCATCTGTAATACTAACAAGCAGATAATACAGCAATTAATAACCGCATACAGTGTATTCAAATGCACCTCTGTAAATTAATGTGAAAATGCATTTATGACTGAGATCATGACTAATTCTGAGACATTTTTCCTGAGGAGTTTATAAGCAGTGTGTATTTGTAACACTGACAAATAAAATGACATTCAGAAAACGACAGTATCCTCTGCTACCTGCTAAAGCAATCATCATAAACCCAATGTCAATGTGAGGCTTTTTTGGATGTTGCTCTGGGAGGAAAGTGTCTGCCAAGAATGCAAATGTATAAATTAAAGATAAAACAGAACCTTCATAAGTATTGGCTGCTCTCTGATGTGACATCAGTTTGAGCATCAGTTCACCAGCTTGTCATATTCATGTGCGCTCTTTCAAACTAAATATGTGGTCAGATGCAGTACAGATATACATATACACACTACTGTTCAAAGTTTGGGATCCGTACTTTTTTAAATAAAGGATTTAATACTTTAATTCAGCAAAGGATGCATTAAATTGATCAAAAGTCACAGGAAAGAATGTAACAAAGATGTCTATTTCAAATAAACGATGTTCTTTTGAACTTTCCAGTCATCAAAGAATCCCGAAAACAACCGTATCACAGTTTCCACCAAAAAACATTAAGCTGCACAACATTGATAATAATAAGAAATGTTTCTTGAGCAGCAAATAAGCATATCAGTCTTATTTAATAAGAATCACGTGACAATGATGACTGGCGTAATAATGCTGAAAATTCTGATTTGCCATCACAGGAATTAAGCACAATTTTAAAATTGAAAACAGTTATTATAGATTGCAATAGTATTTTAAAATACTGTTTTTACTACATTTTTGATTAAATAAAGGCACTTCTTTCAAAACACACTTTTTTACCGACCCTAAACCTTTGAACAGTAGTGTATTATTTCAGCAGGTCGGAGTTCAGAAAAGGATACTTCCATTCCACGATATTGATGCACGCCCTGCGGATGGGGTTTTTAAGAGTGAGGCAGAGAAGGGCTCGGGGTGGGCGTGTGGAGGCAGTGCTGGCCTGTTTCTTGGGTTTGGTGTAGTGCTGGCGTTTGCGCTGCGTGGAGCTCACGGTGGAGATCGGGGCTCCGGTGGTGCCCATCAGCTTGGCCTGCCGTGCCGCGTCGATGGCTGCCTGCCAGCTAAGGGGGGCGCCAGGGGTGGGAATGTGTTCAGGTGCAAGACCCAACACCCCACCCCCACCCCCCACACCCTCGTCCTCATTCAGACTGGGGACCGGAGCCAACGACGGACTGGAATAGTTGGAGCCTGTAAAGGAAGAGAAGGAAACAGTGAATGACAGAGCATGAGGGGCGTTAATGTAGCAGAAACACACACACAAAAAGAACTTCTACACAAAACACTAAGTTCTGTGAAGTTTTTGTCATATTATTATTATTATTTTTATCATACCTTGATTTAATTGGCAACTTTTCTAATGCCTTTTAGGGTAGATTTAAAAAGGTGAAATAATAATGATGATAATAAAATATTTTATTTATTTATCCTTGTCCCAGACCCAGATTAATTTTATAACAAAAAAGCCCACAGCCAGAAGGACAAGCGGTTATTAAAACAGCCATAAACAGTGTGCTTATCATATGCTGTACTTGTCCAATCTATGTTATTAACCTTGTGAATATGCAAATAAGACCATCAATCCATCCACAAATGGGTTTACAAACATACAGTGTGAAATCTCGAAGCCTGGGAACCCAAGATTTAATACCCTTGGTATTTATATTTTATATCCCCTGGGTAACCAATTTCTGGTGTGAAAAGCCAATCAATCAACAACGTTAATTGTTTTGTGGCATTCCAATTTAGTCATACTGGCCAATAGCAACAGAGTATTCATATGATATCACACTAAACATCACACATGGCAGCCCTGCAGGACTGTGTCTCATCTCCATGCAGTCCAAGAGCGTAAAATCCAAAGAGAACCACCATCAACCATCCTACTGAAGAGTGTGTGTGTGTGTGTGTGTGAGAGCAATGAGAGACAGAGTGAGATCACAGCAGTAAACCACAGAACTGACAATTTCTCCCATCCTGTACACTCCTTCTTCTCTCCTCTTACCTTTGTGATAAATGGTTAAGCCCACCGAATAAGCCAAAGTCTAGATTAGTTTAAAACATCATTTAAGAATGAGGTGAGTAACATGCATTACCTATAAGTAAGTTATTTGTAGGATAGTGCTAGAGGTGCAGAAATGACATATTTTAGCTTTAAATTAGATGTTTTTAGATAAGAGAAAGTGCTGGGTTTTGGTCATTATGATCAGTAAAGTATGTCTGAGAGTAAGAAAAGCACTGAAGGGCTGTTGTCTCTTATCAGACTGTTGAAATACAGGAAGCCAAAGTGGGTTTTTCTCAATGACATGCTGACTCTCCTAAAACGCTGTCTCTAATTACCGTAGTAATGCCATGCTCTGGTTAAAGTACTTTCAAAAGGAAGAATCTCAGTTACTCATTCTAAAGCACCCACATTCAATTCACTCTCTTGAGAGATACTCACACACACTTTCTTCTAATTGGGAAATAAGTTTGTATCTTAACATGAGACACACATGATCATGCATAAAAGCAGAAACAAACAAAAAGAGCCATACACACACTTGTAAACTTGAATTCACCCAAAGGAAAGAGGACGTCAAAAAATATATATATATATCACCACATTTCAAATCCCACAATCATACACGCATATCAAATCTGCACCTCACTGAAAACCTTCAAAAGTATGAGCCATCAGCTCTGACAGCCACTAAAGCTGTTCGGTTTGGAATCCATATTGCTGATGGATGGATGAACTGAGATTCAATCACATTCTGCAACCGCATCCCAGACACCAGGGGATCCCCTTTTCCTCTGATCTGAGATCAGTATTGGGCTTCTCTCAGAGCTTTTGAATAAAGGGTGACTTTAAAAAAAGTTAAACATTGTATTTTAACTACCAGAATCAAATTAATGAACACTACAATGGACACACATAAAAGACAAAGTGAACAAATCAATGAGCAATATAAGCAAGGGGGAAAAAAAATGTAAAAGTGATTAACTTTTGAAAGAAAAACAAAATATATTGTCTTTATATTTTAGTCATGAACATGACAATGGAATGAATGAATAAAAAAGCCTTTAGCAAATGGCATTTTTATTTACCTATATATTTTCTTACCAATGAGCTATTTTAAATATGTAAATACATTTATTTATTCAACATTTTGTAAGTAGCTACGTAAGTACTGGATGCGCAAAAAAAGAGGCTGAAACAAAATCATGGAGGGGCTAAATGAGATTGGGCAGAGGATAATTTTTATTTTTTTTCAAAATATTGCATTTTTGACCATATGTCATCATTTTCACTCCAGCAACTAAGCAAACACACATATCCCTCAGCATGTGTTAATCTAGTGCACTGCATGGATGAGTGCATTTTAACACCACGGTCGCACACTCTTTCGCATACTGTTTTATGAGTCAGCATCACCATTCATATATTCATCTCACCACACAAAAACACATACACTCGTTCACTTTCTCTCTGAGCTGTACAGTAAGAGCTTTTTCACTGTTGCATCACAGCAGTGGATGTCAGATGATGATCTGACCATGACTGTACGAGAAAAACATCTTTGTCACAACACAAAGATAAATACACCTTTTCATCAATGACACTGTGGCATTGTTTGGAGGTGTTAAGGGAGTGCTATTGGGGTGGGAGTAATAGTCTCGTATATGTTGCACACTTCCCTACTATATAGAAGGCAAAAACAGTATGACAAAAAATGTAGCAGATCAGGATTGCATTCATACTACACACATTCGTGTGATTTCTTGAAGGTCGAACTTATTCAAAAGAAGTACAGGTGAAATTCGAAAAATTAGAGTTCATGTATTTCAGTAATTGAAATTAAGAGGTGAAACTAATATATTTAGTTTATATAACTATATACATATGCATGATTATACTTTTCAGAGGGCCGACATTTCTGTATTTAAAATCCTTTTTTATTTTATTTTTTATTTCATGTAATATTCTAATTTTCTGAGATTTTGAATTTGGGGTTTTAGCCAGTAAGGGCCAGTAAGGGACAATCTGACTGATATAAAATGATTGGGATATTTAGAGGGGAGAAAATATTAAACTACAGCAGCATAAAGCAGAATATAAGCAGGTTACCCATTCACTTATCTAGTCAGTTCACTGTCTTTGTCATCTCTTCTATATACCTTTGATAGAGTTTTTCTGTAAACCATAGACACCACGTCTGAGAAACAGTCATTTTTAAATGCTAAAAACGCTGAATAACATGTTTAAAAGTTCAATGTCGATTCTTCTGTAAAGGTGACCGAATCTAAACATGACATGGTTTGTTGCTTGCAAAGAAAAAAGTATTTTTCGATGTACACAGCTACTTTTGAATTGCCATCAGTGGAAAAAGACACAACTTGGACAATGCTAACCAACAAAATCTGACCCCTTGGCCTCTGCAAGCATCTTAATCTATTCAAAGATCAATAATCATTACAAACAATCATTAATTATCCATATATTATAGAAACTGAGATTAAGATTTTAATAGTGTGGCAGAGGGGGCAAAACCTAATACAACATTACTTGCAGAAAGATGCAAACACAGAAAGAGACACGGGACCCTGTGGACCCAGAACACTGACTGACACACACACACACACACACACACACACAACACAGTATTAATAACATCCTGTTTAAAATTCATCTGCAGAGATACAAGGCCAGAATAACCCAGATTCATAGGGAGAAAGTGTCATCTTTCTTTCTGAGGTAAGGTAACAGAACGCAAGAGTGAGAGACAGAAGAAGTGACAGAGAGAGCGAAAGATCTGTATGTGGTGGCATCAACAGATCTTGTAACGCATCTTGGTGAACTAAGTTTCCTTCATTCAGATGAGACACTTTAAACTCTGTTAGGTCAATGGGTTTATTAATATTTGGAATTTTTTTAATCATTTTAATGTATCAGAATATTATGTGTGGAACAAAGCCCTTTAAAGTGAGGTTGAGCTGTGCATCATAAAAGTTTAATTTTGACTTTATGTGTGCCAAGTTAATGTGGCACTGAGTCATTGCTCGATGATGTCACACATGCAGCAGTGAGCTGTAAAGCACGAAATACTCACTGTTCATGACTCAGTAGGGAATTGTGGGAAATGGAGTTGATGATGTTCTGAAGCCATAAAGGTAAAATAAATATATCAGTGAGAAAAGTCCCAGCTACTGAGAAGAAAATTAGCCAATGACAGGATAATAAAGATGAGATACACACGGGGCTTTGGCCACCTGATTTTTTTACTCTGTCACACACACAAGATGAAAGACACTGTCACAAAGAGTGTTTGCTAGAGAGAGATACAGACAAAACAACAGCAGTGCTTGTGTTAGGATGCACATTCAAAAACTCTGCCATTGCTATGTGTGTGTGTGTGTGTGTGTGTGTGTGTGTGTGTGTGTGTGTGTGTGTGTGTGTGTGTGTGTGTGTGTGTGTGTGTGTGTGTGTGTGTGTGTGTGTGTGTGTGTGGCATGAGAAGAGTAGGCGGGGCACACTGAAGGTGTCATCCATTACCATCTGTTCAATTACATCACTGCTATCAAAGCCAGCCAATCAGATCAAGCAGCTCAATCACGCTTCACTGGTCCTTCAGCCATAGCACACACACACCAAAACATGACCAAAACCTTAACAAAGCAGGGCGCCAACACCAACATGTTTACACGCCCCAGGATGTGTTCTCACATAATTAGCCGTCATTCAGCATTAACGTATACGCACACACCTGAGGCAACAAACACACACCTGAGACGTACACACAGATACACCTGAGACAGACAGATACATTTGCACACCTGAGACAAATAACCACGCTCACATTTCTGAAATACTAACGCACACTCACATCTTGAGATATTCACATACACACACCGGGGGACAGCAAAACAGTGGTGCACAGCAGCAGCAAAATTATTTAGCCCCTGAAAATCAACTGACATCATCTGTTAAATAAATCAATCAAATTATTTGGAAATTATATAGTGTAGAAGTCGATAGGATAGGATGTGATGGGATGGGATGGAATAATGGTGTAGAGAAAAATAAATAAATGGTGGTTCATAAAAAATTCAGCCATAGTCAACAATATAGTAACATATATTAATTAAGTAAATAGGTTCAGTTTTGATTTCAAACTGACTTTAATTTAACCACTAAAATGCTGCCGTCTCATTCATTCATCTTTTTTATCGACAAGCTATAGATTAGAAAATAATCTGCACCGACACACTAGTGAACGTTGTGTCCTAATCACGCTTCGCATGTCAGATATGAAACATGTTCTGATCTGCTTTGATTGTGTTGTGTCGTATAGCCTTTCTGCTTTTAGTGTGAACAGACAAATTACTTGCTTAAAATTAGTTGAGCTGTCTCTAGTTAGGTCATGTTGCAAGTAGTCCTCCTGAGGTACTGCTCAAGGCTTTCGCTGAAAACTGCAACAATTATAACTTTGTAGTCATTTAATTGTTCTATTTCTTACAATGGTTTTACTGGGATGAGGTTAAAAAAAGTATTTGCACTACAACGAGTGTGGTTATATAAGCAAACATATATCCCCCCTTCCCTTTCTTTTTCTTTCTTGGGATAATGTTTTTTTAATTCTTTCCATCCGTTCCTGATGTCCTAAAACAAGACTGCTCACAAACATTTAGTCAACAGGACCAGGAGATAAGGTCACAGTCCAGTTATTTTAAGAAACATACATCAGTCACTATGGAGTTCAAAGCATGTCTGTTTAATATTGGTCATCAACACAGAGACACACATGGGTAGGTGCCAGAGAGTGAGGGATTCCAGAGAGATGGCAGTGATCGTAGCTTAGACTCGAACACATCTACAATGAAATTTAAGCACACTTTCATACAGAAGAAGTAACCTACACAATGAGATTCCTTTTTATTGTTATTTTGCTACGACAAAAAGACAAACTTATTATGCTCCTCGTCTTTGTGTGTTTGGTTTTGAAGTAGTGCTGAAAGTGTGTTGCTATGAATTTCTTGAGTTACAACAATAATGTTATTCAATGTTTAATTTAAACCAATGGGATTTTAAAAAATAATAATAATTTTGCCAGTTTTATCAGAAAGTCTGAGTGTAAAAGTTAAAACACACCTCACATCAACAAGTCACATAATTTAAGCTATCTACCGAGTGCACGTGACTGTGGGACATATTTAAAAAAAACACATGTATGAAATATTAATCACTGGAACATTTAAACAACATTTAAGTAACGTTTCAGTAACTACTGCCATTGTACTGCCATACTGACTAATAGTAGTCAGAATGCATACAGTGCATTGATAAAACATAAATACTGTCATTGTCATTCTGTGTTTTGTTTAAAACGTATTTACGATAGATGGCCTATAGCTAAAAAACACAAAAAATGAAAAGCAGAAGTGCCTGAATTGACAGCATAATTTGCACACTTTTTGAATTTATTCAAGGTCATCGCTTACACTAAAAAGGGTCAGACTATTGTTCTTACAATGTAAATCATTCATTCTTTTGCAATTCTTTAAAAAGTTACCAGCCAACTGGCCAGGAACTCGTCGAATTTACCCGCCGAAGCCATTTTTTACTTGCATTTGGCGAGTGTTAATTTTAGAACCTATACTTAATCTTTTTTGTTTATTTGATGCCCCATGGCTTAACAGGACTTTAAATTAACTACTGCTTTCACAATAAAAAAAAAAGACCCCAAAACTGGAATGGAAACTGGAAAATTGGCACTTGATCCTGAACTGAACTTGATTCCAACCCAAACCACAAATCTGCATTTGCAGACGTCTGAACGACTGCCTCATATATATTGGACACATATACATATGCCGTCATGAGGCCTTTCATACACTGAGTAAAATGTTCCATCGTGATGCAGTTTGGCCTGTTTAAATCCAACCAAAGTGCAGCTGGTTTTCATGGAATTCGATGCTTCTAGAAGGAAAGTCAACTCAAGACATGAATGAGAGTCCTGGAATTCTGTACTGGAATTTGGCCCGGAGTGTGCAGAGGGATTCGGTAATCTCCGTCACGAAAAGAGCCTCGCAGCACAAACCTCGCAGGTCCAGATTAACGCTGCGTTTAACCCGGAGCATTAATGCTGATCTGAACATCCGCGTTTCTCTCCTAAATCCTCACACACACATTCAGACCGACTTTATCTCATCTTCATTTCTCTCATTCTGTCCGTGCTTTCTCCCTCTTTCTCTTAATTTATGCCTGTGTGTGTAACAGCTAAATATGAACTCTCTTTAATAATGTATAACTTACTGAATTATACATAACTCATCAGACCATCTCTTCTGCTCTCTCTCTCTCTCTTCTCTCCATCCGCCATTGCCAATATCATCTCTTCCTCTCTATCTGTTCTGTCCAACTCATTCACCCTATCTCTTCCTGTCTTTCTCTAAACAACTTTCCCCTCTTCTGTGACGTGATGTGAAGGGTATGTGGCAATCTTTGAATTGAACTTTTAAAAGCAAATTTTGTTTGGGTAAATTCACACACCTTTTGTTGCCCTTAAATACTATGCAGGTGAAACTGTGGTTATGTTCAAACAAAACAGCAGAACACAGTTGTCATTCTTGCTTAGTTATGAAAGAATGTGACCATGACAATGTGACAAGCAAAAATTTTCAGGAGTTATAACTAAAGTTAAGTTTGGTTGATATGTGCTAAACAGAAAAAAGCAAGAAAAAAAAGAGGAAAGTAGCACAGGACAAAAAATTTGAATCAAAATGACAAACTACACTGTCAGAAAAAGTGCCTTTTGGGGTAAAACAGCTTGTTGGAGCAGTACCCTTAAAGGTACAAAGTTGCCCTTTATCTTAAAAAGTGCATATTACTGCCTTAGAGTTGTAATATGTACCCATAAGGTACTACTATGAACCATTTAGGAGTAAAAAGGTACTGCCGTGGTGATAAGGTGTTGTACTCTAGAATTGTTGCAATTTTTTTTTTCTGAGAGGGAACCTAAATGCAGTTTAGAATAACAATGACATACTTAAAGACACAATACAGCACATCACATACATATCAGTCACTATCTGCTTGACGCATCGATCTTTCTACTGTCATTCTACTGCATTCCTTGCAATGAGAAAGAGAAGAGAAAAAAGGCTGCAGTTCATAAGGTAAGTTTTAATTCCTTTGTCCCTCAATGGTGTCGCACTGCAGAAGGAAGTGATTGTGAAAAGTTTCACAGGTTCCACCATTATTGTTTGCTTTTGGGATCTAAAGGAGCATTTGGACATGCAAAAAACTATTACATCACGTGCGGCACTTTAAAAGCAGATGGTCACAGGTATCACTCACAAGTTACAGAAAAAAATTGACTTTGGTTACCCAATGTTTCAGACACTATTGAATCATGCTCTCGTCCACTGTAGTATGAACAGGACAAATTGGAAACAAACAGTTGTCAATCTCAAACACTATGCGAATGCAGCATCCAATTTCCCATACTGTAATATAAAATTCTGTCATCATTTACTCACTCTTAAGTTGTTCCAAACCTGTATGAATTTCTTTCTTCTGCTGAACACAAAAGAAGATTTTGAAGAATGTCAGTAACCAAAGAGTTGATGGATTTTATTTTACTATGGAATTTTTACTATGGATTTTTATCATACTATGGAAGTCATTGTGGTCCGTCAACTATTTGGTTACCCATATTCTTCAAAATATCATCTTTTGTATGCGGCAGAAAAAAGAAATTCATACACGTTTGGAACAACTCGATGGCGAGTAAAGAATTTTCATCTTTCTATCCCTTTAAATATATAGATTTTAAGTATTTCTGCTTTTGATGAATAACTTTCTGACTTTTCTGTAAGTACACTGGTGTGTAGTATACATAAAATCATTGGCATTGCCCTTTAACCCATGTGATTTTCAGTAACGTCCAGGTTTTAACAATCGTTCCAATTCTATGAGAATAAGAAAGTCCACACCACATAATGATAAACAACACAGAAGAATGATGTCACTGGATTCACTAAAAGATTTTTATTTTATTTTTTACTCATAATAACAGAACATTATCACCTGTTGGTGCGGACACTAATAGTTATCTTTATAGTTACTATTCTTGGTGTGAACAGGCCTTTATACTTGACGAGAGCTGCCTAGCTCACGGTTCTCCACCAACTTTTTAAATGTGATGGTTCCCCAGCACCTGTGGCCTCATGAGATGGTAAAACAGCCACTGTTTGTACACTTCTGAATCTCATCTGAGGCAGTACATCATTCTGGTACTGCTACTGCTTGCCTACTATATCATGATCATATTGGTTATTCGAATAGCCTACTCATACTGCTGTTTGCATACTGTGTAGCAAGGAAGTATGCATATTTGACCACCTGTAACAGGACTGTAACAGGAACTGGGTTGAGCTGACCTAAACTCTTTTCAGTTCTGAGATGTTATTAGCCAGTTTAACAGTCATCATTACACACAGGCGCTCACGGCAGCACTCAGGAGGGCTAAAATAGGGAGAGAAGCAGAAAAAAAAGACAGAAGATGTAATTGGGTTCACGTCTTTTCTTCAGGAGTGCATGAGTAGCTCTAATCTTCCTCCACTGCCCTAAACCAAGATTAGACAGACTCCTGAGACCACCACCTTCTCTCTTTTCATCTCTCGCTCTCTCACTTCATTCCAGCGCTCTGTTCTTCACCCATTCTGAAATAATTAACTGCTATAAGTGAAATTAATTACGTTAATTAGAACAGCAGAGTTATTTTGGGGTCCAAGAAGACGAAGAGGAAGGTTTGGGACCGCACTGACCCTTCTGCACACCTGTGTGTGTGTGTGTGTGTGTGTGTGTGTGTGTGTGTGTATGTTAGAAGGGAATGGTGAAAGGTCACATGAGAAAGGGTGGGCTGGTGGGGGCGAAATGAGGAGGTGGAAAAAATTCCTAGCCATTTCTGATCATAAAAACGAGTGAATCAAGCCTTTGCAAGGAAACTACGGCTGTCATTCCTCTGATATAACCCTAACCCTCGGAAATGGTTCTTCCAGGATTTATTTCACGGAAAGGGTCAGATAGTTCTTTGAAAAACTACTTAGGGGAAGGCTAAACTATAAAATAAAAACTGACTGCCAGACTCACAGAGACGCCGTCATTGACATCTGTTACACACACAAACCGCAGACAGGCAGAGAGTCAAAAGCAACAGTGAAAGGAAAGCGCAACAGAGAAGAAAAAAAAAGTGCAAGCTTGATAATTCGACATCTCTGCCAGTCCTGAAATGACTTCTCTATTGACCCTGCAGAGTCTTACCTCATTCCTTTGAGCTAGAACATTAGATGAAAAGCCTAAGGGCTGCTTATGGGTACAATGACAGGAAAAGCAAAGCAAACTTAGGTCAGGCTACAGCACAGAGTCCTGTTTGTTTGAGGCCAGTGTCACTTCACACGTGCTTCTGTTTTAAATGCCAATATGAAATGTATAGGGAAATGTAAAGACAGTATTAAACAGCATTTACAAGACCGTTAACTACTGTAATAAAATATTTAGCATAAAAGAGGTTCCCAAAAACTTAAATGGAAATTCACCCTTTCATCTCTTTTCTAAATGAATCTTAATGATCTTATTGTGAACAATTCATCCATGCACAGGTTTACATTTTTAATAAAAAAAATGTAATTGTTTGGATACAACTTTACAAACCACGTAAAACTCTTGGGACACTTGTCCAATCAAATTAGTGGACCGGAATTAAATGTATATGAATTCATAATACAATTTAATGCAGCAAATGTGATGTACACATAATTGATGAAACGAACTGGCTTTTTAAATTTTTTTATATTGTTGTCTGAGGTCAACTTCTGACGTTCGCTTGGTTTTTACATTCAAAAACATCAAAATGAATAAGTAATAGGCTATTTTCAACCCTGGTTTTGAGCCTAGCTCCTGAAACGCTCGGTTTTTATGGGTGTGCCGGCAGCATTGAAGACTTGGAAGTAAACGTCCACTGCTATGATTGGATAACAGTTTTGCATATTATAATGAGTTTCATGTAATGCTTGAATCGGTGGGCGGGGCTAAACAGGCAGTGTTGAAGTAGGTGTTGATGTTCTGCGGAGGCGGTGTTTGATACCCTTTGACGTCATAAATCCCCAAAAACGTTACGCTGTGCCTGGTGTCAATAAAAGCTTTTATTGGACTAACAAGGAAGTTTTCAGTTCTGAAACTTACAGGATATTCTTAATGTATGATGACCTATTATATGTCAAAAGCTCAAGGAAAATTTGATTTCTCAGTTCATCACCCCTTTAAATTAATGTATCCCAAATTAAACCCAGCATAAAAAAAAAACTAATTCGCATTGCATTCACATTGGCTTTGAAAGTGCATTCAGATTTCTTTTCAGTCAATATATATTTTTGATTACTATCAGTTCATGTTAATTTTTTAATTAGTCTACTACTTAAAGATTACATACGGCGTATATTAAATATTTAAAATGAACTTAATGTGGAATTTAACTAAAAAGGTTACTATACTATATTATTGAAGGATTTTAGGGATTTTTAAAGGAAATTTTGTCAAATTTGATTTAATGTCGACTTAAAAAGTTACTGGAAATGAACTGCAACTGCTGATAATTCAGAACAAGACAAGGGTATGCTGGGAAAGACATTTACATCATTAGGATGATTTTACAACCAGGACCAGTGTGTTTTTAACAGGTAAGGGGGCCCAAAGACCCTCAGCACCATCTGCCTGACGCATCAGCTGCTCTAAGGTCAGAACCTACATGTCTCATATCATATTTTACAAGACCGCTGCTGAGATTTAGGGATAAAAGATCACACTTCAAATGAAGCAGTACATTTCTGAGAAAAAGCAGAGGTTTAACATGAGATTACACCCACAAAGCTGCTTGGCACCTCCAAAAGGTGAGCAGGATACTGATAGAGCGAAAGCTGAAGCTGACAATAGGAAAATGAATCTGCCCCCCTCTCTCTCTCTCTCTCTCTCTCTCTCTCTTATTCATATTCCAGTAGTGTGCTCACTCGCTCCTTGTGCTCATAGAGCACCGGGCCGGTCTTCCATCTCTCTTATCCTGGCACCGAGACAGGAGAGCCCACAGTGTATCTGTAATGAATACAAATCCCGATACATTACTTCTGGCTGCAGCCCAGCCCCAGCGCTCAACCACTACCTGTTCCCCAGTGATCAAACTGCCGACTGTATTAATCAGACGTGTTAAACTGAGGTTTGTGTCCTGTTGGAATGTGCAACTGGATCCCTCACCAGAGCAGAGACATCCATTACGGCTCAAATACAATTGAGTTATTCATTTAGTTCAGTTCTGGTTGGAGGGACAGGATTCTGGTCCTGATTTTAAGGAGAACGAGCCGACCAGACATTTACAACATGCCTTTTATATTTAGGCTCAAAAATGACGGCAGCAATGAAAAAAAAAAAATCACAAATTTATACAGACTGATAAGAATCTCTAAACTCTTGGCAGGTCAACACTGATTTGGATGAATGAACAATTTGTTATAAAACACTATTAAATCTTATGTTAAATCTAAAACAATGACTCAGAAAGGTTATTTTTCTTCTGATATGAAATTTTGGATCACAGTCGTGCAATGTCGCTGTTAAAATATTGATTCTGGAGTGTAAATATATTAGCATTGACCACACTGTACTGTCAAAACGATCTTGAATTATTAATTATACACATTCACTGTTTTTCTTGCCCTGAGGAAAATGATCTCACATTACATTCAAAACATGGACTAAAATTTCTCTCAAGAGGATTGAGTTCAATTGTTTATTTACACACACGTTTTTTTTAAAAGAAATGAATACTATTATTGAGCAACATCAAGGAAGCATTAAATTAATCAAAAGAGGCAGTAAAGACCGTTTATAATTTTACAAAATAATTCTATTTTAAATAAATGTTGTTCTTTTGAACTTTCTAAGAATCCTAAAAAATATATAAGTTTTCCAAAATATTAAGCAGCACAACAGTTTTCAACATTGATAATAATAATAAGAAGAAATGTTTCTTGAGCAGCAAATCGGCATATTATGACTACTGAAGACTGGAGTAATGATGCTGAAAATTCAGCTTTGCCATCACAGGAATATTATTTAATATTTTCAAATAGAAAAAAGTTATTTTAATATGTAATAATAATAATAATAATAATAATAATAATATTACTATTTTTACTGTATTTTTAATCAAATAAATGCAGCCTTGGTGAGCAGCATAAACAAAAGTGCAAAGATTGTACCTTTAGGAGTACAGCAGCTTGTCACTGGGGCAGTGCCCTCAAAGGGACATCAAGGTACTATCTTTAAAGGTTTTCATTTTTAGGGGTACATAAGGTGTAAAGTTGTACCAAAGTTGTACTAAAGACTCCCTTTGAGGTTACTGCTGCAGTGACGAGATGTTGCACCCCTTAAGGAAATTATTTTTTGACAGTGTAAATATGTATAATATATATACTTGTCACCCTCAAATTTGTATAATATATATACTTGTCACCCTCAAAAAATGTTTCTAATCTCTTGACAGATCTGTTAAATAAATCCTATTTTGTCCTGTTAAATTTCCTCAATGTTGTTTTCAGTCTGTCCCCAGTATTTCTTTCCACTCAGTAAATGTACTTAATTTGACTCAAGAAATTAACCCAAAAATAAGTAAATTCATCAGCTATGGCATCAATTTCTAGATGACACATTTTAATGGAAATTAAACAAGCCTCACACTTAATTTAAACACTTGATTTGATTTATCATCATATCTAGCTTGTCCACTCATACACGCTCCACCATGTAAAAACAAAAAATATAATAATGTATTTAAAAGTCATTTTGGCACCATGCACCTTTACCACATTTTCACTCATTTCAAACATATTAGCTGCAGCTGCAATAGACATCCTGATGCAAAAATCTGATCCAAACCACTTTTTTTTCCCCCAACATATCATGAGGTCCAAAAGGCACGGTATAAAAAGAATGATCCTTTTAACAGCTTTTTCATAAAAATCAATCAGGTCATGAAAAGTTCTCATCCCTGTTAAGCCGAAAGCAGCACATGGTTGACAGCAGTGGAAGTAATCCAAATGCTTTCCTTCTTTCCTTCCTTAACTCATATTGGTCTTCCCAGTGATGAAAGCATCTCATTTGTGGTCTCCAAATGACATACTGTATCCAAAACCATCTAAACAACACTTGAGTACAAAGAGAGACAATGTGTTTGAGGAAAAGAGGAAAAAAGGAAAAGGAGGTTTTACTCTTTTTGGAAACCTGCCCCTTATTCATTTTCCATGAAGAATTACATCCTCACTAAATCCAACAGGATTCCTGGATTCGGCAGAAGAACTGAAGTTCATCAGGCATAAAGCACACCCACACTTCCTCCTGGGCCAACCTTCCACTGCACCTGAAGGGCACCTTGAGGAGATTTAGGCATTTCATTAGCAGGCCACGTTTCTTCTACATCTAATTACAACACAGCAAATTGTGCTCTGTGCTCTAATATATTTCCACTCAAAATGTATTCAAATAATGAATCAATTAAGGACAGGATTAACATACACGCAATTATGGCCACATGCCACTTACATGTACGTACACTACCCAGAGCCTGTCCGTCTATAATCAGATAAGAGTCATGCACATGTGTGTATGTGTGAGCAGCTGCATAAACAGAAAAGCAGAAAGATCAAACCCGCCAAGAACAAACACAGATAAATATATTACACAATTAGCCAGGTTTTAGATGCTTTAATCCACTTCTCCAGAAGATGCTTCTTTAGGAGAAGATGCTTTCATAAATGTAGTATTGTAGTGTTTAGTCTGCGTCTGTTAGCCGTGAGGCAAATCTATATGCTGAAGTCCTCCTAAATGTTGACAACATTTGTTTACAGTGATTCCCTTCCAGGAAATCCATTAAAAATATTGGATGACAACAAAATCTTTGTCTAACACCAACACCAAAAAATACATTAAAATTGTCCATTTAATTTCAAGGGGTCCATTTGATACTGAATTCTAGAAAATATAGGGGTCTAAGGAACATTGAACATGATAAACTAGTGTAGTAAGGCATTGCACTTGATTTAACAACTCTTTTTACATATAAAGAAATCCATCTGTTTTACTATGGACTGTAACATTTTAAAAGACCCTGAATTGGAATACATCAAACTGACCATTCCTTTACGTCAACAGACCAAGTGAAAACAGATCTTTGACTTCAGCAGTCAGGCTTTAAGTCAATTTGATACAATATCTGGCCCCTACGAGAGGCAAATGTCTGCATCTGAACATTCTTGTTATTGCTGAAGTACTACATGGTTTAGACAGGACACATAACTTGCTGCCAATTGCTGAAAATTCAAATTCCATCTTCGCGAAGAACAGGAATAAAAGAGTCTCTGCTGCTGACTTAATTTGCTCATTGACTCATTTGCAAGACGACATGATTCTCAGCTGTCTAATATACCACCAGAGGACATTACTTGAATCATTTGTTTCAGTTAAAAAAAAAAAAAAGCAAAGATGCAATACCAGAAAATGGAAGGTTCCTGAAGCTTAACGTAGTTAATATTTTATCCATGGTTTTAAGTTTGTTCCTGAGCAGAATCTGCTCAGAGTCTGCATGGCTAATGTAGCAGATAGATTGACTAAAGGGGTGAAACTTAGGCTGATTCATGCTATGCTTAAAGAGATGCTATGCTTTTTTTTAAATCTGTCGTCATTTTCTCAATCTCATGTTGTTCCAGACCTTTCTTCTGTGGAACACAAAACAAGATATTCTGAATAGTGTTTGTCCAAAAACAACACTGGACCCCATTGACTTTTGTATGGACTGTTGTGTTCAGCAGAACACAATTATGCAGGTTTGGAGCAATATATGGGAGAGTAAATTATATAGTTAAGTCAGTTTTTAACACTGGATTATGTTTTTACAAGGTTAACCCAAAATTGTAGTGCCCAAACTACATTGGACCCCATAGCCTTTCATTTCATGGACAAGGTACATAGTGTAAAACAATGTAGTGCAAGAGTTGACAACTAATCATAAACTGCCTCAGTGCACATCTCATTAAATATTCATATGCTTTGTAGAGTCACAGAAACATTCATGCTCTGTTTAGTTTAAGCGTCTGAAGGCGACAGTTAAAATGTTGAACAGTGACAGCAAACGCTCATCTTTGTTTTCCTTCTATTTTTGTCTTTTTTCTTTTTCTTTTTTTGTAGCTTCTTGTCTGTTGTAGTGTTTAAGAAGACCAGAAAAGATTTACATGGTGACATTCCCACAGACTGACAAGCAGTTAATAAAATGTTCTGTACTTGTCCAATCAATGTTATTCACCTTGTAAATATGCAAAGAAAAACACCAACCAGATTAATTTTGAAATCTGACTATACTTAAAGTTAATTCCTAACTCAGGGTATGAACAATGTGAACAAGATAACCCAATATTACATTAACTCAGGGTTTAAAAATGACTCATTTAGGTTTGCAAATGTAAATATGATAGGATGTCCAAGTGGGATTGATGTCATTTCAAAAAGAAGATATTTTAAAGAACTGTTTTTGTCCACACAATGAAAGTCAATGGGGTCCAAAACAACACTGGACCTTATTGACTTTTATTGTATGGATCAAATCTCACTGCGATCAAAATATCTTCTTTGGTGTTCCACAGAATAAAACATGAAACAAGTTTGGAACAACATGAGGGTTAATAAATGATGACAGAATCTTTCCTTTTGGGTGAACTATCCCTTTAAGTCCCAAGGGCTAATTCAGTATATAGATTAGCCAAATGCTCATAGGGCTAATATTCATAGGGCTATGGGTTTGAGTCCCCGGGGCCTAATGCCTTGGAGGAGAGCTGCATTGTGCCATGCTGATGTGGCTGGAACAGCAGGTGTGTGTCTGCTTTTGTCAGAGAGTGCCAGAGTGAGTAAACTGTTTAGATAGAGTCCATCTGTGCTCGGCACTGCGGAGAATACAGAGGCGTCCAGTCAGCAGCTTTAGGACGATGCACAAAGAATCGGCCATCATATGGATCCAGGATGAATCAAAGGAAAAATGCATGGAAGATGAAGATCTGGCCTTTAAAAGTGCACCGCTATGCCTCTCTTTCTGCTCTTATTATCTCAATGCTCAGGTCTCAAATGTGTCATATCAGCACTTTTAGTCACTCCATGCTGGAATGGTTCTGACCCAAAGAATGTTGACATCCCACGTCAGGCAAACAGCGGCACCCTCTAATCAAGGCCCGAGTCACCATCTCACTCACCACATGTAGATTTATTGCCTCGCTGAGCACTTGTAAGGCTCTTTTCAAGCATTGTGATTAATCAGCCAAGGACGCCGATAACAGAGTCATGACATGCCTGCTTCCCCCCGGTTCATTTATTTGTCTCGAAGGTCGAGAGAGCGGGAGAGAGATTGCGAATTGAGGAAGACCGAACGGGCCTCGGGTCTTCGCTTTCCTGGGCTGCTCAGCATCATGGCCGGTGTTATTATTTCCACCGGCAGCCCGTGTTTGTGTGTCGTTATGTGCCGTCACAGGGAATTATGGGAGTCTTGGGTGATTAGCACTGATGAGAAGCAGATGGCTGCAGAGGTACAGTAAGACAACACGGCATTAGCAGTTAGCATGCTAGCCGGGGTTATGCTGCAGCTGACACCGTTCTTGTGCCGCAGCTGGTGTGCTAAACGCTAAAACAAAACACAAGTGCATGTACAGTCGTTTAAAGACACAAATGGACGTTAGTCAATTGCACATGGGTCAGGGAAAAGAGAGGCAAGTTCTGATCCTTGTGCCAGAACAGAATTGGGCCCGGACCCAAGCGATCCATCACGATAAGTTGTCACGAGAGACTTGATTGCAGCAACATGGCTGAAGGATCTTGTTCCTTCTAATGCCTGTGTAAACACAGTGTCAGTGTTACTACGGACCACTGAGCCTGTTTTTGAGCACATTTTCATGCCCGTTGCGCAGGTCGAACAGTTTGCTGAGGCGGTAAAGCCAGCAAAGGCCCAACGGATTTATGGTGCCTTCACGTGCTATGGTAATTATGGTAAATACCAAAAGCCGACATGGAAAATGCACACGAACACCCCCTCATGTGGTATTTTCCACTGGGCAACTCGTAGAATATTTTGATGCACGAGTTGCCGAGATGAGATAACCTTTGACCTTTTCAAAATGGCGGAGAGCAACGCAAGAGCAAGAGTCGTGAATACTGTTAGCGGATAGTTTTTGTAGCCTATACAATGTTGTGTCATTAACGATTGTAATATAATGCGTTAACACTCAATTTTCAACTTCGCCGCAATTTCCTTGGTTCATATTTAATCATTTTATGTCATGTTTTATTTTTTTTAATTATTAATTATGTTTTAATCATCAGAAAGCACCACATTTACGTTTTTTTTTTTTTTTTTTTTTTTTTTTTTTTTTTTTGTAAAGATAAAAAAGATACTCTACTGACACAGACCTTGCGGGTACTACATTACGACAACAAAAGCACTTGAACACAACACACTGGTAAATACCAGTTCACAAGTGGAAAATATCATCTTTTCCATAGCACGTGAAGGCAGCATTAGTCCTGATGATCAAAAAATGGACTGTTAGCTAATTAACTGTTTTAGTATTGATTGAGAAACAAGACGCAGGAAAAGCATTAAATTGTCTAGGAGATATGAAAGGGTGAGAGAGAGAGAGAGAGAGATGATCATGAGTTTCTGTCTTCCTGCTGAACAGGAAATCTTTTCAGTCTAATGCAATTACTCCAGAACTCAAAGCTTAATCAAATAAGGTTTAAAAACACTGTATTCATCCGTTTCTGTCATTTGACCTTTTCAACCTGGAATGAAAAATACAAGTTATGTTTTTGTGTTGTTTACTGATCTTATTAGGTTACAATATTACACAATGAAATACAGGGCATTTGCCATGAGTTGCCACTACTTTTCAAAAGTTTGGTGTCATTAAGATGTTTTTGAACAATCTTTTATGCTCACCAAGGCTGCATTTCTTTGATTAATAATACAGTAAAAACTGTAGCCTAATATTGTGAAATATCAAAAGATGTAATTTAGTCCTTTGATGGCAAAGCTGCAAATTTCAGCAGCCATTACTCCAGTATCAGTGTCACATGTTGTGCTGCTTAATATTTTTGTGGAAACCGTGGGACTTTTTTGATGAATAGAAAGTTAAAAAAAAATTATAATCTTTAGTAGCATTTTAAATGTCTTTGCTGTCACTTTTTTAATAAAAGTTTTAATTAAAAAGTATTAATTAAAATTCTTACTACCTACTGTGAAGGACAATGATTATTGTGCTTCACTGATGTCATTATGCATTTAATTAGTAAAGGGTTTCAAATTTAAATGTACACATACTGAATGTAACTTCAGGCTTCATGAACTTCTAGTTTTATTGTATCTGTCTCAATTCGGTCTATGTTTTACTAATGTAACATCCTCTCAGAGGATAAAATTTCAATGCTTTAGGCTAAACATTTTCTAACAAAACTAGCAAAAACCAAAACGATTATTCTTGCTGTCCCTTTGTGAGCAGTTTTACTTTATTAAGTGTAATAAATTGAAAAGTTTTCACGACGGTCGCATCCCTCATGAATCCAATGAAGAGAGAAAGAGCTCAACAACTCTAATAACCTTAGCCATTCTGACTGTAAATGTAAATGTTAAATATTTGGCTATAAGTTTATAAGTGCACTAAGGGTTCAGTCAGTTAAAACTTTGTCTGATTACACAAAGTATAGGAAAACACAGATTTGTGCCCAATGAAAGCAACAACAACAGAACACCTTTCTAACAGGATTTCATAACTGTTTTCATGGGGAATGAATAGCGAGAATGTTATCTTTCAAAACAACATACATACGAGGTGGGGAAATGTATTTTGCTATAGCAAGAAGTGCATTTTACCATTTACTGTTGGTCAGCAAAAGCAAAAATTTGCAGGTTAAAGAAAGCAAGACCAGATGAAATACCATAGATGAAATACAGGTATATAGACCATGAAATAAGCATCCAAAGCTAATCTGCCGGCTAGCAAATGAACCAACCCTAAATAACTACTTTAAATCAGATTCTTTTTTTTTTTTTTTATCAATCATTATTTAATATTGAAGAGCAGTGTTAAACAAAACTGACTGAGCAGACACAGCACAACACCTCGTCCATTGTGGATTTTGCTTTGATGTCAAGTTACGAATCTCCACCCATATAAAGGTCACTGCTGAACGAAGAGGTTTGCTATTGGTCGGTGCTGCAAATTCCCGTGTCAAAGTTCACCAAATCTGAACTTGACACAGGAAAATGTCACCACCGGAAGTCCATCAGGCGAAAGTCTTCTTTGTGGCATTTCCTTTTGAAATGGCTGAATTTTGCCTGTGAACTTTCAGTAATTTGATTGCACCTTTAGAATGATGGAAATGCTAAACAGACCACCAGTTTTCAATAAATTATTCCATTTTTAGAGAACAAGGTGGTGCATAGTTTTAGGTTTCTACGGACTTAGATTTTAAATATCTATTTTGTATATAAAAAAAATATATTATTATTACAAGGCAATGTTTCTTTATAATTATTCTCTTCATGAGCATTTTTCCATGCACAAATTATGCTGACAAAATCTGTACATCGGGTAAATCAAACTCACCGAAGTGTCAGTGAAGTCAGAAAAAGCTTCATCCCTGACCAAAGGAACCGATGCTTAAAGGTCATATCATGAAAGACCAAATTTTCCTTGATCTTTTGATATAAATGTAGCACCTGTGTCTCTGCATATCCTTCTGAAGGATCCCAGTGACTTTTATTTTTATCAGCTTTTTATTCTCATCTTAACCGTTTGTGCAATACATCAGCTTTATTGATCACAATGTAACATCTTTGCAATGAGATTGTTATTGAATGATGAGGCAGCACAAACTATACTGACCCGACAGCAAACCCACAACTCATTAGTAAATATTACTCATTTCACAAGAGGTAGGTACAGCAAAAAAAGAAAAAGAAAATTAAAAAAAATTGTGCCAGAACCCCTAACATGTCTCTAATGAAACGGAATAATATGATTTTTATATGAAATGTCACCTGCCTAATTATAAAAGCATTTGAGGTATTTACTATTAACATTACAGTTTATTTTATCATCATTCCAACCATAACATTTGTCATTTATGTACCTGGAGGACTACACAGCCATATTATTTATTTATTTATTGAGCCGGTCTTTTATCCGCACAGTTTCACCTGAGGGAGGATTGGAACATGTGTGAAGGGCGAGTTTGACGTCCTTGCTAGACAGCCTGTCCGCCAGGCAGCAAAAGCTTCAGACTTCATAATAACAAAAACATTCAGTGCTTCATCTACTTATGTTGAGTAACTATGGTTTTGAATTTGGTTTCAGTAGAAACACATCCACCATTTCTTGCTAAGGTTTGGTTTTAGGCTTTCAACAGATTTAAATTCTCTCAGTTGCCATGGTGATGATGACTTGCTAGGGCACAACTGCTAGATGGCGCCAATATTTCAACACTTATCTACTCATCTCCTGCATGAGTGTCTGCGTGTGTGACTGTGAGGGAGTTTGTGAGTGTCAGAGAGAGTGAGTGAGAAAGAGAGTGAATGAGAGATCTGACGTTAGTCTAAATGAAGCGAGCCTAAAGGAGAAGCTCAACATGCTGTCAAGACAGAGATGGACATGCAGAAGAGGGACATACAGTGGGTGGATAACAGACAGGAAGAGAGACAGACTGCGGGAATATATCAGACAGGGAGAGAAAGGGACAGACAGCTGGTAGAGGACAGGCAGGGAGCAACAGACAGCAGGTAGAGGGCAGAAAATCCTTGAGTCACTCGAACAAACATTTGTCTCAGGGATGCAGAGAGAAGCTGGCATTTAGTAATTATCCTGTATGTGGTAAATCTGCCTTATAACATCTATAGAGTGTATTATAGTTCTAATAAACTAAAGACCTACAACATGCCATTAACATGCATGACAGAAACTGTTAGGAAATGCTCAGGAGTTTTCTGGATTGACAAAAGATGAAGCATGGCATGACAAGACACGACAATAAATGAGTTTGTCCAATCTGTCTCGAACTAAATGTTTGATTTTGTAGGTAAAATGTCATGAAGACCTGAACCCACTGCTAAACCTTACACTTAGGGGGATGTGAGTATATCGTGCAAAAAACTTTTTCACCAAGAGAGAAACTCAATCTCGAGAAAACAATTTTTCGAGTTTTATGAAGCAATTTGCAATTTCGTATTAAGTGCGAATGATTCAAATGAAATTGTATGACGTGTAATAAAAAATTAAGCATAAACGTACTCATTTTGTTTCAGATTTGCGAAACATCTCAATCAAAATATTTCAAACTAAATAGTTTTTTAAAAAGTTGAAAATCACTGAATTTGTTTCAGATTCATCACAGAATTGAGTTGGGGCCTGTTTTTCGGCCATATTTCAGGCAGGGTTGGGTTGAGTGGATTTTGATGGAGACACAAGAGCAGCAGTCGTTTCAGACTGTGTGTGACGCTGGCATGACTGACGTGGTACATAAATCACTCGATGTAATATGCCCCTGCCATCTTGGGAGGGAAAACCACTCCATTCCCCCTACAAATACACACATCCATCACTCCCTCATTCAATAACCCCAAACAAGAATACAATATACAACCAATGTGTAATTAAAATTCAAGTGTATGCATCATTAATTATGTTAATCGGGAGGTCTGATTATTGAAAATGTGTTCCAGGGTCTTGAGTCGAAAACATTTTCTCAATATAAGGGTACTTACTTTCACACGATGTACTAAAAACAGAAAGGTTTTTTTCCCAAAACGCCATTGTCATGTAAATGAAAGGCCAAAACACATAAATAGTTTTCTGTTTTTTTGTGGAAAAGGTGTTGTGTAAACGGCCTAATGTATATTTTTCAGTGGCCAATACAGATATCTAGAAATCAGGGTAGATGATGGGTGATATAATGCCTATGTATATAGAATACAACTTTATAACAGCAAATGAGATGTACATAAAACTTATGAAATGAATTAAACGCTTATTTTACACAATGTACAGTATACTCAGAATTTTAAATATTTAAAATGAATTTGTGTATTTCCATTGGTGAGGCAACACTTCTTATTCATCCAGCAGATACAACTGCACCAACATAAACCCAAATATCGGTCAAGTACAGTAATTGGCCTGGCTAAGAAATACTATGGATATTTTAGGTTTTTTAGGGTCTAGGTTTAACCCTAGTGTATGCGTTTAAAATCTAAATTATACAACCTGATCACATGAGAATTCTTAACTAGAGATGACTTCAAATGAATTCGTACAATCTGACTCATGCAAAAAAATAAGATTTGTAGGCAAAATTCACTATGAACATCCACCTCTAACTCTAACTCTCATGGGGGTGTGAGGGGATCATACAAAAGTGTAATTCAGAAATCACAACCAATTCACCAAGTATTTACAAACTGTCATGAGACCAACCGGATCTCATGGCAAAATATAATTATTTTACTCTTCGAACAAATTTGTATGATGAGATTGACTGAAATATGTACAATTTGTAATAAATAAACAAGACATGAACCTGTATCCCTAAACATAACTGTCAGTGGGCTGGTCAAACGTACAAATCCATAATTGCCACCAATTTGGCAAAACGTAAAATAGCTACAAATTGTCATGAGACTGAATTAATACTTGAATCTCAGCTCCCACAAACCATTATGAAACTTGCGATGAGACCCAGGTAAGGGGAATAACTGTAATCTTGTGCACATGAGGACACCTGGGTGAGTTAGATGAGATCAGGTCAAGGCCATGTGCTAAATGCGCTACTATTGCCAAGTGCACTCTGAGTGCCAGTCATAAAGACCCATAAAGTCTTGCTCTCATAGCGGAGCGAAGCTCAAACTGATGAATTAAACATGCAACCTACACTGAGAATTCGGCACCACCTAAACTAGGCCGCTAGCAGGAGGGACAGCTAAAGACAGACAGAGGAGAAAGAGATGGGGTACGAAGGAGACAGGAAATATTGTAACATCCACGGCAAAAGACCCCACTCTCATGTCCCAAGGTCAGACTTCCCGCTAAACCTTCTGACGGTTGTTCTTTCCACCTCAGGCCTGCAATCCGTGTGTTCTTGCTCTCTGGATGTGACTCAACACCCACACAGTATCTGCTGCAAAACCAACACAGGACGCAAGAAGAAAATCAACTGCGGGCCAACATTTGGTTCTTTTTCTCGCCATTATTCACGGTGCTGGTTAATATCCTGAGCGAGGCAGTGTGCTGTACGACTGATGGTTTAAAAGAGACGGCAGTCTGCAGGGAGCTGATCTGATATTCACTCAGAGCAAATGCATCAGGCCTGGCCTACATACACAACCATACTCACACTTCCACCCACATTTTAGAGGAGAAAAAAGAACCCTCTTAACTCTTTCACAACTCTTTATCTCACATGCAGTCTCATTTAGTCTTTTATCACTCATTATTAGGCAAGGACAACTATTATTATTGGGAATTAGCACTACACTGATGTTAAACTTTGAAAGTTATATACAGACACAATAGTGTGCTAAAAAACTTGACTATGTGATCAAACTTGATTTTGCAAGGTGGACAATAAAACGGGAGATCAACCTGGTGTGATTTAACTTAAATTGAACCTAAGGTTGCGATGCAACAGAAGTAGTAATGTACATCCCAGTGAAACTGTAAACATGTTGGGCATGGACATGGTTTCATCGGTTTTTGTTGATTGGATGAAGGCAGATCTGAATGCAAGCTTGCAGCCGATTGTGAAGGGATGGGATTTTAGCGGACTAAATGATTAAAGAAGTTATGTCATACAGTGTATGTCACCAGTATGTCTTTTACCAGAAAACCCAGCTATGATATTTTAATAAAAAATATGATGTCATATGCATAGCTGAATCGTTCACAGTAAGATCAATATGATGCATTTAGAAAATGGGAAATTTCGACTTGATTTAGGCCCTGTCCCAAATGGCGCACTTCATGTGGACTTTCGGTCTTGTGGACTTAAATTGCGCGTGCTCGCCGAGTCTACGAGTCCGTAGGCCGTTCCATTCAGCATTTTAACGCTCTGAAATGTGCTCAGCAGCGCCCCCTTTGTACCCTTGAAGCGATCTTCCGCGAAGCCCGCATAGATGCAGGCTCCACACACTTTCAGCTACCCAGGAATCCTTGCAAAAGGCCAATCAGACAACAGTTGGGAGGAGATTTCGCTCACGGACAATTGTTGACATGGCTGAGAAGAAAATATTACGGTTTTTATGACCTAGATGTACATTTACCAGTTGTTACCTACAGTTTATACAAACATTATGGTCATCGACCAGTGGTTGATGTCTCAAACATAATAATAGCGCGTTGAATAATACGATCGCATTATGATTCATTAAATAAATAGAACCGAATGTCAGGGCTTTACTGAGTCATATGTAAACATAGTATGAATATTAAAACCTGTAAATTCATCTGAAACTCATGCACAGTTTCATTATGTGTTAAAATTGTAATCTTAGTTCAAATGGAACATTATGTATTATTATGTACAACTGTATAAATCATTTAAATAAGCATGATGTATCTATTGTCTAATGCCCAGGTGGCATGCATAATATCAAAATACAGAACTGTAAAATTAGGCTGTGTAGTTGACATCGAGATAAGACATCGGAGCGCAAAAATGTGATTTCTCCTGTCCAACAACAACCAGGGTTGCGTTTCCCGAAAGCATCGTTGGCCAACTATGGTCGCAAGTTCCGTCGTTACCAATAGAGTTCAATGGACATTGCGATGAACTTGCGACCATAGTTGGCCAACGATGCTTTCGGGAAACGCACCCCAGACCGTTATTTCCGGCGTGACGATCGAGTCTGTCCCAAAAATACCTCTCAATGCGTCCTCATGGACTCACGCCAAGGGCCCTATAGGTCTGCACTACATGACGTCACCAAAGTGTGGACTCGGAGGAAGTCCACAAGTCCGGAGTGTGCCATTTGGGACAGGGCCTTTGTTGTTTAAACTTTTACATTAAACCCAAATCCCTGCACATCTCTGCCAGACTAACACATGAGAACAGTGGCACCGGTGCCAACAATTTCTACAGATGGTGGCATCAGCACCTACAGTAGTAGCCTACCGGGTGAGGGGACTGAAACTAATAATTAAAACTGTACTATTGTATTTCACAAATAAGTGCAGTTACTAATAATAACATCATTCGTCTCATGGATATTTGACAGTAAAGCACTGAGTTTAAGTTAGGATGCAAATGTAAATTTATTTAAATCAACAACATCTGTCAATCTGTCAACATCCTGATTTTTATAGGGAAACATTTAAATATTCTGACAGTTGGACTCGACAGCTCTCAAATCTACTTTATGTACTAGATCGTGGTAACCACAGGTAAAATCATGCAAGGCTCCTCACTACCATGATAAAAAAAAAAATGTTTTAGGGATGCACAATATATCGGCCACCATATCAGTATCGGCCAATATATATGTTCATTTTTAATGTTATCGTTATCCGTCTATATATTAAAGCCGATAAATTGTGGAATTTTTCCTTCAGCTGAGACACTTCAGATGCGCACTGATCGCCACTTCAAAAAGGAAAATACAGTCAAAATATGTGCCAGTCTGTCATATAGGCTCCATAATGAGAACATTATAATTGTGTATTTTAATGGTGAGACTTTTGTTTTTGTAATCAGGCTCTCAAAAATCATATAAAAGAATTATTTAGATTTATCGGCCAATATATCGGTTATCGGCTTTCAAATACAAAGAATCATCGGTTATCGGTATTGGCCAAAATTTCCATATTGGTGCATCTCTAATATGTTTTCTATAAAAACAGTTGCCTAAACTCATTTATAAATGCAAAAATAACTGTCTTCTATAAAACTATGGCATTTTTTTATGAAAAACAGTAGCCTAAACACATTTAGTATAAATATAAATGCAAAAATATATATATATTGAAAAAAAATACTGCAATTATATTCCGTCAAAATATTGTTCCTACAGTAAATCCATGCTGGGTGGAGTGAAAAGCCTTCTAACATGTTTCTCCTGTTTCCCACGTCAGTGTTGTTGAAAACGTCAGCACTGTTTCATTTGGCTTTAAACTAGTTTAAATCACAGAGACATATGTGGGCTTATAATAGAGATAAGAGAATTCTGCTCCGAATTCAAATGCTTCTCACTGGATTTCGCAGCTCTTTTTAATAACGGTCGCGTGATCGGGATCAGTCCGCATGCAAACGCACCTCCTCTAGGCTCGCCGTTTATTGGGCCGAGCTGATAAATGTTCCGTGTTGTGCGGTTCAAACAAGTAGTCACCACATTTTGCAACCGCTGCAGTATCCCGGCCTAGAAATTTTGCGGAGTCAAAGTCTAGTGTGACTTCCTACCACTTTTAAGGCAGCATATGTTTTTCTTTCCTTTTAAAGCTTTTAAGATGCTTGGCAATAGAAATGGTTTGTCAGATTTCCAGAAGTGAGTAGGTTTGTACTTAAAAGCTATTAGATCATATAAATTACTTTATCAGAAGGTGGGCAATAAAATAAGAACCTGTATAACTTAGTTCCATCATGTTTTCAGTTTACCCCTCAGTTGGTCTTTATGTTTATGTACTGCTGTCAAAGAACTACCTAACCCACCCACTCTTGTTACTTTAGGCACATATGCTGCTGCTGGTTTCTTTTGAGAAAAAAAAGCATGGATCATAGCAATGTCAGTTAAAAATATCGATTTATAGCAATCAAACCAAAGCTAAGACTAATCATACAGACAAATGACATCCTGACTGTAATTCCGTCTATGGAATGTGGCTTGTAAAACATGGACTGTGAAGATTTTATAAGGATATCTGGTCACCTTTGGGGATTGGCTAGTAAGAAAACACCTAGAAACCACTCAAAACATCCTGGAAACCACACAAACACATCAGAAACACACTGGCACCCAGTCGCAATATGGCATGGCTATGATTTTTTTCTTTCAATTTTAAAAATCTAGTTGCCTAAATTTTTGTATAGCCCATAAAAATCTAAACGTTTGATTGTGATGCGTTTTATACTTCATGTAGTAAAACAATTAAACAAGAAGCTGCTCACCAATAAACAAGTGATCCGTGTGTGTTAATAATACAGTATGACGAAGTGCAGAGTCAACAACAGAGCTTTTCACTCGAACTGGACAAGCATTTCAAAATCAAAGGACGTGGCAGATTTAGTTTTAGATTAAAGATTAAAGACTGTGTGTGCAAAATCCAAGTGTACTTCCAAAACGCTCACAGAAACACTGCTTCTCATACGGAAACCATTACTGACGAAATATTAAGATGATGAACTGAAGTTACAGTGATAATTACGACCAGTCGCAACTCGTTTAGCGCAGTTCAGAGCTTTTCACGCACAGATCGCTCAGAGCTCGCAAACACTCATGCAGTCTTTGCTAGGGGGACTACAGTTCAGAGGAGTGAGAGATGGTTGTTAGACTCCCATGTCGTGACCCGCTGCTGACTCATGTTAACGGGGGGCTTTGGTTATTTCCCATAATGCTGAGGGTGCCTGCGGTGCCAATGTGTCACAAGCAGCTGTTTTCTGCTTTATTAACATATACGCATTTATTCATGCAGTCTGTCATTCTTCCATCTATCTACTTCTCCTTGCTCTGGATTTGACACTGAGCACCGCCATTGGGAGAAGAGGACCAAACATACACAAACATACGTTTTATTAGCTGGGTGGAGTGCACACACATCAAACATGCAGAAAGAGTGTTTCCATGCATATGTTTGTGTGTCTAAATACATGGGAGTCTAGGGATCCCTAAAATCCCTAATTCTAAGTATCAGTCTTTTGCCATGAAACTTTTACAACATCATCTGTGCTACAAACATGAGTTATAACTCTAACTTGTTTAGGATGTGCTATTTTTATTTTTTGTTTTTATGTTCAAATTTATGGTTTTAACCTGATGAGCGGAAAAAAAGAGCATAAATTCACATTGAAGAGTCGGGGAAAGTAAGACATTTTAATGTTTTTTTGAAGAAAGTCTCTTATGCTCACCAAGGCTGCATTTATTTGATCAAAATTTAAAACGGTAATATTGTAAAACAACATTGCAACACAGTAAAAATCACTTCATAGTGACTAAATAACAGCATATTGGCAGCCACCAACCCTAGCGTACTCTTTCACAGACAAGAACTATTCATATATTCTTCATAAAAATGCTCATACAACATTAACAGAAATAGAGCATTATAACCATTTAAAAATTTTCCATTACAGTAATGATGATATTGGCCGTATTATGAGCAAATTATGCAGTAATCACAACTGTGCACTTAACCTTAGGTTGCTCCAGGGGGATTGCCAAAGCAACAAGTGTACTGTGAGTCACTTTGGATAAAAGTATTTGCTAAATGACTACTTACAGTGTCCAGCATGTGATTACCAACATATTAAAGTAACATGCCACAATCATTTAAATACAGTAAACATATATGAAAGCGCTCTGGCTAGAAACACAAGCACTGATGTTAAGCAGAAGCGAGAGCAGATGATTTGTGCTCAACATGCGTGTTTTTACAGACAGCTAATAAGTCCTGAGTGTTGCTTAGACCAAACGCACTCCTGTGATTGTTATGTTACGACACCTAATGTGTCCCACAATCCCACAGTGACCAGCACCAACTGCTCCGCAGATTGAGAAGTCTCGCAGGCAATGCAGCCTAATTACTTTGGCATCCTAATACACTTTGGCATATTTCTACACATCTCAAATTACATTTCAGATTTGAGTGAATAAATAGTGATTAAATAGAAAATGCTAAAGTGGATAAGTCGTTAGACAGGAACCAAAATCAAATGGATCTGTAAAGATCCACATCTTTGTCCTTACGTTTCAGAATACACAGCGTCAAATGTGGAAGGCAAGAAACTGGTGACGATCTCTGTGTGACGGCAGATGCTCTTAGTTGCAGCCACGGCAATAAACAAACTGAAAACTTTCTCGACTTCACCGCGCTCATGAAGGATTTATGTTGATCCAGGTTTAGCTGCCTTAAATATTCGTTAGATAAACATTAAACAACGCTTTGAACAAACAACATTAGCAAACGTATTCCAGGAATCGAATAACTTGGGTGCACTTGCATGTGTTTGACAGTGAAACAGAAGCAATAAATGCTCGATCATTCTGCACAAGAAGGAAAAGTCCGGGACAGATCGCCCATCAGACAGACAGACAGACAGACAGTCATCCGAGATGGCGTCCTAGAGGCTCGTCAGACATTTTGAAATCTATCATAAACATATTCATTTAGCTAATGACACGAATTACCTGTCAAATTAACCTGGCACAAAGCCGAGAAAGAAGCAAGATAATGCCACCCTCATTACCAGTGAGCATCAAGGGAACCAACAACCTTCAAGAGAAAAAAAGAGCCAAAGAGAAAGGAATACACATACTAAGCACTCGCAAAACCTTTAAAGCCACTCCGTAAATGTCTCCTCCTGCTACATTGTAACAACGTTCTAGAGAAAGCCTCAAATGACTGGAGTGACAGGAAAACTCAATAGCATCATTACAGCAGAGTGGCATGACTGTGACATCAGCAATGATTTCATTAATTCTGCATTTTTCCCTCAACTGCAGAGTAAAAATCTTACAAAACGTGTGTTTCTCAGTAACTGCTTGTTCAGACACAGACATTCAAGCACTTCATGAGTCATATTTAACATTCCAGAAAGTGACGGTGTATCATAGCGCACAAAACACGCTTTCCATTTTCCTGCTGTTTGAGTGTTTGTACAGCAGAAGAGGTTCATGTTTGGCTGTGATACGTTGCACTGCCCTGGACCTGTGATTGACTGAGGTTGTGTTTACCTGAAAGCAAGTCCTTGTCAGCAGCGGTAGACGACAACACAACACAAACATGAACATCTGCTGGGCTACAGGCCACCACTCCTACTCTGTCTACTAAAGGCTAGGTAAATCATTTAGTTAGATAATGATAAAGGTGCAAACAGTAAACATTTGGGCCTGGAGGCATGAAGTTTGTTAATCTTTCAGTTTTGTTCAAAGTTTTTCCCTGTCTCATACCAAACACATTAATAAAACATTCTTATAATATAAAATTCTTGGATTTAATCTCAATGACTTTTTTTCCCATTGTTGGAAGTTAAGTGGATGGCTGCTTTTTTGTACTTTTTTCTCTCTACAGTGTTGCATACTTTTTTATGCTTTGTAAAGTGTCTGATAGCGCTTTATAGATTAATATTATTATTTCAATAATTATTATTAGTAACAGTCTATTGCCTGACACAGCTGGTCATGTGATCATGCCCATAATGGGGTGACTTGCTTCAAGCAGTATAAAACAGTTTGGTCTAAAAAGACCATAATTTATGTAAGAATGCATCATTTAAATATTTCTCAAAAACTTTGTTTGTGTCATTAGGAATACAACTTTTCGACTTAGCAAACATTTACTCAGTGCACATTTAAAGAAACTGAAAAGTGATCAGAAACGTTTCAACATTAAGACACAAATCTGAATAGGACAAAAAGACATGCAGATCAAAAGATAAACGTTTACTGTCAAAGCTGACACAACAAAGCATCTAAAATTGGCCCTCTAAATCCTTTTCCCATCATTGTCGCCCTGTTTCTATTTTAATCCCAACAAAGAGTGTGTGTCAGTGTATTCAATCGGCTATGAAAACCCACAACTGTCCCTCACAGACACAGTGCAAAAGAAACATCATTATTTCAGTTGTCATAATCAACTAGCTTTTTGCATGACAGATGTGCAGTGGGCCTGAAGGGGCGGAGCTGCATTATTGGCCGCAATTTACAGGTTTTGCTCGGATGCGTTTGTTCACTCAGGTGCGGCAGGTGCGCGCGCGGGGAGCGGGCTTATCATGAGCCGCGCTGTTGCTATGGGTCGGCAGCTCCGTTGCCACGGCGCCAACAGGAGGCCCTGGATGGAGGGGAATCTTGTAAAGGGAAAAGACTGAGACTCCTCGCTTTGCGCAAGCGTTAAAAGCACGCAACCTGTGGAGACTGCTGCGCCACACCAGCTGTCTCAAAAGAAATGAAATTCAACAGATGAACACGAGAATGAGGGGGCATGAGTGATGGTGCTTCATTTCACCATTTGAGATGCTCTGAACAGAATAATCACTGATGCGCCGATGACACCACCCCGAGTTCATTTGAGCTGTTGGACTGTGATCAATGCAGTCTGGCCGTACAAAATGATTAAAGGCCATTTTAAGTCTGAAGCAGCTGACAGGATAATCGATTGACATCTGTGTGCGCGTCTGTGACCACATGATACATGATCAAGCCGTGGCGTGTCCATAAGCAGCCGCACGAGCCAACCAACAAGTTCATCAACTACATATATGCATTTCCCTCCAAAAATAATATTAGAATAGCTGTCGGGCATGAGTGGCTATATTTCATGCCATTTGTTGATCGTCCTCCAAAAGCGATTTCAGTGCGCATAGTGTGTTTGAAAATGGATAGGTTCGGGTACACCCCCGCGTCATGCCCATGATAATGCCAACACACTCATCATACACCCCCAACACATCCATATGGCACACACACACACACGCACACACACACAGTTTCCAAACAGAGGGAAGACAAATGGAAAAATTACCTTGATGGTTTTCAAGGGTGTCCTCCGGTATGTACATGTTTTTGCTTTCATTTACCATATATGTGGTCCAGCTTTATCCGAAGGTGAATGAAGAAAAGGTTGTAAAAAAAGAGAAGGGGGTAGGAAAAAACAACCCAAGGGAAAGAAATGAAAGAAAAGGGGGGAAGCAAAAAATGAAAAACGCAAAGCGTAAGATATTCCTTCTCTTGCGGCTTAGTTAATATTACCTGATCCCCATTATGGAGCTAAAGATCAGGAAAGGATATTCGCAGGAGCCACCTAAGAAAACGAACCAGTGCATCTTTGGAACATCCAGGCCCTACCTAAGAAACATGATACCAGCGCCGCTTGCTGATAATCGATAATCAAATCGGCGCGATTGGCTCGGAAAAGGTTCGAAAATGATGCTGCAACAGCCAGAAGAAGCGCAGGAAAAGCGGGCGTAGTTTCAGAGACCGTTTCAGAAAGCGCAGCAAAAGGTAAAAGGTGTGTATATTCCAGATCTCACGGGCTTCGATCTTCGCATATGATCGACTCCATCTGAGATGTTCCACAACAGGCGTAGTTTGCGTCGCGCCTCGTTAGGAAACAGAGTGCAGAATCGGCCGCGTCCAGTCCATATTGGAGAGAAAGGGGAGTAGTCAGTCTGTGGCCCTGCGGAGAGAGAGCGCACACCACCAGCCTCTCTGCAATGATCTGACGACCAAACCCCCTCCCCTGTAGACTCCCTGACTGCTTCCAGATGTGACTGCGCTAGAAAGGAGAATAAATCCTCCACGCTTTTCCACACGGGGCTGTATCTCTTGAGGGAGAGAGCAAACTTGGGGAAATCGAGTCAAATCAGCTCCAACACAGTGAAGCGTGTCAATTTCTTTTACAGTCCAGAAACATTTGAGAAGGTGATTTGTACCACAACGAATCTGGTGTAAATACGCTCACCGTCACGGCTCCATGCACCATGTTTAGACATTATCCACTTCCTGCTGGTTGCTGGGATGCCACTTAAATGGGTGAATGTTGAGTTCCCCATGCAGTAGCAGCAGGTGCCGGGACAATTTTTTTCCCTTCAGCAGAGCTTTAACCGACCTGATACTCCCATGGCAGGACAAGCGGTTTCCTGAGGACTGGCGGGCTCTGATAAAGGGGACGATGGGGCCTGGGAATTTCTGCAAGATGACTGAGAATCTTTCATCAGCAAACGGCCTTGTACGAATTTAGCAGGCCCTTCCCTGGTCCCTCCCTCCAGCCATGAGAAAACTTCACATATCCCAAGAGACACCCCTGGCCCCAGATTATCCTTTCTCTCTCTCTTGCGCTTTCACTCTCTGTGCATCAGAATTTGTTTTGAATAGGCCTATTCAATCAGTCAGAACAATCATAATGCATAAGAAAGAAGAGACACTCAGAATTGCAGGTTGTCCGATGTTCCCCTGGATGAAGGAAGAACAAGGTTCCCGGACATTTAATTTACGACCAAGTTCTTTGAACAAAAGTTCAAGACAGAGGTCAACGGTTTCCCTTCAGCATCCCCAAATAATTGATTAACTTTGGTATGCTTATACAAAGCACATAGGAAAAGTTCGCAAAGTGTTTTTCGGTGCCACCCTGTAATCATAAGCCTCTGGGAATCCAGGGATCCAGAGAATCACGGGCATCGGTGCAGAAGGAAAATTTGTTAGGTTAATTCGCCACTTAAAAGATTACAAATATCCTCTTCCAGACCCACATTTCAAATGTCAAGACTAATCATGTCTGTCTGCACACTGGATATGATATACAACAGTGGTCGTGCTCTACATGATTCTTTTACTAACACTATAATTATACCAATTTACAAATTAACTAAACATAACTGAGGCCACACATCCTCTTCCCTTCTGTATACTGTTTCTTAACCTATTTGTTTTAGGTCTAAAGTAAATGTTAATTGACAAAGTTAAATAACTTTTTCGAACAAAATTTGATCAGTATGTGTACTGAATATTTTTAACATAAAAAAAAACTGCACTGGCTGATGTGTTGTTTTCTGGGAAAGGTTTAAAATCCTGCCGAGAACGATGATAAACCACGAGGAATTGTGTAGTGATGCCCTCTAGTGGCGTGTGAGTAAAGTGCTGTTGAGTGACCTTTAGATGGTAAATTGACTTGGAAAACACTATATAATTTGACAGTCACCCTGAAGCAACCCTGGTGTCTTGCTCAAGGGCACAATAGTACCATTCAGTTTCTAGGTTTTCCCTGTTGCAACCTTAATGTAGAGTCCTAAGTTGAAAGTGCACTCGGCTTTTGTTTGTTTATGTTGTGTTGCTGGTGTGACAATTGTTGGGAATGCAGCATCATGCAATTGTAAAAATGCATCATTTGCAATGAGACTTGATCAATTTATTAAGTCAAAAGAGTCAGATAGTATGGGGGAAATGATAAAACAAACATGATTTCCATGTGAAGACCCGTTCAAAAAATGACCACCTTTAAATGACAGAGGTTTGACTATTAAAACTGCAGCAAGGCAGTATAACGTATGGCCTCTGGGCTGCGAAATATGTTTTAGAGAGAATATTCAAACAAAACAATTGCAAAATGCCTACCAGAACAGGAATAGTGCAGGAATGCGAGAATTTCAAATCCTCAATATCTCCACTGGATGCAGCGTCAGCTCACTTCGTTAGTATACTACCAATGGCCATGATGTAAATTAAAGGTCTGGTGGGGTTTCAGGTGAGCTCAATACAGCTGTAGGGGGCGGTGTTTCAGGCTCATCGGTTATTCGCGCTCATTGATTACTTTTCCTGTGTGCGCACCCTCTCAGCGATCAGCTCGTTCTGTCTTCTTGTCAGCGAAAACATGGCGAGAACGGCAGTGGGTCAGGAGTTAGATAAGTGAAATGAAGCTCTATATTCCTGTTTTACTGATTCGCAGAACATTGGAAACATATACCAGTAGACCGGAGCGTGAAATAAAGTGCCTCCGTGCTATTTTACAGAGTTGGACCTCGTTTTAAAGGAATTTTAGGATTTGTGCGATATTTGAAGTGCAGGTAAGTTTCACTCCAGTTCGATCTATAACGGAGCAACAGCAGCTCACCAAGGCCTCATTTATTTATTTGTAAACTTATAGATGCATGAATTATTCCATTATTAGTGGTCAGTATTAGTATTAGCATCAGTATTACTATTTTCCATACACTGGCGGGGATTTGGGTAACTGCTACCCCGCAATATGAAAGTTCTGTGTGTACTTTACTTTCACAATGTGCTACAGAATGGTGACTCAAATTGAGACGCGCTATTTTCTAAGCAATCGCATTTACGGCTTGGCTTGCGACCCGAACCAAATCAAGTAGTCTGAATACATTAAAATACTTTGGGGTGGGATCCTTTGACCCGGGCAAGTAAACAAACAGAATACTGTAGCAACCGCATATGATCTCCTTATCAACCGCACTTCATCGTGAATGTGAGTTTTGCACGGGCACGTGCCACCCATTTGTTTTTGTTTTGTTTTAAAAATCCCTTCTTTATTCCGTTAATTTAATGCATAAACATACAGCCCTGATTTGTGTTTATTTCTGTTAAATGTAATGACATTCACAACTTCAACAGGCCTACTTTTATCAAATATTTAAATACATTCAGGTTTGATCGTTTTTTTTTTTTTTTAATCTATAATTTTTATTCAATTTTATATGTACATTTTTAGAGGTAAAAAGCTAACTATTGAGAGTTGAGAGACAACTGGGCTGGTGGAGATTGTTGTAGGTAACGTTACAGCTTTTGATCATATATACAAGACAATATGCAGGTATGCAGAAAAAAAAAACACAATGTGCAATATAAATAACACTGAACTGAAATATATTTTTTTATTTCTGTGAAGTAAGTTAGCTCTGTAAAAATATTCCTAATAGGCTGGCTATGATGGTGTGCATGCAAACTGCCTGCGGGGTAATAGTTACTTTCTAAGACTATTTATTGAGCGGCCTGACAGCTTTCGGAAATAAACTCTTTGATTTGAATGTTTTAAATTGTAATCTTGAGTCTGAATGTTTGAATGTTTTTATTTCTAGAACAGGGCTGGAGCCATGACTGCAATCACAGGAGGCGTCGGGAACTGTTTGTCCATGAGTCTGTCTGCCCTGAAGAGACTCGATCCTTATATCAGCAGTATCACAGACCTGGCCAGCCAAGTAGCACTCTACACCTTCAACAATACCACTAATGAATGGGTAAACACTGATATCAACACCATTAATGATGACCGTATTAATGGTAGATTATTTACCATTAATGACAGTATTAATTGCATATTAATTACTATTGTGTAAGAAGCTATAAATATTAATGATTGAATGTAAAAAAATAAAATAAATTGGATTTATTTAATGTTAAATAAATAGAAAAATACAAATGTTTAATTTTTTTCTGCAGGAAAAGACAGATGTGGAGGGAACTCTGTTTGTCTATAACAGGTTTGTATGTTTTCAGCAGTGAAGCAACACACACACACACACACACACGTGGTCTTGAATCAGAGCCCTAAATATCTGAAGTGGTTCAAAGGATCACAGAAATAACCTTCATGATATTCTTCAGCCTTCTGATATAATACACTTGACTGCACTAACACGGCAGAACTCCCACTCACAGATGTTTAGGTCCTTCAGACTTGTAAGGTTTATTTTCCCACTCATGTTGTGAGTTTTAATGTCAGTTTTCTGTGCATCAGGCTTGCCTCCCCCAGGCATGGCTTCACCATCCTGAATCGCTTGAGTATGGACAACCTGACCGAACCCATCACAAAAGACTTAGATTTCCAGCTGCAGCATCCATTTCTCCTGTACAGGAATGCTCGCCGTAAGTCTCTATATTTGTATATGTTTTTCATAAATGAATCTTTACATAATGAGATGAAAGTAAAGTATCCATGTCAGAAATGTCTATGTCAGGGTTCACCAATCTCGGTCCTGGAGGGCCGCTGTCCTGCAGAGTTTAGCTCCAACCAGCTCCAACACACCTGTTTGAAAGTTTCTAGTATGCCTAGTGAGACGTTGATTAGCTGGTTCAGGTGTGTTTAATTGGGGTTGGAGCTAAACTCTGCAGGACAGCGGCCCTCCAGGACCGAGATTGGTGAACCCTGGTCTATATTATAACAGACCAGATTAAGAAAAAACGGATTGTGCATTATACGTTTACATTTATGCCGTATTATCGAAAGTGACTTGCATTGCATTCAAGATATACATTTGAACGGTGCATGCATTCCCTAGGAATCAAACCCATAATATTGCCATTGCTAGTGCCATGCTCTAATGCTTAAGCTACAAGAATGCCTTCATGAGGGATTGTACATGACATTTTGGGAGATGAGTTCATCTATTATTTCTTGGTCTATGCTTTCAGGGAAATTTAAAACTCTGGTGTTCAGCAAACAAAATTACTCTCTCTTTACATCTGTTATTAAGACCCGTCTTGGGTGATTTCATTATAAGTAGTCCGCTGAGACATCAATGTTAACACCTTGTACTATTTCCATAAACTTAAGTTGAATCTGAATCTGAAATGGGTGGTTCTTTGCTTTGTTCAAACTCATGAGCATGTAAGACCCCGGTATACTTCATTTTCCGTGTTCAAATCACTGCAAATCCACGCACAAGGGAGCGCAGACACAAAAATCAGACATCAGCCGACCGTGCATAATGTGGACAAGGGAAGTTAACTTTGGGCTTTATAAGTGCAATGGTTTTGACCACCCTGAATGTGGTTGATGTGAATGAATTTCAAAAATGTTTTGGACCCCATTTGGGTGTGTATTTAGCACCCAGTGTCAAACAGATGGCTGGAAACGGATGTTAATACCAGGTATAAACAGGGTAGGGAGCACACGGTTGTATCCATTCAAAAAATGAACTTGTAGCAATAAAAGTGTGTCTGGATTGAGAGAGCTGTCAGACTGGCGTCTGTGTGTGTGGAGAGGGAGATCAGAGATCGCTGGCAGGCCTGCCTGCATGAAAGGCTCCAGAGCCACAGTGCCTTATATGGTGCAGAGAAGTGTGTGTGTGTTTCTCTTCCAGTTTCCTGCCAGCATCACAGACCCGACCAGCCAATCGTGATTAGATAACAAGCCCCTCTCACACGCACACATGCACAGACTTCCAAGGAAATTCATGATAAAGAAACCTGCAAATAGAGTGCATGCGGAAAAGCCTTAAGTACTTCAGGCTGATTACATGAATCATTGTAGATCCTGATGTTTCAGACAGTCCATAACAGTCCATGAAAATCTGTGCTACTGCTAACTGTCTGACGGGAACCTTTATACTCGCTGCCTCCGTGTCGGCATATAGAAATTATTACTGTTTTTTGGTTTTTTTAGAATGTTGTGAGTGGTAGCCAAAGCCTTGCTTTGCAGTTGGTAAGATGTTTTAAGTGGTTCTTAGTTCATTGATACCTTATGTGACTACTAAGGTGTTCTGGCTCATTCTAGGGTGTTCTGGGTAGTTTCTTACAGTCAAAAGAGCCCACCAACAAGTCTCAATGATAGAGTTCTGTAGGGAAGACATCATTTTGTAGGCCAAACTGGAAGTTAACATCATCATGGTTCCCTCAACAAAAAGCCTGTAGGATTTTTCCCATGACTTTTGGATTATTGCAGAAAATAAGCTCTGTGACCTAACAAAAGTTTATGGATCTTACACTGTTTGTTCTTCAAGATAATCTTCACAAATTAATGTTTATGAATTTTAAAGTGTGTAAATACAACTGCCTGAAATAAAAGCAAGTATAAACACAACAAGGCTGTAAAAGCGGACTAGTTAGTCGATGAGTTTTGTAATGTACCCGAAAACCTCTATCGTCCTATTTTCCCACTTATTAGCAAACCCATTCAAAAAACCTACTGACTTCAGGTGATGGAACCAAAAGCACGGAAAAACTAATTTACAGTTTTTTAGAATCGTTCCTGCTGCACTCTATTCTGGTTTCTAGATATGGCTTTTGTCCCTCATTCGATGCAAGTCAAAGGAATCTCCTTTGCCTGTTTTAATTCAATAAATGCGCTGCGTGTTTTAGAGTGAAGCAGCACATTATCTGCCAGTGTTTTGAGTGGCTCGGTTCACAAAAAAAAATAAGACATAAATATAACATTGTAATTTTTATAGTTGTAAAATAAAATGATCCGTATATTATTTTCTTAAATACTCCTTTTATTTAAGAGAAATACACTTCAAGTAATTTATTTAGTGTTTTTTGTCATTTTTATGTAGTAATAATAATAGTAATTATTATTATATAATTATTATTGTTATTATTATTTTATATAATTACCATAATGATATATAATCACAAAATTGGCAAATTGTACAGCCCTACAAACTGTGTAAACCTGGAAAAAAAAAAAAAAAAAAAGCACTTTCAAATCATGCAGACCTAGTTTGAGGTATTGTTCATATCCCAACTGAACAAACAGTTGCAGAGTTACTTTTTTTAATACTTGGTATGGGCAACAATAATAATTTGCAAACACCACTAATGAGGTTTTAGACAATGGGAAGTAAGACCTGCACTGTTTATCTTCTACACAACGCTCTCCCTCATGTGCCGAGGGTGCTGGATTCTGTCAGCTCGTCTCTTAAACAAACGCAGTGTTGTGGTTGTGATTTGTGACAGTGTAGCTGGAGTCTTTCAGCAGGACTGTTAAGTATACGAAGCTCTTACCTCCTGGCCGCACAAACGTGTAGCCCAGCTCTCTCTCCGACACAAGCTTTCCTTTGAACCGCACCTCCACTTCCTCCTCCAGTCGCTCGTGCTTCAGCCTGCGCCGACTGAACAGCCCCCGCAACATCTTCTTTCTCTTTCTGAGACTTGAATCCTCGGCAGATTGAAGCTTTGGTCGACAGATTGAAGTCGGTCAGAAGTTCACAGTCTCCTCAGTGCGTGTGTGGATTCAGCTCCATTCAGAAACTCTGACACGAGCGAGGGTAGACAGTTTGGGTATCAGTTTTTCTTTTCTCTTTGTTGTGTTTTGCGAAGTTCAACATCAAAAGCATTTGCCGTGTCCTCTCATCACTCTCTCTCTCCTCCTCCTTGTTCTCATCCCCCTCTCTTACGCCCTCTGAGATGTGTTCCTCGGTTCCCAGGCAGTATTTTGTTTGGGTTTTTCCCCCAGGCGCTGACCCATGTGGTGCACTCTGCTCTGAGAATGAACGGTTGTGAATATAGCACCAGCCCTTTCTCTCTTTCTCTCTCTCTCTCTCTCTCTCTCTCTCTCTCTCTCTCTCTCTCTCTCTCTCTCTCTCTCTCTCTCTCTCTCTCTCTCTCTCTCTCTCTCTCTCTCTCTCTCTCTCTCTCTCTCTCTCTCTCTCTCTCTCTTTTACTGCTCTGGGTTTTGTTATCACTCTGCTACTTCTGGAGGTGAATGGAACAGGTCCTGATTCAGCTGTCAGCACCAGGCTCTAAGTTTAGTTCATAAGGGATTTATGAGGAACCACAGTCTGAAGCCATCACTGAAATCTCTGTTCCCAATACGGTTGACCAGTGACTGTTAATACACGCATCTGAAGACTTCATCTTGGTGTTTAAAAACATTTTGGTGTACTGGCACAGCAGTTGGCTTGAGTTCTGCTTGGGCACTTGGGAGTTTGGACTGTTTGGGAAAGGAATGTCGGCTAGAGTGGAGTGTGTGTATGTATGATGGCATTTTTAGTGCATGTATGCTGTCAGTTTCACTGGTCCTTTTCCACTGGTTATTCTGATCATGTGCTAAACATTTGTTTTTTCTTCTGATCATGATTGGTTTTGATTTAAATGTGATTGATGTTTATATTAATCTGTGTGTGTGTATATATTGGCAGTGTCCATCTTTGGCATCTGGTTCTATGATAAAGAAGACTGTCAGCGTATAGCGGAACTCATGAAGAAGTGAGTTTTTCCTCTATTTGCAAACTCACACAACTTTCTCTTCTCTAACTTGGGATGATTCTGGTTCTGATTTCAATTAAATGTAATGATTCCTATTCCTTAACAGTTTTCTTAATTAGTCTTCTAGTACATTTATGATGAATCATAACATATACTTAACACATGTTAATGTTTTTATTTCCAGAATGTGTCTAATAATTAAACCTTACATAGTAACAATACATTTGAGACTGATTCAAGACTTAACTTTTTTAGACTTTCACTACAAGAGCCTACTCATAATTCATTCATTCCCAAATTGGGCTACACTTGTTTTGCTGCAAATGACGAGGACAATGCAATAAAAAACTTGATTTAATACAGAGGTGTCTAATCTTCCTTCTGGAGGGCCACTGACCTGCAAAGTTAAGCTTCAACACAAATGCCTGGAAGTTTCTTGTGATACTGAAGAGTGAAGACCTTGATTGGCTGATTCAGATGTGTTTAAATAGGGCGGGAGCTAAACTCTTGCTACATCCCAATTCGGCTACTATTACTATGCCTTAAAACAGGGTTTCTCAAACTCAGTCCTTGAGGGCCACTGTCCTGCACAGTTTAGCTCCAACCCTGATCAAACACACCTAGCGGTGAGTTTCTAGTGATCCTGAAGACATTGATTAGCTTGCTCAGGTGTTTGATCAGGGTTGGAGCTAAACTGTGCAGGACCCTCCAGGACCGAGTTTGAGAAACCCTGCCCTAAAAGTATGTACTGTTTTTGTGAATAAAAAGGACATACTTTTGAGTAAGTTGCAGAAAAATAGGCAAGCTTTGAGACCTAATTCATCATAATTGCGTCTTTAACGGACCACTCTGTCGCTTAGTTATGTGCATCCTGTCACTATTTAAACTGTCCTGTCAATCATCTTTTCGCAGTTAAAATTCTCCACATTCAATTTTATTTAATTTCCTATTGTATTGGAGAGAAATTAAGTAATGCGTCGATCTGCCAGTCGTGGGTCTTTCATGCAGAGAACTGCGTAATGATGCCTTTAAATGTTAATGACCAAAAGTATCTTTCACAAAGTTCACAATGCTGTACCACCTGACCGCTGCAGATTAATTTAGGCGTTGAGTGTTGCCATAGAAATGCATAATTCCCAGTCCGAGGACATGAACAGCTCTGAACAGAATGTCACGTGTTGTCATCTCAAGACTACGGTAATTACTAAACCTCTATAACTTAACTCTATAAACCTCTCTACTTAACTGTCAGTCTCGCACATTTGCTATTTTTGACGGTTTTTAACACTTTTTATTCATGTTTGTTGCTCTAATCGAAAATTCTCGTCCAACATGCAATGGGTTGTGGGCAATATTAGCCTTTAGAGTGTGCATGGATCTGTACTTCAGATTTTAACCGGAAAAAGTAGACCGGGGTATCTTTGGAATACTTATTTCAACATACTACAATTTGGGACATACTAATTCTAATTTCGAATAATATTTAGGACGGAGAGTATGCGAATTGGGACGCAGCATATGCTTGAATCTGGCCCTCCAGGAGCAGGATTAGACATCCCTGATTTAGCAGTACCCAATCTTTTTATCTCATCACAATAAATTCCAACTTCAAACTAACAATTTGTCTTTGATATTTTGTTCTTTTTGAGGCAGAGGAAACACTGAGTATTTTAATACTTTGTTCCATTTTGGCATATAATCAAAAGCTGTTAACAAAACCAAATGTCACTACAATCTTTTGCTTTCTTCATAAAAAACAATAAACAGTTAAACAAGAACGGATTGCTGATTTCTAACTCTAGCTCTCACTTTCTCACACACTCACTCTTTCTTTATGTGTGTGTCAGTTTGGCAGGGCTGGAACAGCATTTACAGCCACAAATAGCGACTGGCTGTGTCTCTCCACGATCAGCAGAGCAGGGTGTGGATATAATGCAGATGCTTACTAAAGCACGAGATGACTATGACAAGGTGAGACACACAAGTCTTAAAGTCTTTTCTTTTCTTACACAACTATTAAGGTGCATCATATGCACTAGAGGTCACCAGTGCACAGTACACTTCTTTCTCATGTTTTTTTTCCCCTTTTCTTTCTTTTTAGGGAAAACTCAGCGAGCCGAAAGAAATTGGCAGTGGTGGTGTCATCTATGGAAACCCCCATCTGATCAAACCCATTCCCCTAAAACCAGCACAAGATGCACACATTCAGGGACAAATACAGCAGGTGCAATCTCTCAGCATGTTTGTGACTCAGTTTGTGTTCTGTAAATGCTTGAATGTGTAAAAAAAAAAAGTTTCACTCTCTCTTAGGATGCAGAAATGGACTCAAAGCACCTCTCAGTTGTCACTTTGTTTGGTGCTCAGTCAAAGCCGGACTCTGTCTCACCACAGCCCAGCTCATCTGTCAGCAGGGTAGGTCCAGCACGGTCTGCGGTGGCCCGCTCCCTGTCTTATGATGATCCTTCTCCGGCAGGGGGCGCTGTGGTGTCCAGCACCCCCATGCAGCACTGTCCAGCCATCCACAAGCTCATGTCTGGTTCGCTGCTGCAGCCTCTGTCTGAATCCCCAGAGAGCCGTCTGTGTGAAAACGGGGCAGCCCAGAACCAGCCTGACCCAATACAAAAACTGCTAATGAACCCTCCTCCTGCGGCAGGCACCCCTGGCATGCCTTCCTTACTATTAAGTCAGGGAGAGTGTGGAGTGGGGCCCCAATTCCACCCTATGGCTAAAGCCTCCGGGCCGGCACTGGCTCAGCACCTGATCCATGTCCCAACTAAAGTTCCGACTGCTGGAGTGGCAGGGAATGTGGTGTCTCCTCATGAGCTTCTGCAGAGGCTCACGTTGGTACAGCAGGAGCAAGAGCTCCATCCCCATCTGGAGCTCCTACAGCCCAGCTTGACCGTCAGCAGCTCCAGTCACAGCCAACCCAATTTGACTCAGGTGAAATAATTCAGTGTCAGTTATTTTGATTAAACTATTTGGGAATCTTTAGGCATCTGTTGCATTTATGCTCCTTACACAGACATCTTCAACTTTCAGATAATTAGCAAGTCATTCTGAAGCATCCTGTATCTGGAACCTGTGATTTAATGTGTGTGTGTGTGTGTGTGTGTGTGTGTGTGTGTGTGTGTGTGTGTGTGTGTGTGTGTGTGTGTGGGTGTGGGTGCAGGTGATCTCACCACAGCGTATCCCAGCAACTATAGCCCCCACCCTCCTGTCACCCAGTGTGTTCGCCCAGACTAAAGCCATGAGAGCAGAACCAGAACCAGCTGAACCCAGAGCACTTAGCAAGATTCAACTACAGGCTACATTGATCCACCTTATCAAGGTTAGAACCAAACCCATGTCCTTCTGGATTATTACAATATTAATAATATCATTTAGAGATGCACCAACATTTTGACTCAAAACAGTTTATATATAAATAAATAAATGTATATATAAAAAAAATTGCATACATGTGTATATATATAAAATTGTATTTTATTATATATTATATTGTGAAATTAGTACAATTTAAAATTACTTTTCTATTTGAATATATTTTAAAATTTCATTTATTCCTGTGATGGCAAAGCTTGTTTTCAGCAGCCATTACTCCAGTCTTCAGTGTCACATGATCCTTCAGAAATCATTCTTGATTGCTGAAAACAGTCGTCCTGCTGAATATTTTTGTGGAAACTGATACTTTTTTAGTAGTATATTTAGTAGTAAAAATAAATATTTTGCAACATTATAAATGTCTTTACTGACAATTTATACAATTGTGTTTGATCAATTGAATGCTTCCTTGATGAATAAAAGTATTATTAGTTTATTATTATTATTTTAAACTTTTGAACAGTAGTATATCTAACATTAATAGAATTTTTGATTTTCTATTTAAGTCCAGCAATTTTTATTTATTTATTTTTTGCATGCCTAATCATTTTTTTTATCAAAAGGGACCCTCAGTCTTAGTGTGTTTGACTGATCGCTGCACTGCCTCTAATGATTTGTTTCTCTCTTTCTGTGATTCAGAATGATGCCTCATTCCTGGACACCATTTATGAAGCATACGTCTCCCGTCTCGCAACAGACTTCAGCTCGAAACCTTTCTAAAGCAGGAACACCATCTGAGCATGTTCATTTACATGCAGCTTTCACGCTCTGAACACATATCTGCATCCCATCTCAGGACTACCCTACTGTTCTGAGTGTAGCGTCCAATGAGTTCAGCTCCTCAGCAACAGATTCACAACAGGAAAACCAGTTTGGTTGCAAATTGTATGAATTTTAGAATTTAAATTTTTTAACAAGTGGGAATCTTAAGTATTTTACTTTTTGGAAGGAGAATTTTATAATGGAAATTTCATTTAGCTTTCAGACATCAGGGCTGGAAATGTGCTGTCTGTTGAGATGGAAAGACATTCTTCTTTTTATGAAGGCATTTTTACCTTTGCATATCTAAACAGACGCACAAAAGAAAAAAACAGGACCCTAGCCTCAAATATAATAGAAATAACATGACGAATAACAAGACAAACATGTCTTGTCTTGGTTTCTATCATCTTCAAATCACAGCCAACACAGACAGAAAGCGTCTTCATCCCTTCACAAGCCAGCAGGAAGAGTCTATTCATTTTAATCACATCTTTAAATTGAAAATTGATTTTGTTTAAATGTACAAACAAGAGTGTACATACATACATATATTCTATTTTTCTATGGTGTTACTTCTGTTCTTATATCAACATGCTGGAATATTTTTAGGTTCCCTTTTTTTTAAAAAACAACCCAATACCATGTCATCAGTGTTTTCCAATCAACGGGTTAACATTTAAAACCATTTTTATTTTCTTCCATTTGTTTTTCTTATTAAAATAATGTCTCAACACCCCATAAAGTGTATGTTCTCTGATCTTATTGGTTTTATAGTTCTGGCATATATTGCAAATGAATGGCTTAGTAAAGTTAAACATGCTACATGTGATCTGTTATGGCTGAAGCCTGTGAAAGGTTTCGTTATACACTACCATTCAAATGTTTAAGCTCAGTAAGATATTTTTTGTTTGTTTTGAAAGAAATTAATACTTTCAGTAAGGATGCATTAAATTGATCAAAAGTGACAATATAGATATTTTATGTTACAAAAGATTTCTATTTCAAATAAATTCTGTTCTTTTGAACTTTCTATTCATCAGAAAATTCTGAAAGAAATGACCATTTCCACAAAGATATTAAGCAGCACAACTGTTTTCAAAATTAATAATATGAACAGTTTCTTGAGCTGCAAATCAGCAAATTAGAATGATCTCCGAAGGATCATGTGACACTAACACCTGCTGAAAATTCAAAGTACAATATTATTTCACAATATTACTGTTTTGACTCTAGTTTTTATCAAATATGGTGAGCATAAGACTTCTTTCAAAAACATGAAAAAATCTTACATGCATGTTGACAGGTTTGTCTAAACCATATCCACATCAACTCGCTGATGGCTTAAATAAAAACAAAGCGGTCTTTGGCCAGCATGATGTCTTATACAGTCCTCTATCTCAGGACTTTTTTTATTTTTTGTTATTTTTTTTATTTTTTTAAGGCCCATTCACACCAAGAACGATAACTATGTCATTCGGTTTATACTATGTGTGCTGCAGTTTTGTTGTCTGTTGCTTTTAATGCTCAAGCTCTTTAAAGCAGGATAGATTCTGATTGGCTGTCACTTTTTATCATTCATCAGCTGGAGTTTACCTGTATAGTTGTTGTGTGGACTCTCTTTAGAACAATTTTGTTTTAAATATCTATATCATTATAGTTATTGTCCTTGGTGTGAATCTGCCTTTATTGTCAACATTGTCAATAACATTTGTCAATTACAAACAACTGAAAAAATCATGAAATTTGATTGGTTAAAAGCTGTGGGAACCTTTTAACAAGACATCTTGCTGCCCTCTAGTCTTCCCAGTTAATTACTGATTGTGTGGATTTATGAGATAGCAGCTATCATAAGCATTAGAGCTGATGAACTCATAAGCAATTTAAAATAAGCGCTTAAATCTAAATGAGTATGCCAACAGCCAGAGTGCTACTAGGAGTGCACGTGCTGTTACGGGTGATAGATTATAAACGTATGCTTCATGCTTAGATTTTGTGTGTTGGGTTCAGCTGATTTGTATGGCCTGTCCCACTCACACACGGTCACATTACGACCCTCCTACAGGCAACAAGGGAGGATCACATGCATGTGTGTTTCCCTCTGGGTATTTTTGTACTCTGTGTGCAGGTAAGTCAGTAATTACAGATTAGTTTTATTACAGCATTTATGTTTGACATCAGTCTAATTAATTTTCCAGACATTTAGAAAATGGGGTTCTACACCAAGACTTAATAACAACAATAAACATCAGTTTATTAAAATCAATCAAATTTACAATAAAAAATCATTTATAACAGTTCTAGCCAGATGCATGGTTGATACACGCTGAATTTATTAAACAATATGCTGAAAATTGTAGGTTGCCTTCTATACATGGATTATACAATGTAGGCTTTGAACAGAAATGTGTACTAGGATGAAAACCAGGAGATTAAAAGACCAGTGTTAAAAGATAACTTTTGTTACACTATACTGTTCAAAAGTTTGGGGTCAAGTTTTTTACCATTTATGCTAAAACTGCATTCACAAATATTTGCACCCAAATATGAGCAAAACTGATTGAAAGTTTAAAAGAACAGCATTTATTTGAAATAGAAATATTTTTGAAACATTACATGTGTCTTTATTGACACTTTTTTTCAGTCAATTTAATGCTATCTTGCTGAATAAAAGTATTAATAATTTAAAAAAAAATCTTATTGACCCTTACATTTTGAACTTTCTTCTTTCCTCAGTCATATTATCAATAGCAATTAAATTCCTCAAAAAAACCACACATATTTCACAATAAAGCTTACAATTGTTCTCTCTTGCATGAGCAGTGCAAAATGCATCATTCTGTAATCAGTCACGGTCTCCTTCATTGACACAAGACTGAAATCCTCAGCTTACATCTGAAAGCATAAGCACACTTCATGCAGGTGTGCATCTGTCTGAAGGATGGAAGCCGTTATCTACACTAACTAGGTCAGCGGAAGAAATCCAGAGCATGACATCTGGACACTGAAACTCACAATCGTGTGTGTGTGTGTGTTTTAGGGAAACAGGATGGGCGATGTATACTCATACTGCTGCTATTAAAGTCAAATGAGACTTCACTGGAAGACAGATGATTGTTTTAAAGAAAAGTAGAAGCCCATTTAATTAAAAAAAAGTTTTGGGGGTTTTAAATGATAAAAGAATAGATATGTATGAAATGAAATTATATGAAATGAAGACAAAAATATTTGGACTCTTCTTCAGGAGATATCAAAAATTACATTAGCGGAATGTGTTCATTAATGTGATGAACAACACGTGTGAAATTGTTACTTTATAGCATGCTCTGTTCAAAACTCGGGTCAGTAAGATTTGATTTTTTACTTAAACTACTTTCATTTAGCAAGGATGCTTTAAAGTGATCAAAAGTGTCAGTAAAGATGTTTTTGCGTTCCCCAAGAAAATGTGTTTGCTCATAAACCTTTCCCGTTTTGCTGAAAAACTGTGTTCTCTTGAAAAACTTTTGTGATTAAATAAAATGTGGGTGGGAGGATAAATATATATTTCAATGCTTTGGCATGTGAACGCAAAGTTTCTCAAGGGAACGCAATAGTTTAGAGAGAAAGCGCAAATGTTTTGCAAGCGAACTGAAAGTTTCTCGGGGGAAAGCATTACTATTACGAGAGAATGTAACAACAATGAAATATAATTTTTCATTCTATTCCATCTCTCTCTCTCTTTTTTTTTTTTTTTTTTTACCATCACCATGTTCCTTTAGGGGCTCCATACAGTAAAAATCACTTTGGGCAGTTGTTTAAAAGTCAATACCTAAATGGCTCAGAAAAATGAGAAAGTATGAAAAAAAGTTGAGAAAATATCTAGCATAATTTGCTTGTAGGTTCCACTGGCGCAACGACATTCATACATTTCGAGTGCTGCTTCAGTGTCCTTTTCTGGTGCAAGGTTTAGTTTCCTTCTTTCTCACAGACAATGGCCATCTCCTGAAACACTAATAATCCTCTAACAGAAACCCTCTCCCGCTCACCCCTTTCTTTCTTTTTATCTCTCTATTCCAACACATCTGCCCCTCACCCACCCTACTGTACATCCTCTACATCTCTCTCTCTCTCTGTCTCTCTCCCCCACTGTGGAAGTTGAGAGTAATCCATGTGGATTATCATAGTGGGGAGGGCAAAGGCAGTGAGTGTTTCTGCTTCTCTTTCAGTTCCTCCCAGCTGTGTTGAACATAAGATGAGCATGAGAGAGAAGAGAAGACATCGGTGGAACTCTTAGAGGATTTTTTATAAAGAAATGGTGTGATGAAGAGAATGATGGAAAGAAGAGATGTAAACATCAAGGGGGGATGATCAGGAATGGGGATAAAAGAGCCGGATGTCATTTTTTTTACAAGAACTTTCCGGGAAGATTTCTGTGTCATCCAAAGCACACTTCTGAAGCTTCCGGAGTGTCTGTTGGCTACAATCTGATATCAAGACTAGACTGGGACTACCGCAGATAGTCTGTCTTCAAGATCCAGTGAGCTGGAGATCACACAAACTGCTGTTTTATGCACGTGGCAGGGGTTGATGGGTAGGATGAAGGGCATCACACTGCTCTGGGTGCTGTTTTCAGGTGCTGTCATCCAAACACAAGCTCAGATGAGGATATCGCCTGAAACGTGAGTTTAGCTTAACCCTCCAAACACTTCTAAACAACCCCACAGCTACAAGATATGCACAATGTGAGAGAAACTATCATCTTTTTAGGCTCCTGTATTGCTAAATTTAACATAAATATGGACTTTGCCCTCGCACATTTAAGAAACTCATAGTACAGACCACTATAGCACTCCTCTGAATCCTTGTGCAGAACTGCAGTTTGTCCCCAGATCTCATCTTAATGCGTGCAGGTCATGACCTGAACACCTCCTGTCACTGCTTGAATACAGCTACTGTAAAAGCACTGTAAGCCAAAGCTTAACCTCCAATTGGCAACATTCGCTCAAAATCCACACACACAGCCTGTTTGAACAGACTTTTTGATCTCTCTGAGGGCTAATTTAGTTCCTGAAAGTCAAATTATGGAAAACAAGCAAACCTTGATAAGCTTAAAATCTTTAGCAGTCACACTGGCAGAGCAAAAGCAGAACATTTTCATTAACCCCTCACCGTCAGTTAAAATACATGTTTGAGAAAGAAATTGCTAACTGCTTCTGTTGTCTGATTTCAAGGATCTCCTTGCCATTAATCAAAATATGAGTTTAGGTTTTAGTCCATATGTGTTAGATAACATATACACTACCGTTGAAGTTTGTGGTTGGATTTTTTAATGTTTTTGAAAGAAGTCTGCTTACCAAGGGTAGCCTACATTTATTTGATCAAAAATATAGTAAAAACTGTAATACTGTGAAATATTACTACAATTTAAAATAACTGTTTTCTCTTTTAATATTTTTTTTTTTCAAATCATTTATTCCAGTGATGGCAAAGCTGAATTTTTAGCAGCCATTTCTCCAGTCTTCATTATCACATGGTCCTTCAGAAATCATAATATGCTGATTTGCTGCTTAAGAAATACTTTATTATCAGTTGTGCTGCTTAATATGTTTGTTGAAACAGTGATAAATTAAAGATTCTTTGATGAATCGGAAAAAAAACGCATGCTTGTGTAACATTATAAATGTTCTTAACATCACTTTTGATCAATTTAGTATGTCCTTGCTGAATAAAAGTATTAATTTCTTTCAACAACAACAAAAAAATCTTCCTAACTCCAAACTGCTAGACTAAAAATATTGATGACTCATCCTATACTACAGATTTTCATCCAATCAAATGCTCTCTGGAATGAGAATGTCCCTCCCCTAGACATTTTATTGTCTGAAATGTCAGTTACTTGATATTTATTTTAAGATCCATTTTAAAATGAATATCATGCTCACATGCTGTTGAACACCGGGCTGTGATATTGCTTAAATAAAATGTAACAAAAGGAAGATTTAATGTCTAATGCTTTTCGTTTGTGTTTTGAACAGGGTTCAACAGTGGGCCAATGCCTTTGGAAAACAGATTTTGGCCTTGTCAAACAGATACTCAGGTGGCCAACTCTTACAGAAGGTTTGTCTATTGTGACAGTAAAAGAATGAGTAATTTTGACTCTTCTGCTGTTTAGCACTGCAATTATATTTTTTACTCCTGATAACGGATTATTCCTGAAATTTGTCTTTGTCTTTACCCCCTCATTTCAATCCTAATATCAAAGCAATCAGGGACATTTCTGATATTGTCTGATAATCTGCAGAGGAAGCAGGTTTTATCCGTAAATCACTACATTAGCAATGCGTCTAACCGCTGGAAAATGCCATATGCAGCTGTGTCCAGTTATCTGGCATCTGTTTGAATTCACACTACACGCTAATTAACACTACTTTGTACTGTTAACCACAGACCCGGTGCCAGCCTACGAGCAGCCCATCTGCATACCAGAAAGACATATAACGACCAGTTTATATCTGACCTGAATATGTAGGCGTTCTTTCACCTTAAGGCCCTTTATTAGTGCAGCACAACAGCAGGATGTGCCTGAACAGTGAGGCAGGAAGAAGATTAACCTTCCCAGACTGCAGCATCTCCTCCTCCCTCTGTTCCTTCTCTCTCTTTTTTGTTTTTCCTGTGTCTAATCTAAGCTCAGAATAAAGCCTGGTACTCTTACAGTGTTTTGTGGTGGTGGATTATCCCTGTCTGACCTCGTGTTCCAATGGCCAATTGGTGGAGAGCAGGATTCTGCCCTCAGTGGCCTTTGATAGAGTGCTGATGTAGAGTTTGACCAAAATGTCCCCATAAAGATAGTAATACTATTTTTTTTTTTATTTGTGGGGACATTTTTTGGTCCCAATTAGGAAAACAGCTTATAAATCATACTAAATTATGTTTTCTGAAAATGTAAAAATGCAGAAATTTTTCTGTGAGGGTTGTGTTTATGGGTAGGGTTACGGGATAGAACATTCAGTTTGTACAGTATAAAAAACATTATGTCTATGCAAGTCCGCATAAAACGTGTGTGTGTGTGTGTTTGTTTGCATCTGTGCATAGAAATATAAAGATGTGGAGCCCATTATCAAGATGGTGGAAGTGGATGGTTTAAAGATGGTGAAGGAATTTGCTGAAGAAATGGAGAACATGCTGGGCAGGAAGATGAAGTCGGTCAAGGTCAGAGAAATCAGTATATTGTAGTAATGTGTAATTCTAAACAGTTATAAAAACTAATTTTAACTATTTAATTATTTGCTGTTTTTTGGATGATCAAAAAGAAGGCAATCTCCTGAATTTATTTGAATGTGTTTTATACAGAGAATGGCAGAGATAGCAGAGGATGCTGATTTCTATCATGAATATAATGCCACATTAGAGGTGAGCTATCCATCGTCCATCCTTCCCCTTACTCTCCTGTTCATCCCTCAGTCTATATCCATATATTTACACTTGTTGTTCTGCAGTTTGACTACTTCAACTCCATGATGATTAACGAAGTAGACGAGGATGGGAACAATTTGGCTCTGGGGGGTGAATTTCCTCTGGAGGAGAATGAACACTTCAACAAACTGCCTGTCAATACTCAGCAAAGTGTCATACAAGTGCCCACCAATGTCTATAACAAAGGTAAGACACAGTGCATTTTCATCCCTGATTAGAAACTGAAGATAAAGCAGATCTCTCTCTGTCTCTCAGATCCTGATATTCTGAACGGAGTGTTTATGTCAGAAGCACTGAATGACATATTTATCAGTAACTTTGAGAAGGACCCGACTCTAACCTGGCAATACTTCGGCAGTTCAACGGGATTTTTCAGACTTTACCCTGGTAATCATCAACAGCCTTAGTCCTTCAAATGCACCATTGCAGGATACTGAACATGCAGTTTTGCTCATTCAGACACAGGACAGAGAGATGAGAGTCTGATTGACACAGAATTACTGGTGTAATTATTTGTGACAATGACTCAGGCCTCTTCTCTCTGCTTCTCTCATTCATCATCATGTCATCACAGTATTGACACAGTAACCAAACTGATAAACTCAGGCTTCCCAGATCTTACATGCATATGAACACAGAAATCCTTCTCCATCTCTCTCATGGAGAGGAGACAGTAAACATATTCAATATGCTTTTTAAGGTATCAAGTGGACACCTGATGAAAATGGAGTTGTCACTTTTGATGGCAGGAATCGCAACTGGTGAGTTTGAATGTGTGTGTGTGGATGTACTGTATAAAACTACAATAGTGTCCATTTCCCAGTCAGTATTTTTTCTTTTGTAAGAAATGAACACTTAATCAGCAAGGATTCATTAAATTGATGCGAAAAAAGTGACACTATAAAGACATTTCTATTTTAAATAAATGCTGTTCTTTGGAACAGTGCTTTCAATACAGTAAATCAAAGAAATGTATCAAGGTTTTTCACAAAACTATTAAGCTGTTCAACATTGATAATAACATATATTTCTTAAGAACCAAATCAGCATATTAGAATGATTTATGAAGGCTCATGTGAGCATAAGAGACTTCTTTGTAAGCCATTAAAAAAAAAAAAAAAAATACAGACCCCAAACTTTTGAGCGGTAGTGTACACACTTCAACCTTCACTTTAAACCTGACACACCTTAAAAACGTGACGCTCATGACAGAAATTCAAAAACCGTTAAGGACTCAAGGCAACATCAAAAGATTAGTGATTTAACCGCAGTCCAGGGTCAAGAAGCAGGTCGGATCTCAGTGAAAGATTTTAATCTAGGTTCCTTTCCATGACTGACTGCTTCATCTGCCCAGTTTCCTTAAATACCTTCTGCCAGGACTAACACTATTACAGCTAATGCACACAATCTCTTTAGCAGTAATGAACGCAAAGTACTCACCCGTTGTATTGTGTTACGTTCCTAAATCTAACAGCTTCAATGATCACTTGCTGTGTATATATAATCTGAGTAGTTCTGCGACACGAGTAAGTTAAAAATCTACAAGTAAGCCAATTAAAAATGTGAATAACGGACTATTGATGTAATGTTCAGTCTTCAGTTTCAATCTCTCTCTCACTTTCTCAAAGTGATCTCATTATTTCCTTCTCTCAGAACATTACCCAGATGAGATTTCACACTGTTATCCGGTTGAGGAATTATTACTGTGAAAGGTCTTGACTGTTCGTCAATAGACAAACAGTGGGCACATGGAGTTATTTTAGTATATATTTTCATTTTCATATTAGCCATTTTGTTGTTTTTTGTCATCTTTATTAGTTTTAGTTTTTTTCTATTTCTATTTAACTTTATTTGATTTTGTTTCAGTATAAGTCAATTTAGTACTTCAATTTAAAACTTATTGCCAGGGCAATATTTCTAATCTTGTTTTAGTTTAGGTTTTGCATCAAATATTTTTATTTTACGATTTGTAATAGTACAATAGTAATAGTTTTAGTTAACAACACTGACCTGAGCTTGTAAGCATTTCAAAAAGACCTTTAAAAACACATCTCTCAAACTGTACGACACCTTCATTTAAGAGAACACTTCTGTTTTGTTCTCTCTCTCTCAGGTACATCCAGGCAGCCACGTCCCCCAAAGACATCATCATCGTTGTGGACATCAGCGGCAGCATGAAGGGTTTGAGGCTCACTATTGCAAAACACACCATCAACACCATTCTAGACACACTCGGCGAAAACGACTTTGTCAACGTCATTGCGGTAAGAACAGAAATTTTCAAACTAAACCTTTACACAAAACAAATGGCAAGCAATACAATTTCTTCCATGTAAATCTAAGTTATTATCCTCAATAAGAGTTCAAATTTTGTCTCTTTCCAGTACAGTGATTATGTCCGGTATGTAGAGCCCTGTTTTAAAGGCACGCTCGTACAGGCCGACCTGGATAACCGTGAGGTAACGTTTTCTCGGCTTGCACAGAGCAGTGAATTCAGTTGCCAGTTGAGATTTTAATATTTGCTGCATTCATGCATTCTAATTCTTTCTAGCACTTCAAACTTTTGGTGGAGGGATTGCAGGTAAAAGGTGAAGGAAAGGTGAAGAAAGCCATGAAAGAGTCCTTTAAGATTCTGAACGAGGTGAGTGTGTGTTAATGTTTGAGGGATGTATATTTATCCATATAGAAATACTGATCTATCAAAAGGCTCTGGGTGTGCGTAGGCAGCAGCGGAAGGCAGGGGTAGTTTATGTAACCAGGCAATAATGTTGATTACTGATGGAGCCATGGAGGATTTCCAGAAGGTGTTTGAGGAGTTCAACTGGCCAGACCGCAAGGTACCAAATGTGCACAAACAAACAAAAAGTCACTATGGATACATGCTTTACCTGTGTGCATAATCTGATAAAATAATACACTATCAAACAGGTGCGCGTGTTCTCATATCTAATTGGACGAGAGCTAACATTTGCTGACAATGTCAAATGGATTGCCTGCAACAATAAAGGTGAGATCCTCCTGCAATTAAAGCAGAGCATTGTGGGAAACTACCTGAGCTAGTGAGTTCTATTATTTGCACAGAAAATGTACGATGTGCACACTTTGTATAGTTTTTATAATGCAAATGTTTTTGTGAGCACAATGGTTTCAATTCCCATTTCTTTTCCAGTCATTTGTTACAGAATTTAAAAAATCGCATTACTGTATATTTATATTTTGGTTTTATTTATATACCATTATAGTATTTAGTAATTTTTTTTTTTTTCAGTTTACATTTCAATTTTTGTAATTTCTTATTTTTATAATAATTTCTACTTTTTCTATCATTTCTACTTTTTTCATTTTTATAATTTTTAGTGTTATTTCTATCTTTAATTAATTTTATTTTAGTTTTAGTAATTTAGTACTTCAACTTGAACTTATTTAAGTTAAGTGGCAGGACAACATTTCTAATTTTCATTTAAGTATTTTTAAGTTTAAGTTTTTCCTCTATTTATTTATTTATTTCATCAATATTTAGATTTTACTTTATTTCAGCTTTACTTCACTTACTAGTAATGATTTTTAATCGTTTTATTTTGTTAAAAATAACAACACAAATAACAAAGAGCAGTTTCAAGCCAATGAAATATGTTAGACCCAAGCAAAATTACATTGGCAAAAGAAACTTTTTCAAAAAAAAAAAAAAAAATCATTTATTTATTTAGTATTTATTTTTCTCCTGCCTTTCCCAAGCTTGGAAATAACAATTAAAAAAAATTCTTGATATTTCCATTAGGGCTGTCAAACGATTAATCGCGATTAATCGCATCCAAAATAAAAGTTTGTTTTTACATAATATATGTGTGTGTATGGTGTATAATTATTTTCTATATATAAATACACACACATGCATGTATATATTTAAGAAATATTTGCATGTATATACTGTGTATATATATTTATATTATATATAAATATTTTATATATATATAACACATTTTTCTTAAATATATATGCATGTGTGTGTATTTATATATAGAAAATAATTATACTCCATACACACACATATATTATGTAAACACAAACTTTTATTTTGGATGCGATTAATCGCGATTAATCGTTTGACAGCCCTAATTTCCATGCTGTCCACAACCCGTTCTATTATAATTTAATTAAATATTGTGACAGCTGTGCCCTCTGCTGGTAACAGATAAATAAATAAAAAAAATTACATTACCTTTGTTGTTGTGTGCTTGTAATTAGGTTACTACACCCATATCTCTACTCTGGCGGATGTACAGGAGAATGTAATGGAATATCTTCATGTGCTGAGCAGGCCAATGGTCATCGACCATGATCATGACATCATCTGGACAGAGGCTTACATGGACAGTGTGGTGAGTTGCTTACCTTTTCTCATTCACTCTCTCTTTCTTTTTGCACTAGTACAGTCGGTACTGTACACAAAAGGTGATGTTGCATATTGTCCCAAACCTTCATATTGATCATTTCTGTCTACATTAATCTTGAACCTCTCATGTTGTGATTTCATTATCTGATTCCGAATGTGATCTTGTTATGTCTGTTACTTCATTATGTCTGTCATTATTTCCTGTCATCCCATTCCAGCTACCCAATACAGCTGAGGTAAATTCTTTCGTTCTCCGCAGTAGATCGAAATATATCCTGTATACATCCAAAAGCAATAGTTCATGTGTTCTTGCAGTTTAGAGTTCATAGCTTCTCTTTTAGATATATTTTAGTTGTATTTAGAAATTCTGACCTCTGTGAAGTTTTTAATGTAATCTAGGTCCTCATCAAATGTCTGGTAGAGTCTAAATCAACAGGATTGCAGTTCTAAACGTGTTTGTGCTGTTTTGTTAATTTGTGATCAACAAGTCTAATATTTAATATGATAGCTACAGAGGCAAAAAGGAGCTACAGACACATTTTCTGCATTGATTATGGGGATTTAAATATGATACGTGTGCTACATGGAGCCAAGAGGGGAAATTTGAATGTGGAAGATTTGAATTCTTTGAATATTTGAATTCTGTGGAAACCTACAAGAGTTTCTTTATAATTCTGTTGATGCCGATGACTATACATGCCAAAATAGACAGTAACTACACGTTTGGTCAAAACTGAGTTATGACTGAAATCGGGTCTGTCCAGTGACAAATTTGTTTGGTAAGCTGTGCTCAAATTTAGAGAGCAAACAGAGTGGGAAAAATGTAAAATCTATTCATTCAAAAACTCTGAAGCCATTTTTCTCAGTTTCAGTGTTGGTGTAGTTACTGTATTTTGGGAAACACTTTATTTTGGGTGACTCTTGCGGTAATCTTTAATGAATGGTTTAGTTCTTCATGAGTCACACATTAACTCAACATTATCCATGCATTAGTTAAGCATGAATAAATGCATATTAGTGCACCTGTATTGTAAAGCGTTACCGTATTTTGCAACGTAGAACAATAAGGAACTGAATCCACCTACCAGTGAAGCACCTGCTCTTAATGGAAGTATCCTATGGTCTCATTCAGGGTTTCATCCACTTCACAGGCCTTCTCTCTTTCTCTTTCTCGTCTTTCAGCTTTTTAACACACAGGCTGAGAGTTTGCTGTTGATGACCTCTGTGGCCATGCCTGTGTTCAGCAAGAAAGAAGAAACAGTGAGTTGAATATATAAGGGAAAGTGCGGCTCCACAAAAAAAAGTCTGGACAAAAACAGAAACATCTTTTTCCTTCAGTTCATCATGTAATCAAGTCTCATTCAACAAGGATAGAAAGGGGCGGAAGAATAATGAATGTCTAAAAATGGCTCAAACATAATAATGAATTCAAAATAAATAATTAATAAATTATACATAATTAAAATGACATTATTTAGGTTATTACTGTTGTTGTCATGAGAAAAGTCTATCTCTAAATAAAGATAAAGAATAAATCATGTTTCAATAAATAATGATAGGCTAATAATGAATGAATCGGTTGACTGAATCATTAAAAAATGTACTCAAAATGTACTTTTTTTTCAGTTAAACTACTGTGGGAGTTCGTGATATTGGGACTTTACTATACTGGAATTTCGTCACATTAATTATAAATCTAACATAAGCTCTCATAATCCAGCGAAAACATTAAATATACACTATTAAATACTCTTAACATGTTTATACAACTGATTTCGCTACAATTTGAATATATGACCCGACTTTGTACCTAAAAAGGATGATGACCATTTGTAAATAACACTCTCAGTCGACGCTTCCTCAAACGGCTTTCTCCAACCCTGATGACGGAAAAAAAGAGCGCGTGAATGCGCTTACAGCCTAACCAGACATAACTAATTGATATGTCCTTGACAACAGGGGAATCCTTTAAACACATTTTATTCGCATCTAATACAATTTCATTACGATTCTAAGTGAATTATTCTGAATTTGCAAAAACCTATAGATTATGAAGGTTGCATCACTTCCGGTCCAGGTTTAAGCTAGAACTGTTTTAGGCTACTTGAGAAGCCTTCAAAGGAGTTACCAAAGATGAGCATAACCGATGGAAATTGCATGTGCATATCTAAAAGCTTTTCACTTTTTCTTCTTCTCAATAACATTTGGATATTAAAACTGAATAAAACGGCCACAATAAAAGTAACTAGCTTGGTTAGCTGATTACCTTAAAAGTCCATAGATAACGAGTTGATGCTGCTAACACTTTCTACAACAAGCTGATGCAATGAGACCTGTTTTAGACCATTTACAATTTTAGAACATAAGTTCAATTCAACTGTTTATTTTAAAATTGTATTGTTCATAGTTTTGACTTTGCTCTTTCTCTTTGTGTGTAACGTTAGCTGTCTCACGGGATCCTCCTTGGTGTGGTTGGCACTGATGTCCCTTTAAAAGAGCTCATGAGATTGGCTCCTCGATACAAGGTGCCTTCATAATGTCATCAGTCCTCTGTTCACAATAACGCTGATCACATCTAAGGTCTTTTCATTCACAGGGCAGACTATATCCATGATTGTTTAAACTGCTGACTGATTAATAAATATGTGATTTTACTGAATTTATTATTTTGACTTCTTTGCCGTTTCAGCTGGGAGTTCACGGCTATGCATTCTTAAATACTAATAATGGTTATATACTCTCTCATCCTGACCTTCGACCTCTGGTAAGCTACAAACTATTCCACAGATCTTACACCTATTACCTATTGTCTATAAGAGTTGATTACATTGTGTAATTAGTTTTGTATCTCATTAACGTTGATGTTTTCTATACTTTGTGTTAGTATAAAGACGGTAAGAAGCTGAGGCCAAAGCCTAACTATAACAGTGTGGATCTCTCAGAGGTGGAGTGGGAAGATACAGAATACACAGTGAGTGGAACATCACACACACACACACACATATAAATAAACATTCACACACTCACACATCCATCACACCATTTTTAGATCAATTGCTTCAAGGTGTTTGTGTGTGTTGATCCTCTAGTTGAGAACGGCAATGGTGAGAGGGGAAAGTGGGACAATCTCTCTGGATGTCAGAGCAACAGTAGAGAAAGGAGTGAGTTGATTTTGTCCTTTAATTCGCTTCTCATAAGATTACTTTAGTTTGATTCATTCATTTTTATCCCATAATAACCTAGCCGTGACTGTCATACTCACATGCCGACGTCTTCCCTTCTCAGAGGAGAGTTGTCTTCCTGAAAAATGAATATTTTTACACCACCATCAACGAAACTCCATTCAGGTGAGTTACATTTTTTGGAGTCTAAAACATGCTGACTGTATATTTAAATTCTGCTTATGTGTTATTATGCGTCTATGTTTTTAGTCTTGGAATTGTACTTACCAATGGTCACGGGAAGAATGCTTTCATCGGAAATGTTTCAGTTGAAGAGGGTAAAGATTTTCAAATTATTACCTGCAAAAATAATATAATAATTTGCCTGTCTCTGTTTACTGCTATCATTTGAAAATTGAAAATTCTGTCTACAGGCCTACATGACCTGACAGCATCTGATGTCACTATTGCTAATGAATGGTGGGTGTTAATTAAGGCTAAGAACTAGATTAGAATCTGAAATGATGTGATATTTTCTGATTGTACGTTTTTTTGCTGTTTCAGGACATACTGTGAGACAGACATCGATCCACATCACCGCAAACTGACACAGTTTCAGGCCGTGGTTCGATATCTGTTAGGGAAAGAACCAGACCTGGAGTGTGAGTTCTGCCTCTAGAGGCCTTTAGACACTAGACTCAAAGTTTTAACATAGTATTTGAGATTTTTACTTCTATCATTACATTTAGTTTTATTCATGTAGAATTACAAATGAGTAAAAACAATGCACCTACTTGTTGCCACTTGCAAGGTTTTGGCACAAAGCTCAATAATTAGTTGCACTTATAAATCATCTCATATCTTTGCAACTGTACAGCATAACCACTTTCGTAGGCAGTTAAACAATTTGATCTGAATGACGATTGATGATATCTGCTATTTGGTTCTGTTCTGTCTGTTCTTCAGGTGATGAAAGACTCCTGCAGCAGACTCTGTTTGACGCAGTCATCACAGCTCCTATGGAAGCCTACTGGACTGCACTTCTGCTCAACGCCTCCGGGTACTATTTCCCACCCACACACACAGCATCACAGACAAGTTTCATTAGTGAAATACGTGCTCGGCCGTGACTTTTCTCATTCTTTTGCACGCCTCCGATGTGCAGAATTGATGCGGGTGTGGAGACGGCGTTCCTGGGCACACGCTCCGGCCTCATGAGGATGGCCAGATATGTTGGCGTAGAGAAACGTGTGGGGAAGTGAGTACATTTAATTAAGAGCTCCACATCACGACTCAACCGTATAAACCACATCTGCATTGCCATAGGTTTTCCTAAAGGGATAGTTCACCCAACAATGAAAATCCTGTCATAATTTTGCTCACCGTTAAGTTGTTCCAAACCTGTATAAATTTCTTTCTTCTGCACCCATCAACTGTTTGGTTACCCACATTCTTCAAAATATCTTCTTTTATGTTCAGAAGAAGAAATTCATACAGGTTTGAGGGTGAGTAAATGATGACAGAATTTAAATTTTTGGGTGAACTATCCCTTTAAGACCACCCATGGCCTCACATAATATGCTCTCTAAAATTCTCAACTTCGGGAAGGTAGAGAGGAACAGGCAGTAACATGAAAAACAGAATGTGGTATTAAAATAAACATTAGTTAATGTGGCTATACATAAATCACTAAACAAATGCTAATGTATATACTCAACACATATGAATCTCTTTTTGATGTTTTTTTTTTTTTGCAGAAAATTCTTAACTCCATCCGATAAGGAGAATATTTTTACTCTGGACCATTACCCTGTTTGGTATCGGCGTGCAGCAGAGAATCCAGCTGGAAGCTTTTTGTACTACGTTCCTACAGAGGACAACACACAAGGTAGTGCGCACCCTGCTGTCCATATCAAAAGACTTTACACCCTATTGAATGTATTGTGCTCAGTATTTATTTTTCTTTCCCTGCAGTGGATGGAAGGGTTGTGATTGCAGTCACGTCTGTTACAGTCACTGTAAACAAAAAGACAGCACTTGCTGGAGGTATGATCTTCCCTGGTTATTCTTATCTTTGAATCTTTTTTATTAGTCTGTGCTGATCAAAGGACACCCATCGAGTTGCTATTATCTTTGTCCATTTTAAGTATGTGAGTGAGCACATGTGCCCATGTTTGGATGTTCAACCATGTATGGAGTTCACCTCTCCAACATGAACATTTCTTTTCCTCAACATGACCTTGGCTTTTGCTATTTTCTCATTACTCACACAGACACACATAATTGATGACTTGAACTGTATTAATGCATTCATGAAAAGGAAAATATATTAAAGGACAGGAAGTCACTTGATAGGAATTTGGGATACGTTATCTGCTAGTATTCTCATTCCTTTAGCATTTGCTCTGAAAATCCGTTTCAAGCTTTTAGAGCCCTCAAAAAATCACAGGCAAAGCTATTGTCTACTGTAATATAAATGTTGTTTTTTTCTGGAAAAATACATGGTTATTTTGAATGGCAGTCAATGGAAAATGATGTTTAATGCCACCATAATGGTTTAGTTACATTATCAACCAGCAGGGGCTTACTGTGCTATGCTAATCAGCCACCGCTTGACCCCTTCATTTATCCATCCGTTTAGATTTTTAATCTGGATCTCTCTCCATTTTTGTGTGAATCTGAAGAAGCATATTTTAACATTTTACTTTGAGCAAAACTGTGTGTGAGTGCTTGCTGAATCTTACACTTCAACGTTTACAGAAATACATTCTTTATTCATTTTTAACACAGAATTATATCACAGATCACAAATCATATTTCAAACTGATTTTCATCAAGCGAAAAATATAAAGAAGGATCTCATATCAGTCTTAGAAAAAAGGTCAAGTGAAGAAAGGGTCACATCAATAAGCTATAAGATATTAAACCAGAACTTCATAAAGATCTTGAAGATGCTTTCAGCTCAGTCAAATGGGCAAATCCTTTCCTTTCATCAATCCAATGGGATTTACAAAGCGTGTAGTGAAGTGTGTGTGTGTGGTGTCCCTGCTCTTAAATGTAAGGCCAGGACCAAGAGTAAACACACCTCAGCAGAGTCACTGCTCATTTATATACCGCTCTTCATATTCACTGGCATATTTGCTGACAGTCAATAAACAAGCATGTGCTCACTTTTGAGATTATTCGCAATAAGTGCAATTTGACGGGAACGTATTAGTCCACCAGTGGCAAAAGTGCTTTCGTCTTTTCTTTTTACATAACAGAGGATACAGGGTATGTGTTTTGTCGCCCCGTGCAGAGTACAGGCCCATGACACATGCTGTATAAAATAAGAGCTAAAAGAACAGTAATGGCAAGAGAGACTGCAACCATTAGACAAAACTCCTCTAATTAATAATTCATGAGTTTTCTCTGAATTCTCTTATGGAGAATTTTTAGGAGTTCCTCTACAAAAGGAGTTTTCACAGGAAACACAGGGAAAAGTATACTCAATTTTTTGCAATCAAGTTATTGTTCATAAATAATTTGTAAGACAGATTAAAATAGATACATATATTCAACATACTTTTGAATAAATGTATATCTGTACTTATATATACTCAGCATATGGCTGCAAATATCATTGAACACAAAGATAAAAGTCAGAGATGCTTAACTGCTGGTGTGGGTATTAGCACACAAATTAGTTGTACTTTGATTTACAATTTTTTTGCCAGCAACCACACCACTAATTTGCATTGGTAATGAATAGTGTGTAGGAAAGATTGTTGCTATAGTTACAGCGGAAGAGCATCTCCTAAATCCGGATGAGGTGGTGTGATATTTGCTCCACACCCTTGTTCCTTCTGCACATCCTTCCTATAGATGGCAGCATTGTGCAAAACACCCAATAATGACGTTACTCTTGACATTATAATCTGTTTCTAAATTTTCAATAATACTGAGGAAAAAAATATGCTGGTTCACATTAACAGTGTGCAGCTAGTTTCTGACAGTCTTTCTTTCCATTTTTCGTCCAGTTGCTGAGGCTGATTACCGCAGAAAAGCTTATATTATATCTGTGGGCTTCTGAAAGCCCAAGTCAAATTTATCTGAATTATTTAGTCTAAACAACATCTGCCCTCAAGGAAAAGCGAATTATGCAAATTGGTCCACAAGCAGAAAACTGATCACACAGACTCAATCGATTCTCCTCCATCGCCAGCCCAAGAGAAAAGATCAGACTAAATCAGCTATTACATCCTAATCCAGAATTAAACTACAGATCAACAAAGACATTGATTTATATTGCACAGAAAAAGTCTATCTTAATAAATGTAAGGTTTATTTCCCTCTCATCTATTTCCTTTCTGTTTTTTGTTTAGAGGGTAGCTATCACTGTGCTTCTTTAGCCACCAAGGTGTAATTAACAGTTCCAATAGCCACAATCTGCCACCCTCCACTAACACCAACAGAGTCCTCAGCCTGCTCTACATTAGCACTTGACTTCACAATACTTCAAGACACTTCACGATAGACGCCAGGGCTGGATTCTTCTAGTCTTACAAAAACGAGTCTGACCTCTAGAGATGAACATGGAGAAACAACAAACCGTAAACAATGTTATCAACACAAATTATTACACAATACAAAGGACAAACCTCACACTTAAAAACATAAAAACTGGGGTCACGTCACATTGCACAGAATATATTATCGCTGATAAATAAGGTGGGAATATTTCAAATATGATATGTGGGGGTTATGATGTTCAGTTCACACTGGGGTAGGGTTAAGGGTTAAAATTAGGGTTGGTAGTGGTATTTGTATTTGGGATTAAATTTTTTGGGATTTGGATAAGAGATGAAGGTTTAGCGTAAGAGTTATTTGGATTTGCGATGACGGGAGTTTTAGACTTGGGGTTCATATTAGTGATGGAGGTTTATGGTAAGGGTAGTGTTTATGGTTTAGAGCTGGGTGTTTAGGTTAGTGATAGAGACTGGGATATAGTTGTGGGTTAGGATAAGTGATCGGAAGTTCATGGCCCCATTTCACAGACAGGGCCTAGACTAAGCCAGGATTAGGCCTTAGTTCAATTAGGGCAATTAAGTAACTTATATGTTATAATGTTTATAAAAAAAAAAACATTACTGCTGTGCATCCTGAGACAAAACAATGGCACTGACATTTTTAAAGAAATGTCAGTGCAAGTTGATTTCAGTTAAAACACCTCAAACATGCATTTTAGTCTGAGACTAGCTTAAGCCTTGTCTGTAAAACCAGGGGCATATTAGTGATGGAGGGTAATTGTAAGGGTAGGGATTAGTGTTGGAGGTTTAGGGTTGGGGGTCAGATTAGGGTTAGAGTTGGGGGTTAGGAATTGTGATGGATGTTTAGGGTTAGGGGTTCAGATTATTGATGGAGGTTTATGGTAAGGATAAGGATTTGTGTTATAGGTTTAGGTTTGGGAGTAGAGTTAGAAGTTTAAGATTACACCATGTCTACACTGATGCTGCAACGGCTTGAGGCTGCCTACACTGGAAACTTAAAAGTGAATGTTCCAAATCAAATTGTCCTTTTGCCGGAAGCAGAGCAAGCGCATGTAGTATGTCAGAAATCGGGGCATCCGTTTATGGTCTGTAACTCGGTGCATTGCATTGGAATGTATCCACTGTAGACAGCATCGATTATAATGAGTGTTATTGCCATTTGGTGTAATGTGCCACTTACACGTACCACCCGGTGTAGAACACAGTGTTGGAGGTGATGGTTGGATTAGTGATGGAGGTTTATGGTTTAGTATTGAACTAAGAATCATAATACTAAGGATTAGGATTAGTATTGAAGGGTTAGGGTTAGAGTTGGGGGTTTGGATTAGTGTTGTGAGGGTTGGGATTAGAGTTAAAGGTCTAGGATTGGGGTTGGGATTAGTGTTGGGGGTTAGAGTTATGATTGTAGGTTTGGATTGATAGCTAGGCTGCTACAGAGGCAAATGCAAATGAGAGCATGTGATCCTCTAGAAACATCAGGGTTCAGGAACTGTGAACAGTTGCATCCACGCCTCCTCTGCTGAGATCCTCTCAACATTGGGGGAGGGTGGGGGAGTTCTAAAGTGCTGAGTGGTCCCTCTTGTCCTGGGGCAAATAGGTCATAGGTCATAGGCCAAAGTTTAGCGATTGAGTAAAGTGTAAGTCTGAGAGTCAGAGAGAGTCTTAAGAAGGACAGAGAAACAGGAAACAGGGACTATAAATCCTCTACTGGGCAGCTAAATGATCATCAAATGTGCAGACCAACCAGTAAAGGATTCTTTATATTTGTGGATGACCTCTGAACTCTGAATCTCTCCCCCATTCCCCTATGCAACTGATGAGATCTGTTTCTCCTCCGAGTCGCCTTCTGCCTCTGCGTCACCCATCAATGGCTGCCTCTTCTTTAGCTCCCGCTGGTATTTTGCCATTAGAGAGGCATATATGCAGCCGTATGCTGCGGCAGCTACCATCATAATACACACGATTCCACAGACCACACCAGCGATCACTACTGTACCGATCGCCCTGCGAACACTGACCGGCCGATAACGCTGCTTCACACAGTCTGGTAGCTCCGCCTCCGTACGCACCACTGCACCTTCGGACGATGGAGTGGGTGTCCCACGAAAACATGGTGGAGATCCACCTTTGCTCCCAGCCCCGCCCCCATTCTCATCCTCCAATTGCAGACAGTAGTTGAACATCTCCACAGGAACACCCCTGATGTCACGGCCCCTTAAGTCCTTTGGGAGCGTACACTCAACGGCATCGACATAACCGCCTACGACAGAAAGCAATAGAGAAAGAGAAATCAAAAATGTATCTCTCTGAGGTAAACAATAGTAACCTCTAATGAATTTAAATGGTGGCTTCAAGCCCTCCAAAATAGCACCGCACAGCTAGGAGGGTCAGAAGCCTCTTCAATGAGCGTGTGTGTTTGTATGAGAGAAAGAGTGGTAGCTGGTGTATAATTAATAAGCCTGACATGCATACAGAAGCTCTGTTCCAAAACCTAGTGATTTGCCACACTGCCTGCATAGGCAGCTGCCTTCTAAGGCAACATGCTAACTGTCATGGAGTGACTAATTTGGAGTGCTCTACAGAGGCAGCAACTCCACATGCCACACAAATATAATTCTGTACAGGGTAGTTGACTCGCACTTGATTTTAAAATAGCTTGTAATTGGCATCTCACGAATGGTGCAATAATCCAGTACTATCACACAGCTAATGGTGCAATAATCCAGTATGCATAAAATACACAATACAAACAAATTTGGGGTAAAATATCATTTATTTTTAATTTTTTCTGATCTATTTTTTCGGAATATTTTTAATTAATGAATGATATATAATGAAAAAGTAATGCATTACAAAACTGTATTACTCCCTAACAAGTAACTAATTGTGTTACTTACAGTAGTTACTTTTTATGGAAAGTAATGAGTTACGTTACTTTTTCTCATCTGGGCTGGGCTTGCTTGTTTGTTTTTCAAATGTTAAAGCCCTTTCACACCAAAAGTGAAATGAATAAGCCTCAGGCTGAGGGAAATGCAAATTCACACCTGTACAGTAGAGGGCACAGCTCAAACAAACCTTTCCGCTGTGCTGCCATTCTGGATTGCAGAAGAATAGGACACAGGAGAAGAAATTTCACTCTTCAGCAATAAAAACAAAAAATCAAACACAAATGTGATGTTTATCTAAAGCCATTTTTTCTTATTCGTATGGTTGAATTAAATCATCAAAGGTCAGCAGCAAAGAAATTAGTTAATAAAGTGAAATGAAATAACGTTTGTGTAATTTATGTTTGCATAATATTCTGAGTTTGCATTTCACAGTTTTTATTCATTTTGAGGAATACTGAATCTGTTTTTGTGCAAGTGACATGAGTAATTGCTCAGAATTAGTCTAGAACTACAATAACCATCATATTTACACAGCGCACACAACGCCTCTGCACTTACTCTCTCAACATGGGGACAGGAGAGATGACAGTCAATAAATGGGAGACCAAAGTAACTTGCTTTACTTATTTGAAAAAGTACCTCAGACATTTTTTTGCAAATTTAAAAGTAATGTGTTACTTAACTAGTTACTTGAAAAAAATCATGTTACTTGTAATGCGTTACCCCCAAAACTGTATATAATGTTATTTTTTAACATTTCCCATCCACTATCTTGGATTTTCTTATAAGAAAGTTTGTTGCATCATGGGATCTCCATTAAAAAACATTCAATGCTGCCTGAATTTGGTCAAAACAAAGTATTTTGGAAGGTACAGTAGTGTAAGTAAGGTCAAGAAAGTATTTTGGTTGCCTTAAATGGCACATCTGTATGCAGCTCACTAGGTATTGGAACAAAGCAAGAGACTCAGAGCCCACCATGACTGGAGTCTCTTTCTCACACACTAAAAGCTTTGTGACTCAGCCTCTCATGTCTGTTTCAAATCCCCCTCCCTCTCAAAGCTGCTCTGAAACAGAATTAAATGAGTTTCTCTGACTCAGAGTAGAAGGATGGATTGAGACAGACAGAGAAAAATAGAAAGTGAGAGGTATGGAGAATAAGAAGCTCTGCTTCACAATTATTGTTGGGGTTTTGCCACATTTCATTGCCAGTGGTAGACAAAAGATAGATAGGAAATTATTAGGGAGAGAGTGGGTACATTTCCTACAATAAGTCTGGAGTACATGCACTTACCATTAGGTTACAGCTCCATCTGTTAAGAGGCTTAATAAACCTCTTTTAAAACAGATAATTCTTTAAATTCTGGTTTATAGCTCTTGCAAAATGCCAATAAACATGCACTTAACATGATTGCACACACAATTTTAATGCAATACAGTAATTCGATAATGTTTTAGTAATTCAGATTTTAAATATTAAAAGGTTTAATTATTTATTGAACACTGATGTCTATTATCATACTGCTGTTGTCGCCTCTTTACAGATGCAATAATTCACTGAAGACAGGGATTTTACCATTGTTAAAGGCAGTCCACTTTGGCCCAATGCCAAAGAACACACCTTACTTATGGTAAAATCCTAGTAACCTACAGCCTCTTGTGGCATATTGCTCAAATGACGTGTTTTTACACCTGCAGAGAATAAAAACACTACGCACGCACAACCCTCACCTCGGTATATTAGCCACTCCATCCAGTGTTTGAAGTCTCTCAGGTTGCAGTCACACTCCCAGGGGTTTATGCCCAGCTCCAGGTGTTGAAGGTTGACGAGAGGCTCAAATGTGGCTCTCTCCAGGGCGTGAAGTCTGTTCCCAGCCAAGGAGAGCCAGGTGAGCCCCTGCAGCTCATCCAGCAGGCCCAGCGGCACAGTGGCCAAGCCGTTCAGAGACAGATCCAGCCTCCGCAGCTGGGTCAGGCCACGAAATAACTCCCGATCCAAAACCGTAAGGCTGTTGTTGCGCAAACTCAAATCGCTCAGGTTACTCAGCTCACGGAACAGTCTGGAAGGCAGGTTGTCCAGATAGTTGTTGGACAGGTCGAGGCTCTCAAAGGTGCTCAGATTGGCAAAGGCCGAGACAGGCAGGGAGGAGAGGCGGTTATTGGCCAGAAAGAGGGTATGTGTGCCCTCCGGGAGAGAAGTGAGAGCGGGCACAGATACTAGACTCCGCCCACTGCAGTTAGCTTCCAGTGAGTTACACACACACTCTGAAGGACAGCCAGCGCATAACTGCAGCAACGTAGCACACACACTCAGCACACCTAGCAGACCTGTGTGAATGAAGAAAAAAAGAGAAGTGTATATCGTCTGAAAGAGTTGACATAGATGTGAAAGATTGATGTGAAAGATGTGACAGGTGTTGATTTAGTGCCACTGTGAATCATATGTACTGTATTTAATAAAGGAGACCAGTGCTCAACACAACTAAACCTGTGGCTTCCGCTCCAACCACACTAGTTTAAACTGGAGCTTATGTGAACCTACAAACAAACCTCTAGACATAGCAGTATTTTTGATGCACTCGCTGTCTGTGTCGCAGCACCTTCAGGATGTTTTTGCGCAGGATGTGTTTTGATTATTGCAAGATGTACTCTTAATGGTTCATTTGACCCAAAATGAAAATTCTGTCATTATTTACTCACCTGCATGTCTTTTCAAAACTCTATGATGTTCTTTCTCTTTAGAACACAAAAGAAGTATACTGCATGACCAAAATGCACCAAAAATTACAACAAATGCAAAAAAAAAAAAAAAAATTCCCACTTCTGACAAACCCAACCTTTGGCTGCGGGCTCAAGCTACGTAGAGTCTTTAACCCTCTGGTTAAATATCACTTGTATGCTAATTCAGTCATAAGTCTTCTGAAACCATACAGTTGCTTTGTGTGAGGAAAATACCCAAATGTACCTTGTTTTTTTTACTGAAAATCAACGAGACACACATTTGACATGACATCAAACTTCTATTAGTTTAATTGAATGTGAGTGTGAACGAGATTTGAGAACGACATTCAACATAAGGGTGAGTAAATGATGACGTGTGAATTTTTGGTGGTTTCCTGAATGGGATTCTTGAGTTGGCTAAATGTTTCTTCTTGGATGATGTAGCATTATAGATTCTTGAGATCAGTAAATCATCAGTAAAGCATCGGTAAAGCGTTTTTACTCTTTTTTTTTTTTTTTTTAAAGAAAAAAACCCTGCTATGGTTGACAGTTAGTGGGTTACAACTGGGTTACTGGACTCTTCCAACCCTGCATAGGTCTATTCCGATAGAGTTAAAGTGGTAACACTTTATTTTGATGGTCCCTTTTGAACATTCTGTTGACTATAAGTAACTTTGCAACTACATGCCAACTAACTCTCATTAGAGTATTAGTGTACTGTCTGCTTAATATCTGATAACTCTTTATTGTGATGGTCCTCCAACAGACACTCTACTGACTATAAGTAACTTTGCAACTACATGTCAACTTATTCTAACCCTAACCCTACCAGTCTACTAATACTCTACTAACACTCTAATGAGAGTTAGTGGACATGTAGGTGCAATGTTACTTCTAGACAACAGAATGTGTTAAAGGGACCATCAAAATAAAGTGAAACCGTTAAAGTTAGCAGGATAGTAAAATAAATTGGCTTATCGGCTCTTGCCAGGGATGAGAAAATGCTTCCCATATCTTTGTTGTTTGATAATTTTGCATATTTTTGGGCCTATGCAGCCTAAATAACCTAAAAAGGTTCTCCTACGGCATCAGGCTTTTCCGTTCTTTTTTGTAAGAGTGTATGATGGGAATATAATGTGCCTCAGAGTTAAACAGAGAACGTCCTCTGCTCTGCCATAACAAAGCAAACATTTGCCAACTGTTTGTCACCTCTCTCTTTTATGCAACACAATGTGGTGGGGGGAAATGTCTCTCTGTGTGGGAGACAATCAGATGCTATCAATGGATATGACGGTTTAAACATTGAGATCCCAGTTGTCTCGTTGAACGTGTGTGTGTGTGAGTGTTTGGCAGTTTAAGTGCAGACAGATGCAGTTACAGCACTCGGAAATCTGATCCTGACCAGCCTCAACACCCTGATCCCTTTGTAATCAGAGACACACACAATCATCACTCGCACGCTCTCTCTCTAATACACACTCACACAATTCTGTGTAATCTCAATAATTAATCCGTCCTTCTAAACTATGTAGTTGTGAATTATTCTAGAATTGCTGTTTTGGCCTGTCAACCTTCAATTTCCAGTATATCCCTTTCTTCTCTCATCCCTTATTCTGTTTGGCTGAGACAAAATGTGTTCTTTATAGGCAATGACAATGAATGGGGACTTCAGCTTTACAGAAAAGACACTAATGCACCATAAAAGTAGTTCATACTTAGATTCTCTCTGCTCTATATTCTATACTCTATTTTTATTAAAGCTGTTATTTACTTAAAATATTTTCATCCAGTGGACAATTAATTTCAACAACCAGGTCTGTCCAATTTATGATTGAATCTTTCAGACAGGTTTTATGTAATGGATCAACATATTAATTGAAAGGATCCGACTCAAGAGAAATAATCATTATGTGATCTCTTAATGAATGAGTCAAGTAGAGCTAGTGCGGATGTCAAGATAAATCAGTAAATAATTCAGGCTTTTCTCAAATCCCCACACAAAGCAAGCTTTTGACTTGAGAAGACTTTGAATAGCGTCTTTGATAGTGTTTTTTTGGACCTTCACTTTCATTAAATTGCAAACAGTGGCTAAGATATTCTTTCAAAAAGCATTGTGTTCCCTAAGAAAGTAATACAGAATAAGTATTGGCTTAATATATATATATATAAGACATTTTAAGTTTGACTCTAAACCGGCAGCAGGTCAATATTTTCCACTATACTGTAGTATTTGTGACAATGCAGCAAAACTGTGTGTGTGTGTTGCCCCTGCATTGCTTCATGCAGATCTTTAATCAGACACACACATTAACTAAAGCCATTCTAATCCATCTGTTGCAGGGGCAGCTGGTGATGTACACCGCACTCTATACCGCTATACACACCCACACAGGCACATACGTCAACACACACTGCCTTTCTTTCCACAAACACATTAATAAAACAGAACGCAAACTGATGCATTTCGGAAAGTGATCAATGTACATAATTTAGATAACTGATATTCACTATTTGGACAAAGCATTTAAAACCGTATGAATGGAATCGGTACTTAAATCCTCTTAAAACCCAACACCTTCAGAAGAGTGAATGTGTGTGTGTGTGTGAGTGTGTGTGTTAGTTGGGCTCACCTTGACTGTCCAGATTTCCTCTCCTCCTGTGACCGACTGTAGGTGCAGTGCTGAGCTGCATGTCTGCGCTTCTACGACTGCAGCTGCCTCAGATTCGCTGTGGCATCAGCTGGCCCTGATGCCAGCCTCCACAGGCAGCGATACGGGGCCAGTGATGACACTGCAGAGAGAGTTTGAAGGATAGTCAGTTTCTTTTTCTGTACATAACTTGGCGCTTAATTGTTTCCTGCCCGTGTTAGCATAGATGACTTGCTGAGCGTGTGAGCTTTGTGGTTTGCGTTTTTTCCCCCCAATAAGTATCTGTGGTGATTGTTCACAGCTCACTTCCCATCAAAGTTGATTCCTTCTGTGCGCTCTCTACTCTAGGCTCAATGGAAAACATCTTAAATTAGGAAAGATCAAATTAGCAATTAACTTTTAACACACAAACCTTGCAACATAATGCTTCTCGAATCTGTTCAATATTCTATTAGACGGTGATGGACAATACAGTTAACCTACGAGAATGAAAAATCACAAATGAGAGCTCTTGAATATTTAATAGTGTTTTAATTTTATTTAAATATTTTATTATTGAATAATACTATAAATATTTAATATTATTTTCATCAGATGAGATTAAATGGAGGTCAAATGGAGACTTTTGCGTACATCTCCTGTTTCTCACTTTTTTTAAGTTTCCATGAAATCAGAATTCAGAATATTTCAGTGCTCATGATAAATAATTTATCACTACACATCATTATTTTTTAAAATTCATGTATACTCATAAT